>NC_134097.1:5819534-6419625 GCF_000715075.1 Nicotiana tabacum | reverse complement strand
TCCAATCTTTATGAGCGGTTGATAAACTTATAGTGAATATCATGGTGTCCCACGACTGCCGAATTCTGGGTCTGCCTCTGATTTTAACGACTTGCCGGGAGTGTCGAGTCCCAAATTGGCCAATAAGAGATGTGAGACTTTCTTATATGATCTTGGACAATCCACACCTCATGAACTAGTTTTTGGGATTGAGTTAGGTTCATTGTCCATCTATCAAAATTTTCAATTCAATTCTTCATGATGATAAATCCTGATAAACTAAACCAATCAATTGACACAAAGGAAGTACTACTAAATTAAAATTCCCACATTTTTTATTTTCTATCATTCTTTCCAAGAAAAGGATTGAGGGAGAATTGTTTTTGACAAGTTCGAAAAAAAGACAGTTTAATCATCCACGGACATTAGTCACGGATCACGGTCCAAATTTATTGCACGTATTGGCCATTTTGCTCAACAAAGCTTACAAATTTGTCCCTTGGTTTGTTCCTTCATTATATCTCAAAGCGCGTGTACATACAAGCTTGTGTTTTGTCTTAAATAAAACTTTATTCTTTTCTTCTTTTCTGCTATTGAATTTGCTAAAAATATTATTTTCTCTGTTCACTTTTACTTATCTCACTACCAGCTCAATCGAATATGTATGTAACGACCCGATTAGTCTTTTTGAGAGTTGTAGTCTCGTTCCCCATTTACTGCTCATTTTGTACTTTATAGCTGCTATGTGACTTGTCGGGATAGTCGGTTCGTGTCCGCAGCTATTTCGGAATGAATTGAGACACTTAGTCTCAAGGTTGAAAGTTTAAGTTGAAAAGGGTGACCAGTCGTTGACTAATGTGTAAACAACTCCGGAATAGAGTTTTGATGATTCCAATAGCTCCGTATGGTGATTTTAGATTTAGGAGCTTGCCCGGATAATTATTTTGAAGTCCGTAGCTAAATTAGGCTTGAAATGGCTAAAATAGAAATTTAAGTTTGGAAGTTTGATCGGGGAGTTGACTTTTTGAGATCGAGGTCGGAATCCGATTCTGGAAGTTTGAATAACTCTGTTATGTCATTTTTGACTTGTGTGCAAAATTTGAGGTCAATCAGAATTGATTTGATAGGTTTCGGCATCGAAGATAGAAGTTGGAATTCGTTAGTTTTTGTTAAGCTTGAATTAGGATATGATTCGTGGTTCTAGAGCGTTGTTTGATGTGATTTGAAGTTTGACTAAGTTCGTATGATGGTTTAGGACATGTTGGTGTATTTGGTTGAGGTCCCGGGGGCCTCAGGTGAGTTTCAGATGGTTAAACGAATCAAATTTGGACTTGGAGCAATTCTGGAAATTTTTCAGTTCTGGTGCAATCGCACCTGCGATGGAAATGGTTGCAAATGCGCGACCGCAAAAGAGACAAAATGGTCGCAGATGCGGCCTGGCTAGGAAGGGCAGTGGCCGCAAATGCGCACTCCTTACCGCATAAGCGTAGTCGCACATGGGGCTTTGCAATCCCAAAAGCGAAAAAGGGAAGGGCCAAGCCTCATCGCAGAAGCGGACTGCTGTCCGCAGAAGCATCCCAGACTGCAGAAACATGAAGGCCCTCGCAGATGCGAAAAATGCCTGGGCAGAATTTAAACGAAGTGTCTAAGAGTTTTTCTTAGTTTTTGACATTTCAAGCACGAGTTGGGAGATTGTTGAGCGAGAATTCACGGAAAAACTTGAGGTAAGTCACTTGTGATCATTTCTACTCGTGGTTGAATGTGCGTTTATATTTTGTAACTTTGTCGGGTTTCGAGACGTGGGCCCCACAGGTGATGTTTTTGGGTTAAATTTCGGATTTTATTGGAAAATTTATATTTTCATATGGAATTTATTCCTATAATTTGTATTGACTGAATCGAATTAATTATGACTAAATTCGAGCCGATCGGAGTCGGAAAATCGTGGGAAAGGCATTCTTAGTGACTGATTGAGCGGGGTTTGAGGTAATCGACTTGTCTAACCTTGTGTGGAGGAAATTACCCTTAGGATTGGTATTGATGTAAAATTTATGATGTGTTGAAAGTCATGTACGCGAGGTGACGAGAATGTACACGGGCTAAATGTGGAAGATTATGTCTTTAAATTGTGTAGATCACTGTTGCATATTACATAAATTATTTTATCCTGTTATATTCATCATCATTGATATTTTTTTCATATTTTAAATTTGCGTGACCTTTTTCTGCTTATTGCCTTACCTGTTTAGTTGAAACTTTATTTCTTTTATTCTGTGCATTATTTGAAGGTTTGATTTCCTAATTTAAATATTATTAATATGAAGTATTTGACATTTTAAAATTTTGGTATTGAGGCAACGTGTTCAAAATTGAGAAATATTATTTTGTTGAGTTATTCCCTTTAGAATATGTTTTTGATATTTTTGTATACACTGTGATTGAGTCGTGAGCTCTTTATTATGGACAATAAATGTTGTTGTTGATATATATTGGCAAATTAAAATATTTGGGCACTTGATGTGCAAATTATGATATATTGTGATATTGATACGCATGCGGTGGTTAAGGTCTGAGTGTAGAAACGCATGCGGTGAGATAATGGTGGCTTGATACACGTGGCTAGTAGGGGAACTACTAGAAATCATGCGGTGTGATAAGGGTGGCTAGAACACGGGATGCTATTTCGAAAAAAATATTTTCTTTAAAATTAATTGTGAAAGCTCTCGTGGTGATATAAGAAAATGAGATATTGTGAATTTATCTATGATTTGCGACTACGAGGCGTTATTGTCACGCCCTGACCTGGAACCGAGACTGGCACCCGGTGCCTCAACTAACCTAGTGTATCAAATTGCGACTAAGGGACTCTGAACATATAATGTTATAATTTGGCCAAGGGGCCACCTTGCAAGATAATTTGCGAAGCAAAATATAAAACTGAATAAAAACTAGCGCTGACTAAACATCAATATAAAGTTGGGCCGACAAGGCCGTCATAACTACTACAACTGACAAACCACCAAAATATACATACCAGGCCTACAAGCCCAACATAATGCACTAACTGACAGGATATGTCTACAAGCCTCTAAAGATAGATATATTGTGATCGGAATAGGGCCCCGACCTACCCATAATATATATACATATATACAAAAGATGTACACGAAAATCTAGATCCGATAACTCCGAAGGATGTGGAGCTTACCAATCAGGCTGAACTCTGGAAATACCTACTGAGAAGGTATACCCGTCTGTCTATCTGAATTTGCATGCATGAAATGCAGCGTCCCCAAAAAAGGGACGTCAGTAGAAAATGATGTACCGAGTATATAAGGCGATAACATAACTGAAAGTTAAAACTGAACTGATAATATAATAACTGAAAGTAATTGGGAGTCAAAGATGATCTGGAGATATACTTACCTGTTGATACTGACTCAACTCCTTCAATATAGTAAGTAAAATAATTGTCCGACCTTATAAGGCTCGATATATATAACTGCTCTGCCGTAGTAGGCTCGCTCATAGACGCTCGGCCATACTAGGATATGTACCTCGACCATATTGGGCTCGCTCATAGGCGCTCGGCCACAGTAGGCTCGGTATATAACTTTCCATCTAATCAGCGGTTGCCTAATATGGGCCTGCCCATCGATTATAACTCGATGGTAATGAAAATACTGTAATACTGTATATATAGGCTTGCTGCTCTCTTGACTGAAAGAAGACAATAGTAAATTGAATATAGAGTCTCGATAAGGAATAATATTGTAACTTATGAGACTAGAATAATGTGAATAAATTCATGAATACGAACTACTCTTTATGTCTCATTACTAACACATGTAGCTACGAGATCATGCCAAAATGAAGGAAGGCTTAGCCTTAACATACCTTATCACACTCTTTTCAATCACCAAGTTGAACTCGCCTCTTCTTACCTTAATCTACAACAACGATAATAATACTATCATTATGTTATGAAACGTATAACTATCGCACAACGAACGACATGCTTATTTTGTATTAAAACGGACAGCATTTCCCCTATAATCCTTACTTCCTCCAAATTCAAGATAACACAAACAACAACAAAAACAACAATAACAACATATATACATTATTTTCCAACCTTATGCACACCACACAATACTACAAAACAACCCAACACACCCCAATCTCTTCATACACAAAACGACCACCGTAGTAGTGTCAACAACCCGAAAATGTTACGACGAGCGACCAGCCCAACATCCTGCATTTATGTGGTATTTCTCCACACTCTTCCTCCTCCAAAACTCCAAAAATAGTAGTAAAATACGCAGCCCAACAGCACCACAAAATAGTCCGCAAAACAGTCCGCTACAAGTGAATAACTCGAACTCACGGCTTTCGATCACCGTCCCGTGAGTTCTTACAAATATAGAATGACTTACTATACATATACAACAGAAAAAAATGGATGAAATAGAGCAGTAAACTTACCTTATTTATTGGATAACTCGACTCCTATCTTGGTTCTTCAAACTCTAGACTTTACCTCCGATTAGAACTTGCAAGGGGGAGAAAATTAATTGGGGTTTAGGGGAAATATTTGGAAGGAGTTTTGCAGAGAATGAGTCTGGTTATTTTGCCCTATTATCAGAATAATATATTAAGGGTATAGGACTTTAAAAAGGCCTCTTTGAACGACCTGAACTGGCCCATTTTTGGACGACCCGAATAGGCCCAGTTTTGGATTCTCGTTTAAGAAAGTAGGTGACAGTCTGTGCAGTCTCGCAAAAATGCCCATATCTCTCTACTCAGATATCGTATTGACAAACGGTTTAATGCGTTGGAAAGTAGACTCATAGATCTTTAATTTTATGGGTGGAACACCCCATAAATTTAAGTATATTGGGAGAAAATTACAGTTACATTTGACCCAAAATTTCAGTAAAACTTATGAACGTAATTTGTGATGACTTTCATCGACTTTTGTTCCACCACTCGCTTGACTTCAAAACATAACACACGACTATCATACGAATAACATAACTCGTAACATAACCTCCTTATCATGTAAAACACCTTGGTCTCATCCCAAATGTACATGCTATAACATTCCCAATTTGTCGGCTTTCGACAAAACATTATTTTTTTCAATTCCTTTAGCTTCTAAACCTTCCAACCCTCTTTGTACTTGTTGTTCTGATCTTCAATATTTGTAACTTCCAAGGTAACATGATTAACTTGTTTTATATATTTTCAAAGATGATCTCATTTCTTTGGGTCCTACATTAGTTTGCTCACGACGCAGTTTTATTTACGAAAATATTTGGTGTAACATCATTCCCCCCTTGGGAACATTCATCCTCGAATGTTTACTTCTAGAGACTTCGGAAAAAGTTTGCCAGATTTTCCTCTGTACACTAGACTATAACCAACTTGCATGCAGCCAGAAAATATACTATGCATTCCACACATGGCCAATGTCTATAAATTTGCCTCAAAGAGTCGTAAATCATAAATACTGAAAGTCAGAAAATAAGAGCTTACCTGATGACCTACTAGCCTGAATAGAGTTGTGCTGTAGCATCCCATCTCGAGCCATATCTTCAGTTTGAAATAGATGGGGGTATTTATACTTCATTTCTTCCTCCGCTTCCCATGTCATCTCTTCCACATTATTGCTTCTCCATAAAACTTTCACGGAGGCTACCTCCTTATTTCGTAGCTTGCGAATTTGTCGGTCTAAGATGACAATTGGAATTTTCTTGTATGACAAGTCCTCCGTAATTTGTACATCATATGTGGACACCACTCTGGTAGGATCTCCAATGCACTTCCGTAGCATAGATACGTGAAAACCCGGATGGACTAACTCCAATTCTGAGGGCAATTCTAACTCATAAGCTACTTGGCCCATTCTCCGAATAATCCTGTAAGGCCCAATATACCGTAGGCTAAGCTTGCCTTTCTTGCCAAACCTCATCACACCCTTCATAGGGGATACATTTAAGAATACCCAGTCATTAATCTCAAACTCTAAGTCTCGTCGCCGCATGTCAGAATATGACTTTTGGCGAGTTTGAGCTGTCAACAGTCACTCCCGGATGAGCTTTACTTTCTCTACGGCCCGCTGAACTAGGTCTGGCCCATATAACTCAGATTCTCCAACATCAAACCACCATATAGGAGATCTGCACTTACGCCCATACAAAGCATCGTACAAAGCCATCCGAATACTGGAGTGGTAACTGTTATTATATGCAAACTCGACAAGAGGTAGATGTTCATCCCAACTTCTTTTAAAATCCAATACACATGCTCGTAACATATCCTCGATGCGTTTGAATTGTGCGCTCGGCTTGCCCGTCAGTCTATGGATGAAAAGCTATGCTGAGATTCACCTGAGTCCCTAGACCTCTCTGAAATGACCTCCAAAAATGTGCTGTAAATTGAGCCCCACGGTCAGATATAATAGATACTGGTACTCCATGTAGCTGCACTATCTCCTTAACATATAACTTTGCATAATCTTCTGTTGTATATTTAGATCTGATAGGTAGAAAATGAGCTGATTTAGTGAGCCTATCGACTATCACCCATATAGAATCGAACTTACGATGAGAACGAGGTAAACCTGTAACAAAGTCCATGTTTATCGCCTCCCATTTCTATGTCGGGATCTCTATAGTCTGCGTTAGCCCTCCGGGCTTCTGATGCTCTATTTTCACCTGTTGGCAACTAGGACACTAGGCGACAAACTCAGCAATGTTCTTCTTCATATCGTTCCACCAGTACACATCCTTAATGTCATGATACATCTTCGTCGACCCAGGATGAATGGAGTACCACGAATAATGTGCCTCTAACATAATCCTGTCTCGTAGCTCTGCTACATCTGGAACACACTAACGACCCCTATATCTGAGAACTCCATCTCCCTTGAGCTCTAACAATGGATTCTTCTGCTGCAGAACTCGCTCTCTCAACTCGACCAACTCTGGGTCATCGTACTGCCTTTCCTTGACTTCAGCTATGAGAGATGATTTTGCAGTGTTTTGGAGTACAACTCCACCATCGTCGAAATCTACTAACTGAACCCCCAAACAAGCCAATTGATGAATCACTCTAGTTAATTGTCTTTTCTCGGCCTTTACCTGTGCTAAGCTACCCATAGATCGGTGACTTAAGGCGTCTGCTACAACATTAGCTTTCCCTGGATGGTAGAGAATATTAACATCATAATCTTTCAATAACTCAAGCCATCGCCTCTGTCGTAAATTTAACTCTTTTTGCTTGAATATATATTGCAGACTTTTATGATCGGTAAATACATCAACATGAACACCATATAAATAATGCCGCCATATCTTAAGTGCATGGACAACCGTAGCTAACTCGAGATCGTGGGTTGGATAATTCTTCTCATGCTTCCTTAACTGCCTTGAAGCATAAGCAATTACCTTCCCATGTTGTATCAGGACACATCCTAACCCAACACCTGAGGCATCACAATACACGACATAACCCTCTGGACCCTCTGGAAGTGTTAGAACTGGTGCTGAGGTCAACCTGTTCTTAAGCTCTTGGAAACTCCGCTCGCAAGCCTCCGTCCACTGAAACTTAGTTGATTTCTATGTCAACTTCGTCAATGGTGCCGAAAGGGAAGAAAAACCCTCTACGAATCTCCAGTAGTATCCTGCTAAGCCTAGAAAGCTACGAACCTTTATCGGAGTGGTAGGTCTAGGCCAAGATTTCACGGCCTCAATCTTTTGAGTGTCTACCTTTATACCTTCATCGGATACAATATGCCCCAAGAATGCTACAGGCTTCAACCAGAACTCACATTTAGAAAACTTAGCATACAACTTACGATCACGGAGGGTTTGGAGTATCACTCGCAAGTGGTTCACATGCTCATCCTCTGAACTTGAATAGACCAGAATATCATCAAT
The DNA here is from genome assembly GCF_000715075.1 of Nicotiana tabacum. NCBI lineage: Eukaryota > Viridiplantae > Streptophyta > Magnoliopsida > Solanales > Solanaceae > Nicotiana > Nicotiana tabacum. Next base: position 6,411,700 of record NC_134097.1, on the reverse strand, counting down.
AAATACTATCACGAACAAATCTAAAAATGGACGAAATAGGCTATTCATCAAGTCCATAAATACGGCGGGAGCATTCGTCAACCCGAAGGACATAACAAGGAACTCAAAGTGGCCATATCGGGTCCTGAAGGCTGTCTTTAGAATATATTTCTCCCGAACTCTGACCTGGTGGTATCCCGATCTCAAATCTATCTTTGAAAAGAATCTAGCCCCCTGCAACTGATCAAACAAATCATCAATCCTTGGAAGTGGATACTTATTCTTAATAGTTACCTTGTTCAGCTGCCTATAATCGATACACATCCTCAACGAGCCGTCTTTCTTCCGCACAAAGAGTACCGGTGCACCCCAAGGTGAGGTACTAGGCCTGATGAAACCTTTCTCCAGCAAATCTTTTAACTGCTCCTTCAACTCCTTTAATTCGGCAGGTGCCATTCTATACGGAGGTATGGATATTGGTTGAGTTCCTAGAAGCAAATCGATGCTAAAATCAATCTCTCGCTCTGGAGGAATACCTGGAAGTTCATCTGGAAACACATCTGCATACTCATTGACTACGGGAATAGACTGAAGTGTAGATATCTCAGCATCTGCATCTCTAACTCGCACAATATGATAAATGCACCCTTTTGCAATCATTTTCCTCGCCTTCAGATAGGAAATAAACCTACCTCTGTGTACCGCTGTATTACCTACCCATTCAAGGACTGCCTCACTTGGAAAATGAAATCTAGCTGCCTTTGCTCGGCAATCAACTATAGCATAGCAAGCTGACAACCAGTCCATGCCCATGATAGCATCAAAATCCATCATCTCTAACTCAACTAGGTTGGCTGAGGTCTGACGACTACAAACTGTCACCGTACAACCTCGGTAAACCCGTCTAGCAATAATCGATTCTCCGACCGGTGTAGATACCGCAAAAAGATCACTTAGTATTTCAGGCACTATACCAAATTTCCTCGCGACAAATGGGGTAATATATGATAAAGTAGATCCTGGGTCTATCAAGGCATAAGCATCGTGAGAGCAAATGGTCAATATACATGTCACAACGTCTGGTGAAGACTCCTGGTCATGTCGACCCGCTAAAGTATAAATACGGTTCTGATTAACACCTGAACTGGAACCTCTACCTCTGCCTCGACCTCTACTAGCCGAAGATTGAGACTCGCGCCCAGAAGGATGCACAGACATAGATGATCCTGTCGTTGAACTTGCTGGTTGTGCCATACCCCAGAATCTCTATTTGGGCAATCTCGCATCATATGCCCCGGACGCCCATATGTATAACAAGCATCAGAACCTGCTCGGCATTGGCCCAAGTGTCCTCTACAACAGATGTCACACCACGGCGAAAATGACCATGTCTGCCTTGAATCTCGTTGTCGTTGCAAAACTGACGCCCTTGAGCTCTCACCTGGTCCTGACTGAGTATAGCGGTCATACCTGTAACCCTACAACTGAGGTGGTGGAGGCCTAGGTGGCCGTCCGAAGTACTGGGGCCTATAACTACCCTGAGACTGCTCCTGAAACCTAGGAAATCGCATCCTCTTACGCTGCCCTTGCTCAGTCCTCTCTGTACCCTGCTGTCGACGCCTACCCCTTTCTATATTTTGAGCGAATGCCTGAATCCGGGAGATATCCATATTATCATGCAATGCAGCGGTGGCATATGCTTCGGTCAACTCTGGGGCTAACCCTGCTATAAACCTGTGGATCCTGTCACGCATAGTAGCAACTATGGATGGTGCATATCTGGTTAATGAGTCAAAACGGAGACTATACTCTCGATCACTCATATTGTCCTGCTTAAGGGCTAGAAACTGATCGACCCGAGCATGTCAGATCTTTTGCAGTAAGTACTGGTCAAGGAAAGCATCTAAAAAATTCTCCCAACTAGCTGGAGGTGCATCACGTGCCCTGGACCTCTCCTATCCCTCTCCTATCCCTTGTATTAAAACGGAAAGCATTTCCCCTATAATCCTTACTTCCTCCAAATTCAAGATAACACCAACAACACCAAAAACAACAATAACAACATATATACATTATTTTCCAACCTTATGTACACCACACAATACTACAAAATAGCCCAACACACCCCAATCTCTTCATACACAAAACGACCACCGTAGTAGTGTCAACAACCCGAAAATGTTACGACGAACGACCAGCCCAACATCCTGTATTTATGTGGTGTTTCTCCACACCCTTCCTCCTCCAAAACTCTACAAAACAGTAGTAAAACACACAGCCCAACAGCACCACAAAACAGTCTGCTACAAGTGAATAACTCGAACTCACGGCTTCCGATCACCGTCCCGTAAGTTCTTACAAATATAGAACGACTTACTATAAATCTACAAAAGAAAAAAAATGGATGAAAGAGAGCAGTAAACTTACCTTATTTATTAGATAACTCGACTCCTATCTTGGTTCTTCAAACTCTAGGATTTACCTCCGATTAGAACTTGCAAGGGGGAGAAAATCAATTGGGGTTTGGGGGAAATATTTGGGAGGAGTTTTGCAGAGAATGAGTCTGGTTATTTTGCCCTATTATCAGACTAATATATTAAGGGGATATGACTTTAAAAAGGCCTCCTTGAACGACCCGAACTGGCCTATTTTTGGACGACCCGAACAGGCCCAGTTTTGGATTCTCGTTTAAGCAAGTAGGTGACAGCCTCGCAAAAATATCCATATCTCTCTACTCAGATATCGTATTGACAAACGGTTTAATGCGTTGGAAAGTAGACTCATAGATCTTTAATTTGATTGGCCCAAGTGTCCTCTACCACAGATGTCACACCGCGGCGGAAATGACCATGTCTGCCTTGAACCTCGTTGTCGTTGCAAAACTGACGCCCGTGAGCTCTCACCTGGTCCTGACTAAGTATAGCGGTCATACCTGTAACCCTGCAACTGAGGTGGTGGAGGCCTAGGTGGCCGTCCGAAGTACTGGGGCCTATAACTACCCTGAGACTGTTCCTGAAACCTAGAAAATCACATCCTCTTACGCTGCCCTTGCTCAGTCCTCTCTGTACCCTGCTGTCGATGCCTACCCCTTTCTATATTTTGAGCGAATGCTTGAATCCGGGAGATATCCATATTATCATGCAATGCAGCGGTGGCATATGCTTCGGTCAACTCTGGGGCTAACCCTGCTATAAACCTGTGGATCCTGTCACGCATAGTAGCAACTATGGATGGTGCATATCTGGTTAATGAGTCAAAACGGAGACTATACTCTCGATCACTCATATTGTCCTGCTTAAGGGCTAGAAACTGATCGACCCGAGCATGTCAGATCTTTTGCAGTAAGTACTGGTCAAGGAAAGCATCTAAAAAATTCTCCCAACTAGCTGGAGGTGCATCACGTGCCCTGGACCTCTCCTATCCCTTGTATTAAAACGGAAAGCATTTCCCCTATAATCCTTACTTCCTCCAAATTCAAGATAACACCAACAACACCAAAAACAACAATAACAACATATATATATTATTTTCCATCCTTATGTACACCACACAATACTACAAAACAGACCAACACACCCCAATCTCTTCATACACAAAACGACCACCGTAGTAATGTCAACAACCCAAAAATGTTACGACGAACGACCAGCCCAACATCCTGTATTTATGTGGTGTTTCTCCACACCCTTCCTCCTCCAAAACTCTACAAAACAGTAGTAAAACACACAGCCCAACAGCACCACAAAACAGTCTGCTACAAGTGAATAACTCGAACTCACGGCTTCCGATCACCGTCCTGTAAGTTCTTACAAATATAGAACGACTTACTATAAATCTACAAAAGAAAAAAATGGATAAAAGAGAGCAGTAAACTTACCTTATTTATTAGATAACTCGACTCCTATCTTGGTTCTTCAAACTCTAGGATTTACCTCCGATTAGAACTTGCAAGGGGGAGAAAATCAATTGGGGTTTGGGGGAAATATTTGGGAGGAGTTTTGCAGAGAATGAGTCTGGTTATTTTGCCCTATTATCAGACTAATATATGAAGGGGATAGGACTTTAAAAAGGCCTCTTTGAACGACCCGAACTGGCCCATTTTTGGACGACCCGAACAGGCCCAGTTTTGGATTCTCGTTTAAGCAAGTAGGTGACAGCCTCGCAAAAATATCCATATCTCTCTACTCAGATATCGTATTGACAAACGGTTTATTGCGTTGGAAAGTAGACTCATTGATCTTTAATTTGATTGGCCCAAGTGTCCTCTACCACAGATGTCACACCGCGGTGGAAATGACCATGTCTGCCTTGAACCTCGTTGTCGTTGCAAAACTGACGCCCGTGAGCTCTCACCTGGTCCTGACTGAGTATAGCGGTCATACCTGTAACCCTGCAACTGAGGTGGTGGAGGCCTAGGTGGCCGTCCGAAGTACTGGGGCCTATAACTACCCTGAGACTGTTCCTGAAACTTAGAAAATCACATCCTCTTACGCTGCCCTTGCTCAGTCCTCTCTGTACCCTGCTGTCGATGCCTACCCCTTTCTATATTTTGAGCGAATGCTTGAATCCGGGAGATATCCATATTATCATGCAATGCAGCGGTGGCATATGCTTCGGTCAACTCTGGGGCTAACCCTGCTATAAACCTGTGGATCCTGTCACGCATAGTAGCAACTATGGATGGTGCATATCTGGTTAATGAGTCAAAACGGAGACTATACTCTCGATCACTCATATTGTCCTGCTTAAGGGCTAGAAACTGATCGACCCGAGCATGTCAGATCTTTTGCAGTAAGTACTGGTCAAGGAAAGCATCTAAAAAATTCTCCCAACTAGCTGGAGGTGCATCACGTGCCCTGGACCTCTCCTATCTCTCGTACCAAAGGATGGCTATATCTCGGAGTCGAAAAGTTGCTAGCTCAACTGCTTCTTTCTCTGTGGCATGCATAACCCGAAAGATCCTGTGAAGCTTATCTATGAAATCCTGCGGGTCCTCCCTCTGATCTGACCCCGTAAGCTCTGGGGGACTCAAAGCAATAAACTCTTGGACCCTTGAACTCCCAGACCCCTCAGAAGATCCTGCACTAGCTGATGCCCTAGCTTGTTGCTGGGTAGCTACCAATTGTGTCAACAAATGCACCGCACTCCTCAAGTCCTGATCTGGTGGAAGTGGAGGGGGAACTGGATGTGCGGTATCCCTAGGAATCTCCTCAGGTGGTGGAGGAGCCGGTAATGGCTGAGTAGGGGTCTCGCCTTGTGCCTCAGACTAGGACCCATCTACTGGGGGTACCCTGCTGGTCCCCTCACCTATTGTTGTATCTCCCCTCTGGCTAGCCGTAGTCTTCCTAGTCACCGTCATCTGTGTATGAAAACACAACCACGTAAGTTTAACTCAAATTTCCTATAACTCAGTTCTATAGCACGATTTAGATTTGAAAGAAGGGTAACCAATTCCTAAATTCCCTGTAGCTCCCTGCTTATATAATGTGGTGTACAACACATCTATAAACAAGATCCTACTAGACATGGCTTGTAGACTCCCTAGGATAGAACTGTTCTGATACCGAGTTTGTCACGCCCCGACCTGGAAGCGAGACTGGCACCCGGTGCCTCAACTAATCTAGTGTACCAAATTGCGACTAAGGGACTCTGAACATATAATGTCATAATTTGGCCAAGGGGCCACCTTGCAAGACAATTTGCGAAGCAAAATATAAAACTGAATAGAAACTAGCGCTGACTAAACATCAATATAAAGTTGGGCCGACAAGGCCATCATAACTACTACAACTGACAAACCACCAAAATATACATACCAGGCCTACAAGCCCAACATAATGCACTAACTGACAGGATATGTCTACAAGCCTCTAAAGATAGATATATTGTGATCGGAACAGGGCCCCGACCTACCCATAATATATATATACATACATACAGAAGATGTACACAAAAACCTAGACCCGATAACTCCGAAGGATGTGGAGCTTACCGATCAGGCTGAACTCTGGAAACACCTACTGAGGAGGTATACCCGTCTGTCTATCTGAACCTGCATGCATGAAATGCAGCGTCCCCAGAAAAGGGACGTCAGTAGAAAATAATATACCGAGTATATAAGGCGATAACATAACTGAAAGTTGAAACTGAATTGATAATATAATAACTGAATGTAATTGGGAGTCAAAGATGATCTGGAGATATACTTACCTGTTGATACTGACTCAATTCCTTCAATATAGTAAGTAAAATAATTGTCCGGCCTTATAAGGCTCGGTATATATAACTGCTCTGCCGTAGTAGGCTCGCTCATAGGCGCTCGGCCATACTAGGCTATGTATCTCGACCATGCTGGGCTCGCTCATAGGCGCTCGACCACAGTAGGCTCGGTATATAACGTTCCATCTGATCAGAGGTTGCCCAATATGGGCCTGCCCATCGATTATAGCTCGATGGTAATGAAAATACTGTAATACTGTATATATAGGCTTGCTGCTCTCTTAACTGGAAGAAGACAATACTAAATTGAATATAGAGTCTCGATAAGGAATAATATTGTAACTTATGAGACTAGAATAATGTGAATAAATTCATGAATACGAACTTCTCTTTATGTCTCATTACTAACACATGTAGCTACAAGATCATGCCAAAATGAAGGAAGGCTTAGCCTTAACATACCTTATCACACTCTTTTCAATCACCAAGTTGAACTCGCCTCTTCTCACCTTAATCTACAACAACGATAATAATACTATCATTAAGTTATGAAACGTATAACTATCGCACAACGAACGACATGCTTATTTTGTATTAAAACGGACAGCATTTCCTCTATAATCCTTACTTCTTCCAAATTCAAGATAACACCAACAACACCAAAAACAACAATAACAACATATATACATTATTTTCCATCCTTATGCACACCACACAATACTACAAAACAGACCAACACACCCCAATCTCTTCATACACAAAACGACCACCGTAGTAGTGTCAACAACCCAAAAATGTTACGACGAACGACCAGCCCAACATCCTGCATTTATGTGGTGTTTATCCACACCCTTCCTCCTCCAAAACTCCACAAAATAGTAGTAAAACACACAGCCCAACAGCACCACAAAAAAGTCTGCTACAAGTGAATAACTCGAACTCACGGCTTCCGATCACCGTCCCGTGAGTTCTTACAAATATAGAACGACTTACTATACATCTACAAAAGAAAAAAATGGATGAAAGAGAGCAGTAAACTTACCTTATTTATTGGATAACTCGACTCCTATCTTGGTTCTTCAAACTCTAGGATTTACCTCCGATTAGAACTTGCAAGGGGGAGAAAATCAATTGGGGTTTGGGGGAAATATTTGGGAGGAGTTTTGCAGAGAATGAGTCTGGTTATTTTGCCCTATTATCAGACTAATATATTAAGGGGATAGGACTTTGAAAAAGGCCTCTTTGAATGATCCGAACTGGCCCATTTTTGGACGACCCGAACAGGCCCAGTTTTGGATTCTCGTTTAAGCAAGTAGGTGACAGCCTCGCAAAAATATCCATATCTCTCTACTCAGATATCGTATTGACAAACGGTTTAATGCGTTGGAAAGTAGACTCATAGATCTTTAATTTGATGGGTAGAACACCCCATTACTCTAAGTATATTAGGAGAAAAGTGCAGTTACATTAGACCCAAAGTTTCAGTAAAACTTATGAACGTAATTGTAATGACTTTCATCGACTTTTGTTCCACCACTCGCTTGACTTCAAAACATAACACACGACTATCATACAAATAACATAACTCGTAATATAACCTCCTTATCATGTAAAACACCCTGGTCTCATCCCAAAAGTATATGCTATAACATTCTCAATTTGTCGGCTTTCGACGAAACATTATGTTTTTCAATTCCTTTAGCTTCTAAACCTTCCAACCCTCTTTGTACTTGTTGTTCTGATCTTCAATATTTGTAACTTCCAAGGTAACATGATTACCTTGTTTTATATATTTTCAAAGATGATCTCATTTCTTTGGGTCCTACAGTAGTTTGCTCACGACGCAGTTTTATTTACGAATATATAGGGTGTAAAAGGTACCCCGTGAGTGCCCTTGTTGATATTTCTTTATGGCTGCCTTTGCCTTTGGTTATTTTGTGATTTTCTTTAAAATTGTAAATTTATGTTTTCTTTCTACGAGGTATTATTTACCCTTATTCCGTGTAGTTAAATTATGACATACTTCTTACTTGATTCATTCCCATTGTCATTTTATTGTTATTATATAGTTAAACTTTTCACCATGCCTTTTATTATTTCCAGTAGGGCCTGACCTGACCTTGTCACTACTCTATCGAGGTTAGGCTTGACACTTACTGGGTACCGCTGGGGTGTACTAATACTACGCTTCTACATATTTTTTTGTGCAGGTCCAAGTACTCCATATCAGACTAGGCATTAGTGAACTAGACTATACACTGAAACTTCAAGGTATATCTGTCATCGTCCGTAGATCTCGGAGTCTCGTTCCATCCTTATTATGTTGTATTCCTTATTCTCTTTAGACTATGATGTATAGAGACACTTAGAATAAATTCTTAGAAGTTTGTGACTTATTTCTACCGGGTTTTGGGGAGTTGTAATTATTTGAATTGCAGTTGCATTTATTTCATATTTCTATTATGTTATTCCGCATTAATGGGCTTACCTAGTCTTAGAGACTATGTTCCATCACAACATCCTACGGAGAGAATTTGGGGTCGTGACAAGTTGGTATCACAACTCTAGGTTCATGGGTGTTATTAGTCTCAAGCAGGTTTAGTAGAGTCTCACGGATCGGTACGGAGATGTCTGTACTTATCTTCGGGAGGCTATGAAATTATTAGGAAAATGTTCACTTCTTTGATTCCTTATCGTGCGTATTTGTTGACTTCGAAATTCTAAACTCTTATCTTTCTATTCTCTCACAGATGGTGAGGACACGCACCACTCGATACAATGATCAAACACTCGCTCCCCCTGCTGGAGCAGCAAGAGGTCGGGGCCGGGGCAGAGGCCGAGGAAGATCACATGGTGCAGTCAGGGCACCTGCACGAGCTGCTGCAGTAGAGCCACCAGTAGCTCCAGTTGGAGAGCAGGTACCTGAGATGCATGTTGCTTCCCTGCACTTCAGGAGACTCTTGCCCAGCTCTTGAGCATGTTTGATACTCTAGCTCGGGTAGGGTTGATTCCACTTACTCCTGCCACATTTCAGGCCGGGGAGGAGCACATACTCCCGCCGCCCGTACCCTTGAGCCACAAGCCGAGGTTAACCATGCCCCAAAGGTTATACTAGTGCAGCCAGTTGTCCCAATTCGGCCGGAGGTTAGGGCAGCAGTTTCAGAGGGGGAGCAACTTAGGCTCGATAGGTACAAGAAGTACCACCCTCCCACTTTCAGCGGTTTGGCTTCAGAAGATGCTCATGGTTTTCTTGAGGAATGTCACTATATCCTCCGTACTATGGGTATTGTGGATTCCAGTGAGGTTTTTTTCACGGCATTCCAGCTTAGAGGAGCGGCCTACCACTGGTGGCAGACATACGAGTTGGATAGTCCAGTCGAGGCAGCTTCACTAACTTGGACTCAGTTTTCAGATATATTCTTGAGGGAATATGTTTCTCAGAGTCTTAGAGATGCATGGCGCGCAGAGTTTGAGTAGTTGCGCCAGGGTTCTATGACCATGTCAAAGTATGCGATCCAATTCAGTGATTTGGCTAGGCATGCACCAGCCTTAGTTTCTATTATTCGAGAGCGGGTTCATCGATATATTGAGGGTCTTCACCCTAATATCAGATTCAGTGTGGCCCGAGAGCTAGAGATGGACCTTGCATACCAACAAGTGGTGTCAATTGCTAGGAGATTGGAGGGTATGGAAACCCGAGAGACAAAATAGAGGGAAGCTAAGAGACCCCGAGATTCTGGCACGTATAATAGTTCTCGTGCCCCAGCTGCAACCTGTCTATGTAAGCCGTCCTATTCATTAAGAACTTCCAACTTTCAACGGTATTCCGGCTACTCCTAGACCTCAAGATCCATATTATACACCGCCAATGTCTACTATACCTCCTGCACGGGGTGCTTTCAGCGTTAGTCCAGTTGATAAGGCCCAGGCCAGTCCCAGCAACCACGTCCCCCAAGGGCTTGTTTTGAGTGTGGTGACACTCGTTATATAATTAGGGATTGCCCAAGATTTAGGAGGGGTGCACTTCCATATATTTCTCAGGCCCCACCCATTCCATATGGCCCTCAAGCTTCTCAGGCTATGATTACTGCACAAGTTGCCACTCCACCTCCATAGCCAGTTAGAGGTGGAGGTCGAACATGTAGAGGTCACCCTAGAGGGGAGACCAGGCCAGATATTATGCCCTTCCTGCTAGGACGGAGGCAATTGCATCCGATTCTGTTATCATAGGTATTCTTCCAGTCTGTCATAGAGATGCATCAATCTTATTTGATCCAGGCTCCATTTATTCTTATGTGTCATCTTATTTTGTCCCGTATTTGGGCGTATCCCGTGATTCTTTGAGTTCTTTTATTTATGTATCTACACCCGTGGGTGATTCTATTATTGTTGACCGCGTGTATCAGTCATGTTTGATTGTTATCAGTGGTTTTGAGACTAGAACTGATTTATTATTGCTCGGTATGGTGGATTTCGATATTATTTTGGGCATGGACTAGTTGTTTCCCTATCACGCTATCCTTGATTATTACGCCAAGATGGTGACGTTGGCTATGCCAGGTCTACCGCGACTAGAGTGGAGAGGTACCTTGGATTTTGTTCCTAGCAGGGTTGTTTTATTTCTTAAGGCTCAACAAATAGTTGGGAAGGGGTGTGATGCGTATCTGGCCTATGTGAGAGATGTTAATGTTGATACTCCTACCGTGGAGTTAGTTCCGGCAGTAAGGGATTTTCGATATGTATTCCCAGTGAATCTTCCGGGTATGCCACCCGACAAGGATATTGACTTTGGCATTGATTTGTTACCGGTCACTCAACACATTTCTATTCCACCTTATCGTATGGCCTCGATAGAATTGAAGGAATTAAAAGAGCAGTTACATGAACTGCTTGATAAAGGCTTCATTCGGCCCAGTGTATCGCCTTGGGGTGCTCCTGTCTTATTTGTAAAGAAGAAGGATGGTTTTATGTGGATGTGTATTGATTATCACAATGAAGAACATGTATCCATTGCCACATATGGATGGCCTATTTGATCAACTTCACGGTGCCAGGGTGTTGTCTAAGATTGACTTGTGTTCAGGCTATCATCAGTTGAAGATTCAGGAGCCATATATATCTTGAAGACTGCTTTCAGAACTCCGTATGGTCATTATGAGTTCCTTGTAATGTCATTTGTGCAGACCAACACCCAACGACATTTATGCATTTGATGAACAATGTATTTCATCCCTATCTTGACTCATTTGTCATTGTGTTTATTGACAACATTCTGGTGTACTCCGGGAGCCGAGAGGATCATGAGTAGCACCTGAGGACTGTGCTTCAGACTTTGAGAGAAAAGAAGTTATATGCAAAAATTTTAAAGTGTGAATTCTGGCTTGATTCAGTGGGATTTTTGGGTCATATAGTTTCGTGCGAGGGGATCAAGGTAAATCCGAAGAAGATTGAGGCAATGCAGAGTTGGTCCAGACTGTCCTCAGCTACAGAGATCCTGAGGTTTCTTGGTTTGGCGGGGTACTATCCCTGATTTGTAGAGGGTTTCTCTTCTATTGTTGCACCTATGACCAAATAGATCCAAAATGGTGTTCCGTTCAAGTGGACCAATGAATGTGAGAAGAGATTTCAAAAGGTCAAGACAACTTTGACTACATCCCCAGTATTGGTATTGCCTACAAGTTCAGGGTCTTATACTGTATATTATGATGTGTCGCATATTGGTCTCGGTGCAGTGTTGATGTAAGACGGTAGGGTGATTGCCTATGCGTCCGAACAGTTAAAGGTACATGAGAAGAATTATCCTATCAATGACGTTGAGTTAGCAGCTATTATTCATGCCTTAAAGATTTGGCGGCATTATTTGTACGGTGTCGATTGTGAGGTTTATACCAATCACCGGAGTCTACAATATCTGTTTAAATAGAAGAATCTTAATTTGCGGCAGCGGAGGTGGTTTGAGTTTCTTAAGGATTATAATATCACCATTCTCTATCATCCCGGGAAGGCGAATGTGGTGGCCGATACCTTGAGTCGTAAGGCGGAGAGCTTGTGTAGCTTAGCATATTTACCGGTGACAGAGAGGCCATTAACCTTGGATGTTCATGCCTTGGCCAACCAGTTTGTCAGATTGAATATTTCCGAGCTAAACCGAGTTTTGGCTTGTGTGGTTTCTCAGGCTTCTCTTTATGATCGTATCAGAGAGCGTCAGTATGATGACCCCCATCTGCTTGTCCTTAAGGACACATTTTAGCACGGTGATTCCAAGGAAGTCACTATTGGAGATGATGGTATATTACGGATGTAGGGTAGGCTATGTGTGCCCAATATAGATAGTTTACGTGAGTTGATTCTCCAAGAGGCTCGTACTTCGCGGTACTCCATTCATCCGGATGATGCAAAGATGTATTGGGACTTGAGACATCTCTATTGGTGGAGGCGGATGAAGAGAAACATAGTGAAATATGTAGCTCGGTGCCTAAATTTTCAGCAGGTGAATTATGAGCATCAACGACTGGGTGGATTGCTTCAGAAGTTAGAAATTTCGGAATGGAAATAGGAGCGGATCACTATGGATTTCGTTGTTGGGCTCCCACGGACTTAGAGAAATTGTTATTATATTGTTAAATTTTTTATCATGGCTTTTATTATTTCTAGTAGGGCCTGACCTTGTCACTACTCTACTGAGGTTAGGCTTGAAACTTACTGGATACCGCTGGGGTGTACTCATACTATGCTATGTACATCTTTTTGTGCAGATTCAAGTATTCCCTATCAGACCAGACATCAGTGAACTAGATTGTACACTGAGACTTCAAGGTATATCTGTTAGCGTCTGTAGACCTCAGAGTCCCCTTCTATCCTTATTATATTGTATTCCATATTCTCTTTAGACTATGATGTATAGAGACACTTAGAATAAATTTTGAGAAGTTTGTGACTTATTTTTACCGGATTTTGGGAAGTTGTAATTATTTGAATTGTAGTTTTATTTATTTCAGATTTCTATTATGTTATTTCGCATTGATAGGCTTACCTAGTCTTAGAGACTATATGTCATCAGGACATACTACTAAGGGAATTTGGGGTCGTGACAATGTGGCCTAAAGCCTAAACTTAAAAGAGAATCTAAATTTGATGTTTATTCTTATAGCTTCCTAAAATGCAAGAAAGTTAATTATATTTGACTAATCAACTTTTTTCACTTAACAATATGGGTAATTTTTCATAGGACATTGTTAACCTTAAGTTATATCTTATTGATTTTAGTTTACAAGATTTTTTCAACTGACAGAATTGTTAGAAAAAATATTAAAATTATCAATAAGTAATAGAAATTTATAAAAAAAAATATAATTAAGACTTCACATATACAATATCATCTTTTGCTTGTAAGATTTTCATATCACTTTTAATTCTAAAAACTGGTAGAACCATCAATTTTATAGATCATTATGCTTTAAAAGATTCAAGGTTAATAGCTTGTTTGACCAAGCTTCTCCGGGGGCAAAGATGCCCTCCCCTCCCCCCTAAACCCAAAAGTATATTTTTAAGAAATTGAGATGTTTGGCCAAGATTTTAGGAGAAAACAAGCTATAAAGCATCATATTTTCTAATCTAATCATTTATTAATCTAGTTAGCTTGAGCTTGAGAAAAATCTTACAACAACGAAGTTATAAACAAGAATAATTCAAGTTCAAATGCTCTGGTGGTGAGCACCCTCCACTTTCAACCAAGAGATTGTGAGTTCGAGTCACCCCAAGAGCAAGATGGAGAGTTCTTGGAGGGAAGAAGCCGAGGGTCTATCGGAAACAACCTCTCTACCCTAGGGTAGGGGTAAGATCTGCGTACACACTACCCTCCCCATGCCCCACTAGGTTGTTATTGTTGTTATAATTAAATGCATTAGACAAAATTAAGATAGGAAGTAGCTACAAATATAATTGCCTACTATTTTCAAACCGTAATTACATTACATACTTTAACATAGTACATATTATAAACTTTGAAAATATATACAGAGTGGTTGATAAAAATTGATAACATATGATTGCAAAAAAATAATTTTCACTACAAATAAATATATGAGATTAATTTTGGAGCCTTAATTGTTTGGGAGCCTAAAGCCATTGCTTTAGTGGCTTTATGGTTGAGCCGCCCTTGCTTATCTACTATTGATTTTGCATTAAAAAATAATTAAGTGCATAATTTATCATAATACAATAATAACAACAAACCTAGAATGTTTTCAACCTGTGGAGTTTGGGGATGTAGTCTGTACGCAGATCTTACCCCTCTACCTAATACAAGTAGAGAGGTTGTTTCCAATAAACCCTCGGTTCGGAAAGGGTGAGGAGAAGAAGAAGAAGAAGAAGAAAAAGAAAAAGAAGAAGAAGAAGAAAAAGAAGAAGAATGAGGATGAGGATGGGTGGGGGGGGGGGGGAGGGAGGAGGAGGAGGAGAAAAGCAAGAAAGGAAGAGAGGAAAAAAAGATGGAGATAAAGGATAAGTAGTACCAAATAATAGTAACATGGAATACAATACATGAGGCGAACAAAACCACATAACGCAATAAAAATCTAAGAATATGAAGGGATATGTATGATACTAAACTATCAGTGAGCAACTAAGAAACTACCTACTGACCTTCTACCCTAATATTCGACCTCCACCCCCTCCTATCAAGGGTCATGTCCTCGGTAAGTTGAAGCAACGTCATATTCTGCATAATCTCCATAATACCCATATTAATTGGTGTATAGTCTTAATGTATTTGGAAAATAATTTGGAATGAGTAATTAATTCTAAGGGCAAAGCAGAAAAAATAAATAATTTTGCTCTTGATATGCGAAAGTGGATAAGTAAAAGTGAAATCTATTTTTAGAATAGTGGATAAGTAAAAGTGAATGGAGGGAGTATATGCACTCCTTAAGTCGAAAGTTTGCTCGTCTATAAACTTTGCTTGTAAAATCTTAATAAAAAATGAATTGCCCAGAAGATGAAATATTTCACATTCACACAGAATCTGAGAAAGGACCGCACCACAAAAAGATTTAATATGGGCAACCTACATTAACATGAGCAACCTACACTAATATACGCTAATATTATCATTAGTGACTGATTCCATAACTCTAAAATGTTAATATAGTTGAATTAAAGTATGGTACTTATTTGAATCTTCCAAGAGTGAGCATGCCGGAACATTGAATAAGTAGTATGGTCGGCCATGAATAAACGACATTATAGCCGTTAGAATCGGCCCATAACCACTTTTTAAATCTTTTAAAGGCGACCTTCCACCCTTGACTACCGACCCCATGTGTAATTATATGGTTTTTATTCTAGTGACTAGTGACAAGTGTGATCATGTTGTTTATAATTTAATTTATTAATTGACTTTTGTGTCTGCCTTTCTAAAACGATTACTCACTAATACACTCCTTTAGGAAAATTGTTAAGTTTGTATTGAAAATCGGAAGTTAGAGTAACGGAAAAGTTGTCTTCATATAATTTATAGGTCACAAGTTCGAGCCGTAGAATCAGTCACTAATACTTGTATTAGGATAGATTGCCTCTATCACACCCCACGTCAGCGCCTTCCCTGAATCATGCACGAACGCGGAATGCTTCATGCATGGGGCTGCCGTTTTTTTTGGTTGTATTGAGAAACTTAATGTCCGGGCTAGCTTGCGTGTATCTCGACTAATTCCATAAATGAGTAATGTTTACCCGCAAAATGGTACAGTTGAATTTATAACGTGATTTATAGATACGTGAATTAATTTGATCAAAAAATATGAAGTAAATAAGAACAAACATAAGATTGTAAAATAAACTTAAAGGAAATATGAGTCACGCTATGAATTTAACTTTTTCGGTAGCAGAATCAAGAACAATATTAAGAACAAAGTAAAAGAACAATATTATAGAATGAGAGCTGATTATAACTTTTGTGTGCAGAATATTTCGTGTCGTACATTGGATACTAATTTTCCTATTTATAGCTATATTTAGGGAGACAAGATCCCCAAATCAAGCTGCTCTTGAATGAGAATGAAATCGTCATTGATGATTGCATAACGGTTAAATATAATTGCAGATATTCTTTGTAACGGCTGCTCATTGTATGCTATCTGATATCACACCTTCAAATCTTTGTTATCGATTTCTCTGTCTTCGAAATTCACCCAGCACAGGTTGCACGCTTGTATCCGGTACCAACTACTTGCTGACTCACATCTTACCTGTCTTGCATTCCATGTGTCACCTCCTCATATGTTCAACTGCCACTAACCAATTTTACCGTATATAAGTAACTCTATCCATCAAGGCTTGGATAGACGAGAAGAAGTAACCTAGTATTTCTGTCTCGACTAGAATTTGAACATGAGATCTCATAATTATCAACTCACTTCATTAATCACTAGGGCATATTTTTGAACGCGGGAAATTGTTAAGTTATCTATAATATACTATGAACTTGCTAAAGTAAAAAGAAAAGGCTAATCTCACCAATTACTATGAGAAACATCAGAAGAATGTTTCATGATATTATGACTATATTAACGCCCCTGCATAAAATCGTTAAGTTAAACGCGTCTAATCAATTATGACATTACCCTAATAAAAGTACCATTTTTATGTCTCAAGTAGCATTAAAAGAGGTTTTCAATTCTAACTTTAATCACGGTGGGACTATGCATCAACTATGCCAAGCTGAAAGTTAATACCTTTATTAAATGCGACTAATAAAGCACGAAACAACGATTTTAGCTTTAACACGATTCATTTGAATTTTATTTTCTTTATTTTGCTTTTAGATGTTAATTAAAAAATTAAATATCGTTGACGTCTCTTTTTTGTCATCTAAAATTTCTACATTTAAAATATTTACGCACAAATTAATTTTCTAATGCTCACTAGAAGGGATTTAAATTTGAGGTCTCAATATTTCTCTCTTGGGATGTGTTTGACGCAGATAATTTCGGTCAAATAATTAACTACACATAGTCATTTTATATAAATAATTAAAAATCAAAATACACGAATTATAATAATTGACTGATTCCAGATTATAATAATCACAAAGTCAAAGGAAATGGTTGCCAAGTTTCTTAATTTAGTACTACGTATTTCTGAAATCATAACCAATAACATATAAATAAGGTAGTGACATTATTATAAAAAATCATTCTCTAACTATTTGTATTTTGCCATGTCACACCGACAATATCGAGTCAAACCATATTGTCATGTTATTATTAGACTATGGATACAATCGAAACTATTTGCTTTTAAATTTTTTAAAAGCGGAGAAAGGAAGAAATTATAGCAAGAATTGAAACTCGCATTTTCTTTGAGCCAATGTATAACGAAACAAACTCTCTATTTTTAAGGTATGACTCTATTGGTAGGATTATAATAAATTTTTTTTTGTTGAGGTCACACGTTCGAGCAGTGGAAACAACCTCTTACAAAAATAAGTGAGACCCGCACGGGTACCACAAAAGAACATAGTTGGACGGATGAGATCATTTTATTCTTAATCAGAGTTTCCCAACTGAACCCTAAATTAAGACAAAGCTTTCCAGTTAAAGGATCGCAAATTCAAATTAGTGGAGCCAGTAAGCTTCAGATTTTATTTTATTTTTCTTTAAATCGGCTGGTTCAAAGTAATGGTGTCTTTTTAATTATTTATTTTCTCTTTAATTATTAATTAAGGAGATATAATCAAGATTTGAGAGAATCACCTAGAACTAGAAATGGGGTGGCGTAAACGGACAGCCTAAATCTAGGACTACCTTTCGTTTTGTAAAAGACAAACAACAAACAGTTACAAAAACCAACTTTTTTTAATCTGACAAAAATCTCGTTAAGATGAGAAAAAGGATATAGCTTTCTGCTATATTCATATATCAAATATCCAGAAATTAATCTTGATCCATTCTTTACTCATCTTGCCTATTTTATTTTTCCACTAGTGGGTTCAATTGTTTTTCTTCTTTTTGAAACAAAAAGATTGATTTTTTCAATCAACATTCACATTTCTTTGAATCTTCTAGTGGGGTTTCCTTTTTCCAATCTTTTTATTGTATTTTTCACTTTATTTTGCTGTTTGGCTTGTGAGGTTTTTTGAAGAATGAACATTTCTTGATTTTTGTTGAAGAGGAAGAAGGAAAAAAAAAGATGGGCAATTCTTGAATGGATCAATTCTTGTGGATTTATCAGACTCTTCTCTGCTGTAAATTAGGTAAACTCAAACTCCTCAGCTCTGTTTATGCAGTGATCACTTTTATATAAAGATTACATATTCATATTAAGGTCTATTACCTTCTTTTTTTCCTTTTGTTTTTTTGGTGGGATTTTTGGGGGAGGGGATTGCTTGAAAGTAACTGATATACGGAGGATTTGAGACTTGTCAAGCCTGAAAAATGATGTGAATTTGGATCTCAAATTAGTTTTCTTTACATTTTTGGAAATTAATTTTGGATCTGATTTTTATTTTAGTACTTTTCATTTTTATTTTGTATAATGTTAGCCTGAGATAGGAAGGTGTCGTTGCTTCAGCTTACAGAGGACATGAACCACGATAGGAAGGTGAGGAGGTCGAGGATTAGGGTCGAAGGTTGACACGTAGCCGTGAGTTTCTCCTAGGCTTACCAGTAGTACAACTACTATTCTTGTATTTTCTTATTCCTGGTTGTTTATTATTACATGTTGTGTCATTCGCTTCCGTTACCCTATTACATTGGTACTATTGTTTGTTGTTTTATTTTTCACTGTTTCGGGTCTATCAGAAACAACTTCTCTACCATTATAAGGTAGGGGTAAGGTCTGCTTGCACACTACCTTTTCCAGACCCACTTATGGGATTATCTGGATTTGTTGTTATCGTTGTTGTATAATGTTAGCCCGAGATGAATTTAAATGGCGAATATGGTCAATGAGCCGACCCGACTTGTTTGAGACTAAGGCGTAGTTGTTGTTTTTCTTGAATGACACTAAATTGGTTAAAATACCAAATGGATTATGTTTGTGATCATAGATAGAGTTTGAATTGTTGGTTGTAAACTGAATCAGAAGAGTTGATCATTGTCAATCTTTTCTTTTTATGTGTAATCTGCTAAATGATTCTACTGTTATCGCAGAAAACGCGTGGTTAATTTCCTAGTTTGATGGCTGAAAGTTTTGTCATGTGTCAACTTGATGTTACTTCTTTGAAAGAAACGTTATGTGTTCAACAACAGCTTCTACAGAAGCTGTACAATGAGTTAGATGAGGAAAGAGAAGCCTCTTCCAGTGCTGCTAGTGAGGCGCTATCGATGATCTTGCGACTCCAAGGAGAAAAAGCCGCGGTAAAAATGGAAGCGGAGCAGTACAAGAGATTGGCCGAGGAGAAAATGTGTCATGCCGAGGAATCATTAGCTATTTTCGAGGATCTTTTCTATCAAAAGGAGACGGAAATAGCTGCCTTGGAATATCAGGTGCAAGCTTATCGGTATAAGCTATTGAGCATGGGGTGTGCAGATCCCGGGGTTGGTGAATTTAAATATCCTGAGAATTTGTTGCAAAGAAATGAGACTTTAGCTGGAGAAATGAATCTCCAAGCTCTTGGAAGGCGTAACTCCGCCCCTCCTATTCCTTTGAAATTTGCTTGTCCGAAGAAGGGTGGTATGGAAATAGATGATTCAAGTTCAGAAAGAGATTCAAATTCGAAAACAGTGGAGGAACAAGTAGGGCAAGAGATGAATGAGCAGCAGTCTGATACGGAGAAGAAGACTGATATTTCCACGACGGGAAGTATCAATTCTTATTGGCAACAAATTCGAAAATTGGATGAACGAGTGAAAGAGATTACAGGAGTTAGCTATGCGAACTTGAGGAGTGAAACGAGGTCGCCTTCACCACTTTCTCAAAGAAGTATTAAGATAAGCAAATCAGAAAATGAAATGTACCAACCTAAGTTCCAAGGAAGCAAATCAGAAAACGACACGCCTGCTGATTCTGGTTGTTCTCCGAATATTCTTGATGTATTCGAAGTACCTCGAGTGGAAAAGAATACTATCGACATTGGGTTGCCTCCTAAACATGACGGCAAGATGATTTTGCATAATGATGAAAGGCTTGACAGACAAGATTCTGCTCAACAAGAGGCAGTAAAACCGTCGCTTAAAGATGAAACTGATTTGCTAAAGAAGTACTTTGTATCTGCGCAGCGTGAGAACAAGTTACGAAGAGCAAGTGAGGCTGCTGCTATTACCTGTCATTTGGCAATATCTTGCCCTACAACCAGCATATCGGAAACTGGTGAGTTTCATCAGCTCAATCGAACGTCTGAGATAGTTGAAGTTGGAAGAGAAGCGACAAGACAAGAAACAGCTCGAGAAGAAGAGCTGAAGTTGCTATATGATATTAAGGAGCAACTAAATTTGATGCACTCTGAAATCCAAAGTTTGAAAACCGACAAGCTCCCCCCTCCAACTGATGAACCATCCTTACTTCCTCTATCAGAGGTACTGCCCTTTCTTCTAATTACAGTTAGCCGTCTTCAGTTGCATTACTTGTGAAAATGTTAATAACATGCTTACCATTTTGGACAGGCAATGATTCACTTTTGGATCTGACTGATCGATCAAAAACTTCTGAGCGCCAGCATCCAACAGGAGATACTCTTGGCTCTTACATAATCAAGATGCTGCTATTTGTTGACGTTAGTGGTTACTTTGACTTCTGAATAGTGTGTAGTTTTGGTGTTATTATGTGGTTGTGAAGATATTGATTCTGTTGTAAATTGATCACATAGAGTGTACAGAAATGTATAGCCTGCATCGTATCAACTTAGTTGTATCAAGAGAGGAGTGTTTTCACATTTGTTATATCCTGTTTTCGGATTAAGATTTTAATATCAGGTTTTTGTTTTGTATATTTGAAATTCTGATTCGAGTATTGGAATGAAAAAAGGCCCAAGTGGAGCATTATAGTTATTGATGATTCATATTGCCAGTGTCCCTTCAGGGACATCCGATAAAAGTGGAATGATACAGAGAAAATTAGCGTTGCCCCTGCACAACGATTCATATAGCTAACCTTAACTAGTTTGGAGTTTGAGGTGTAATTGTTGTTGTTGTAGTATTTGATGCTCTAATTTGCAACGTTAGTCCAAAAAATACATTACTGGTATAACTACTCTGTCATTTTTATGCCTTATATCCTTCGCATTTCAGCCCCATACTTCTTTGATCTCCGTTTTTCCTGATGAAAGAAAGTGACACAGGCATGGCGAGGTTTTCTCAAACTTTACAGTCATGACTTGATTTACCATTTTTCTTAATTGAAATTGAGTTGCTGCAGGAAAAAAACTTAGATAGTTCAAGTCTTGATGGAATTCAGCATGTCACTGTAGTGAGCTTTGAAGGGAAGCCTTGGAGCAACGATCAAGTTGTCTCCGTGTGACCTATAAGTCACGGGTTCGAGCTGTGGAATCAGCCACTGATGCTTGCATTAAGGTAGGTTGCCTACATCACACTTCCTTGGAATGCGGTCCTTCCCTGGACCTGCTTGAACGCAAGATGCTTTGTGCACCGGGGCTGCTACATACTATTTTGAGCTTTACTTAATGTCTTCAAAACCACAGTATTACTAGGCTCAAGTACTCAGATTCATAGTATTGCTGCTTTATCCATTATTTATTCAGAGTGCAGGTCTCTAAAGGCACTGTCTAACTTGTGATCAAGTGGAAGTTCCAAGGCAGTGGCGAAGCCACCTTTGTCTCCACTCCTTCGTTGGAAAATTATTGTGTAGATAGGTATTTTTTAATATTTTTATATATATATATATATATATACTCAGCAGGGTAAGGCTGCATATAATAGACCCTTGTGGTCCGGCCCTTTCCCGAACCTGCGCATAGTGGGTGCTTATTGCACCGGGCTATCCTTTTATACTAAATGTTGAGAAAGGGAGCTTGGAGCAACGGTAAAGTTGTCTCCGTGTGACCTATGGGTCACGGGTTCGAGCCGCAGAATCAGCCATTAATACTTGCGTCAAGGTAAGCTGCCTACATTACACCTCTTGAGGTGCGATACTTCCCCGAACCTTGCATGAATGCGGGATGCTTTGTGTATCGCACTGCCCTTTTTATACTAAATGTTGAATCCACTTGGCTTCTTTGTGTGTTTACTTTTTTATATTTTGAATCCCCTTGGAAAACATTCTGGCTCCACCACTGTTCCAAAGATGATCGCAACTGCAGAAGATCAACCGATGCTGAAGGCAAGATGAGAACTGAGGGATATGTTGTATAATATTTCAGTTTCATGTACTGTCTTGGCATGCTGATGTTTATATTGCATTTCATGTGTTTATTGTGCTTTTAGTTTTCAACTGCATTGAGTTATAATATTGGAGCTCAACATTCTGGAGCTGCAATTTCTCTGGAATTCCTAATGATAGAGCAGCTGAGGAATTGAAAACACCAATGAGTTCTCTGTAATTTTTAGTTATCATATTGTGATAATCAACTAGTCATTGGATTCAGACAGTAAACAGGGGCGGGTCCAGTGCATTAGTTACGGGTTCCCGTGAACCCAGTAATTTTTGTCTAGATCAGGTGTTTGTATTGAAAAATTAAATGTATAAGAATATTTAGTTTGGAACCCACTCCGTTAATCCAATTATTATTGTATATTAACTTGAGATTTCGGTAGAAACTCATAAACTTAAAATTCTAGATCCACCTTTGAGTAAACTGGTCACTCATCTTTGTTATCGAGTAGCCAAACAAGGGGGAAAATGCCGAGTATGATTGAATATATACAAATTATTAATTTAGAACCCAATAGTTTAAACTGATTTAAACCTAAACTTATAAGATTCAAATCTTGGCTCCGCTGATTTATGATATTATGTTTACCTCCCTTATTTTTATTTTATTGTAATGATTTTTTTTTTAATTATCAAGATTAAAAATTAAAATATGACAAATTATCCTTACTAATTTTAAAATATTATATTTGGTCAATTTTTTTTTTAATCTTCTCCATAAACTCATACATACTCACTTGCAGATGGCATTAATTCCATTTCCAAAAACCAACACCTTCTTTGTTATTTCGGTTATTGTTTATGCAAATTTATTATTGTTAACAAAGTGATAGTGGTTATGTATAGCAAAATATTTATTTTGAGAAAATTAGGAGCTTATAATTGCATATTTGCATCTGAATCAGAACTTAAAATGAGTTTGAACTTGCTTTTACATGACTTTTACTGAATTGTAATGTTTTAGGAGTAATTCATTTCAAATTTCCAAAGATTTCTCGAATTTAAGTTATACAGTTGTTATAAGGAATTTTTATACCATCATGTCATCTTTACCTGTTGTGCATGTAACACGTCTTATTTTCAAGATTACAAATCTCATATTTTAAGGAGGTTTATCTAGAAATATCCTTCAGGCGACTTGATAGCGTACAAAATTCTTTACATTGACGGTGTATATATCTCTCTTGCTTGATCGGTACTACGGAACAACTGACATTTTTTGTTAAGACTTTTGCTTGAGGTGCGCGTAATAAGCCCTGAAATTAGCTGCAGTGAAGGCTACGAGCTCTGTATTGTACTCTTGCTTTGACTAGCAAGCAGTTATTGTTAGCAAAGTGATATATTAAATTGCTAAGGAACCGTTAGCAATGAATATGTTAGTGATTGGGAAAGTGAATATGTTAACAATATATGGTTTGGGTTTGAAAAGATTTAATCTCAACTAGGGTGTCATATGGGCGGGTGGGACTGATTTTGGGCGGGTAAAATAACTTGGGCTGAGATGGTTGAGTCAAATTGGCTAAAATTTGGGCCATAACCCAACCCGCCAAACTCTTACCAAACTTTAATTAATGTGAATTATTTTCGTATGAATTACTTAATTATCAAATAAGAATTTTTTTTCTTTTGTTATGGTTATATATAACATATCAAACAAAATATTACTTTTAATATATTTTAGCAAAGTTACTCATAGATCAGTTTGGATTTGAGCTATAAATTAGCCAACTTTAAATGGGCTAAAATGAGTTGGGCCAAGATGGACTAAGTTTAACAAATGAGCGAGTCAATGATTAACCCAACCTTGGGCGTGTTGGGCGGGTCAAATAGGTTTGGACTCAAATTGCCACTCCTAATCTCAACATAGAAATATGCAATGTTTGGTTGCTCTTTTTTGTTTGTCTTATAAATAATACATGCATAAAAGTTATGTAGAAAATTGTATATTATTTTATATGGAATAGAATGTGGAATAAGAATATGGGTATAAGTTATACATGAATTAAAATTACTATAATGACAAAACCAACCCTCACATAGTAAGAAATTTTTTATTTTGTTAGAAAGTATTCAAATATTTTAAATTATACGTTATATAATAATTTTTAATGTATCAAACTAAAACATTCTACAACAAAATAATCTACATATTACAATTCTTGCATTACTATCCACAAGATATGTAATCTGCGTTTATAAAATGGCTAAGATCGAAAACCATCGGCAAAAAAGCAACATGTCTGAATGTTGTTAGCTAAGTGAAAATTTCATTAAGCAACAGGTAACAGCTAATTAATCATGATTATCATGTTTATGATAATTTAATACCATATAACTGTCTTCACAGTGAATCATTTATCTTTCAGCCCCAACCAAAAATAAATACATTAATAAATGGAAAAAGTTCACGTAATTATAGTAAAAAAAAATGTAGTTTTGGGGCAAAATTTAGAAGTATGTAACAAAAATATATTGACACACATATTTTATGTCAAACGTCATAATTAGTAGTGCAAGTGGCATGTTTGGCGTCAAATATCAACAATGTCGTTACGCTAGAAATAAGAGAAACAAAGATAAAAAGAAAAAGGAAAGTTGCACATAACAATTCAAGTTATATTCATCTTTAACTTTAAACATATTAAAAGTGAATTCACACTGTCTTTGTGATAAAAAAAATAGATGAATGAATATTGGTAACAGAAAATAAGACGAAGTTACTAATTATGGAATAAATGGTTAGTTAACTTACAAATCATCTGAGAAGTATGTATAGTTTCCTAGTATCCATCCATGTTTGTCAAAGTTAGTTGATTCATTTTTTTCTGTTTGGTTATTATGATTTATCAAAAAATTTCAGTTGTAGATTTAAACCAAACAACATGGAGAAATGACTTTTGACGGGACAAACTTACATATTTTTCTAGCTTTTTATCATTATTGATATTTGGTGTTGCTTTTATTTTAATTTGAGCTTTTGAATTTATTGCGTGTTTGAGTGACATAAGCTACATTCATAAAGATATGCATTCTTCAAAGAATGACTTCGAGCTCTATCATACGTAGCTTCTTTTGCTTTTGCTTGTTCAAGCAAAAGTTGTTGCTTCTTTTCCTCATCATTCCTTTCCCTTTTCCTGATTTGGAATAGTTTGTCTCTCTGTTTTCCTTGGCTTTAGTGAAAATAATGTAGGAAAATTACGCGACAAATCAAATATATAGATTGTATTTACTATTTGTAGCTATATTTGAATTTTATATCAAATCTATGAAATAAGAAAGTAATTATTTTGAACTGAAACAAGAGACATTTGGTTAGATCGCTTGCTTAGTTAGCAGATGTCTTGAGTTCGGCTCTCTACAAGAGCATTTTATTTTTCTGCATTTTTGTATTTTGCCTTGGCTGCATTTATTGTGTAATCGATACGAATACAGTCGATACAAGTTGCATCCTTTGTATACACCTTTGTATTTTGTCTTAATTATAGTTGATACATGTTGTATTTATTCGCGCAATTTATTTCAGCGAAACACAATTGCGCGAACGAATACAGTTGAATACAATTGCGCGAATGAATACAGTTGACACAGATTGTATTCGTTGCACGTTTGAATACAAGTGATACAAGCTAGTAACGATTGGACAATAACTATGAATAATAATTAGGCAAACTATAGTTACTGCTCTTTACCTATTTTGGATCATCGTTAGAGTTTTTCTCCCAAAATTATGAATCTATGAAAAGTGTGTGAATGATTGATTCTTATAGCTTTTTTCCCCTCACTATTGTGGAAACTGTGTGAATGATTGAAGAAACCCTAACAATGATGTTTCCAAATTTTCCACTAAAATCTCTCAAAATCAGTATTATGCTTCAAATTTAAGCATCAACAATAGTTTCTTAGTTGATTTCAATCACAAACAACTATAATTTTAGAGCTTCCAAATTCGTTGTTCTTCAACTCTTCCAAAATCAATTTTAAATTTTCCACTCAAATCTTCCAAAGTCAGTATTATGCTTAAAGTTTTAGCTCCAAAAATCGTTTCTTGGTTGATTTCAATCGAAAACAACCATGTTGATAGAGTTTTCAGATTCACAATTCTTCACCTTCCAAAAAAAAGTTGTTTTCTTCACTTTTAACACCCAACATAAAAAACTAATCTAATTTTCAGTAGTAACCAATCAGTCAAATCACTTTAAGCATTCAATCTCCAACTCTCACAAACTTGTGTTTTAAATCTTCTTTAAGAATCAAGTTCGAGTTTGAACAGTGAGCAAATGTTACGTTGATTGTTTTTTTTTTCCTCAAAATTTTCTAATATGTAAAAGTCAAATGCTAATTGTATACGGATAAAATCGAGCTCATGGCACATTCTAGCCTCCGATATGGTAAGCCAGGCTCGAGACATGGCAATCAAGGACTGAAGATCGACCCCAAGTCCCACTAGGCTCGAACTCGGGGGCATGACGCTTGCCTTCGAGAATGCCGAGGCCGTGGTCCCGAAATCGGTCCTAGCCTCGAACGACTTCGAAGAAACATTGTCAGCATGGCCAACGGAAGACTGAAATATTAGTGACCGGCTGGATATTACAGCGAGGATCTCGACACGTATCAATAAAGAACCGACAATTAGTGAATCAGGAGATTTTCTACCTTTTATAGAATTGTACCTAAAGTAGGACTCCTCTACTATATAAAATTAGTATAATAATTCGTTACATATTGTAACACGCATTCCAAGGCAATATATCATTATTTTTTTTGTTTTCAGTTCTTTTGCTTTCGTTCTTGAGTGCTTGTTGTTATGAGCCTAGATCGAGGGCAAATATTTCACTAAGGCAAATCGTCTTCCTCGTGTGGTTTGAGCTTACTTCATCCTTATTTATTTAATTTGTCTTTACTTACTGCTTTGTATCAAATAAATTCGCATATCCTTAAAATAACTTACAAATATAATTATTATCCGATTTTGAAGGTAAACAGTTTGGCAGCCACCGTGGGGCTGAGGATAATAGTGGCTATTTGATACAAATTTCTATAACACACACTACTTTACACTTGCTCTTTGGAGTGTCTCTAATTTCAGGTTAAAGCTCAAAATATCAAACGCCCAGTCAACATCTCTACATGTTGACGATGGGTCCGGTCATCAAGGTCGAAAATAACAACATAGTGTCCAGTGGTGAGGTACCACCTGTTGATCCCATCGAAATTCCGGTCGCTGGCCCGATTGACGCCAACCGTCAACTCCCATGTGGCCATCAATGCAAATCTGCCTACCGATCCCTAGAATAACGTCCGTGGTGAAGCCCGTTCAGCAGCCTAAAATACATAAGACATCGAAGGGGACGAGATCAATTTACGGGTGATCTTCGAAATATTGCAGGCTCAACAGGCGGCGATAGACCAATTATAGAACCAAAGCCGCACGCCGAGCAGAATTGAACCCGATCCATCCCGGGAAGTCACCCGCAGAAACGAACTGGTCGTAGAGAGGCCGAATGAAAATGAATCGGGTACCAACCCCGAGATCTTAAAGATGCTTGAGGAAATGACAAAACGGGTAGAATCAGGAGAGAAGAAAATCGAAACTAATGACAAAAAGGTGAAAACCTACAATTCCAGGGTCGACCAAATCCCAGTTGCATCGCCGATATTAAAAGTCTTGGATTCCAAGAAAGTCGTTCAAAAACTTTTCCCTCTGAGCGCGGCTCCAAAGCCGATCCCTAAGAAGTTCTACATGCCCAAAATTCCTAAGTACAACGGAACGGCCGACCCCAATGAACATGTGACCTCCTATACATGTGCCATCAAAGGGAATGACTTGGTGGATGATGAGATCGAGTATGTCTTGTTGAAAGAGTTCGGGGAGACCCTGTCAAAAGGAGATATGATATGGTATCACAACTTACCTCCTAATTCTATTGACTCGTTTGCTATGCTTACAGATTCCTTCGTAAAGCACACGCCAGGGCTATCAAGGTCGAGACCAGGAAGTCAGACCTTTTCAAAGAAAAATAGAGGGATAATGAGATGCTCAGAGAGTTCGTGTCCCGGTTAAATAGAACGGATGGACCTGCCACCGATCGCTGATGATTGGGCCGTTTAGGCTTTCACCCAAGGACTCAACATTTGAAGCTCGTTGGCTTCACAACAGTTTAAATAAAACTTGGTGGAATATCCGGCTGTCACTTGGGCCGATGTCCATAACTGGTATTAATCGAAGATCAGGTTCGAAGATGATTAGCTTGGGACCTTCCGGGTCCATGTATCCCGTCAGAACCATCAACAGAGTCGAGAGAGACATCGATCGTGAACCGCGATCAAACAAGGATTGGTATCAGCCGTACAATGAAGACCGAAGATGCAGTGGGTCTGGGCGAAACCCTATGAAAAATGAAAGGAGAAATGACTGATGTCAAAACAACCGGGGGCTCATGAGCAAAAATAGCTTCGACAGGCCCGTCGGGCCTAAAGAAGCGCCAAGACTATTAGAGTATAACTTCAACGTTGATACTGCTGCTATCGTATCTGCCATCAGATGCATCAAAGATACCAAATGGCCTCGGCCTCTACAATCCGATCCATCCTAAAGGGATCCTAACCTAATGTGCAAATATCACGGCACTCATGGCCACAAAACAGAAGTCCGCCGACAATTAAGAGAGGAGGTGTCCCGTCTGTTCAACAACGGACATCTCCGAGAGTTCCTGAATGATCGGGCCAAGAACCACTTGAGGAACATAGATTCTAATAAACAGACCGAGCAGAAGGAACCTCAGCACGTCATCAACATGATCATCGGTATGGTCAACATTCCCTAGGGACCGATGTTGAAGCGCACCAAAGTATAAAAATGGACTCGGGATTACGTACCGGAAGGAATCTTGTATTTCAATGACGAAGACGCTGATGGGATCGTGCAACCTCACAACAATGCACTGGTAATATCGGTACTCATAAATAAATATCGAGTTAAGCGTGTATTAATTGATCCAGGTAGCTCAGCCAACATTATTAGATCGAGGGTCGTGGTACAACTCGACCTACAAGATCAGATTGTACCTGCGGTTCGAGTCCTGAATGGGTTCAACATGGCATGTGAGACTACTAAAGGGAAGATAACATTATCGATGAATGTTGCCAGAACCATTCAGGAAGTCAAGTTCTATGTAATCGAATGAGATATGAGATGCAACATTTTGTTCGAGAGGCCATGGATTCATAACATGAGAGCAATACCCTCACACTCCACCAGGTGCTGAAATTCCCAACACCCGGAGGAATCAAAAATAGTTTATGGGGAACAACCGACAACCAAGGAAATGTTTGCGGTCGATGAGGCGATCCCGACATCCACACTCTCGACATCGAAGGGTCCGAATCCGATGGCCAAAGATGAGGCCAAATAGCAATTACCGATACCAACCTCGATAGAACCAGAGAAATAAGGGGTAGACGAGGACGATGACTGTGGAGTTCCCAGATCTTTCATAGCCCCCTTCGATTCCGACGCTACTAAATCAACGATCGAGGAACTGGATCAAGTCGTACTAATCGAACACTTGCCCGATCGAAAGGTATACCTGGGCATGGGGTTAAGCCCCGTGCTCAGAAAAAAACTCATTCAATTTCTTATAGCTAACGATGATTGTTTTGCTTGGTCCCACCTTGATATGACAGGGATCCTGCTGGAAGTAACCACTCACAAGCTAAGTGTGGACCCGATATTCCACCCGGTCAAGTAGAAGAGGAGACCCCAGTGCGATGTCAAACATGCTTTCATCAAGGATGAGGTATCTAAACTCCTTAAATATGATCAATTCTGGAGGTTAAATACCCAGATTGGTTAGAAAATATAGTGGTAGTCCCTAAAAAAGAGAATAAATTAAGAATGTGTGTAGACTATAAGGACTTGAATAAGGCATATCCCAAGGACAATGCCCAACATCGATCGCATGATCGACGCAACGACCGACAATGAGATCCTTAATTTTCTCGATGCCTATTTTGGGTACAACCAAATACGGATGAACCCCGGAGATCAGGATGATATGTTGGTTAAGTCCCTACGAGCAGAGGACCATTTGAAATATTTGCAGAAAACCTTCAGCATATTGAAGAAATACAATATGAAGCTGAATCCGGAAAAGTGTGCATTTGGAGTCGGATCCGGTAAATTCGTCGGATTAATGGTATCCAACCGGGGAATCGAGATCAACCTCAATAAGATCAAAGCCATCGAAGATATCACTGTTGTGGACAACGTGAAGGCCGTACAAAGATTAACCGAATGCATAGCCGCCCTGGGGCGATTCATATCGAGGTCTTTCGACAAGAGCCACCGGTTCTTCTCACTGTTGAAAAAGAAGAATAACTTCTCGTGGACCCCGGATTGCCAACGGGCCTTAGAGGAGCTCAAACGATATATATCTATCCCACCGCTGCTCCACACGCCGAAGATAGACGAGTAGCTATACCTGTACCTGGTAGTATCTTAGATAGCGGTAAGTGGAGTCCTAGTCCGGGAAGAGAAAGGTACGCAATTTCTAATTTACTATGTTATCAGGACTTTAGGCAAGGCCGAAACTAAATACCCTCACCTAGAGAAGTTGGCACTCGCTTTGCTAAGCGCCTCTAGGAAGCTGAAACCATATTTTCAATGTCACCCCATATGTGTTGTGACTACGTACCCATTGAGGAATGTAATGCATAAAACCGAACTCTCGGGATGGTTGGCTAAATGGGCCGTAGAGTTCAGCGGATACGATATTGAATATCGGCCCCAGACCGCCATTAAATCTCAAATTTTGGTAGACTTTATGCCGGCCTTAATACTCGAGGCCGAAAGAGAGTTATTGTTGAACTCGGATATGGACCCTCTTTACAGACGGTGCCTCGAATGCAAAAATGGTCCAGACTTGGCATAGTAATGAAGCCACCAACATGTAATGTAGTTAGACAATCTATTAGGATTGTTAAATTGACCAACAACGAGGCCGAATAGGAGGCCATGACTGCAGGTCTCGAACTAGCCAAAATATTGGGGGAAGATGTGATCGAAGCTAAGTGCGACTCTCTCCTTGTGGTGAACCAAGTTAATGGACGTTCGAGGTCAGAGTGGAATGAATGCAAATGTACCTAGATAAGTTACAAGTAACATTACATTGGTTCAAGGAGTGGACTCTACAACACATACCTCGGGATCAAAACAGTGAGGCTGATGCCTTTGCTAACTTGGGGTCGTCGGCTGAGGACGATGAGTTCAACTTGGGGGAAGTCGTACAACTCATGAGATCGGTAGTGGAAGAAGGACACGCCGAGATAAACTCAACGAGCCTAACTTGGGACTAGAGAAACAAATATATTGAATATCTGAAGACAGGAAAAGTGCCCTCAGATCCAAAAGAATCGAGGGCCCTGCGTACGAAGGCAACCCGATTTAGCTTGTCCGAAGACAGAATCCTGTTCAGAAGAACATTCGTTAGCCCACTCGCGATATGTCTAGGATCGAGAGATACTGAGTACGTTCTGAGGTAAATTCACGAAGGTACCTGCGAAAATCATTCAAGCGCCGAATCATTGGTTCACAAAACAATCAGAGCCGGCTACTACTGGATCGACTTGAAAAAATACGCGAATGAGTTCGTACGAAAATGTGATGAATGTCAAAGGCATGCTCCAATGATTCATCAACTCGAGGAGCTGCTACATTTGGTCTCGTCACCCTGTCAGTTCATGAAATGGGGAATAGACGTCGTTGGCCCCCTTCCTTAGGCAGACGGTAAGTCTTAATATATATTGTTTATGACTGACTATGTTTCTAAGTGGGTGGAAGACCATGCATATGAGAAGTTCAGGGAGAACAAAGTCATCGATTTCATTTGGGACCACATCATATGCCGGTTCAAAATGCCGATCGAGATCGTGTGCGACAATGGGAAACAGTTTATCGCCAGTAAAGTAAGCATGTTTCTTATAACGACCCGACCGGTCGTTTTGAGTATTACATCCCCGTTCCCCTATTTACTACTCCGTTTGTGCTTTATAGCTATTGTATCACTTATCGGATTAGTTAGTTCGGGTCCGGAGAGAATTTAGAGTGAAATGAGATACTTAGTCTCTTAAATGGAAAACTTAAGTTGAAAAAGCCCACCGGATATTGATCTATGTGTAAATGACTTTGGATTCAAATTCTGTTGATTCCATTAGCTTCGTATGGTGATTTTTAACTTAGGAGCATGTCCATAAAATATTTTGGAGGTATGTAGTGGAATTAGGCTTGAAATGGCAAAAATTAAATTTTTTGGGAAGTTTGATCGGGGGGTTGAATTTTTGATATTGGGGTTGAAATACGATTCTAGAAATTTGAATAGCTTCGTTATGTCAAATGTGACTTGTGTGCAAAATTTGAGGTCAATCGAACGTGAATTGATAGGTTTCGGCGTCGTTTGTAGAATTTGCAAATTTTGAAGTTCATTAGGCTTGGATTCGTGTGGAGTTCGTATTTTTGAAGTTGTTTGAGGTGATTTGAGAGTTCAACTTAGTTCGTATTTGTATATAAGAATTGTTGGTATATTTGGTTGAGGTCCCGGGGACCTCGGGTTGATTTCGAGTAGTTAACGGACCAAGGTTCGAAGTTGAAGAATTGCTGAGGATTTGCTGGTTCTGGTGTGATCGCACTTGCGGAAAAGGTCTCGCGGGTGAGATGGTCGCAGAAGCGACATTATACACGTAGAAGCGAGGGTCTTCGCAGGTGCGGTGCCTGTTGCGCAAAATTGTGACCGCATGTACAGTCCTAGGCATCACAGAAGCGATATGGGCTGGCCAAGCTATTCTCACAGAAGCGAGGGTCGCAGGTGCGACCTCTTGACCGCATCTGCAAAAGTGCTGGGCAGAATCCTTTAAGTTCAAGGGTTCGACATTTTCACCCATTTTCGGATTTTGGAGCTTAGTTTTGGCGATTTTGGAGAGAATATTTCCACACAACTTGGGGTAAGTGTTCTTGACTCCCTTGTGATTATATTTCATGAATTAATATTTATTTTCGGTGTAAGATAATTGAATATTCAAGAGAAATCGAAGGAAATTCCTATAATTTCATAAAACAAAATTTTGAGTTTTGAACATTGATTTGGAGTCGGAATGAAGTGAAATTAGTATGGTTGAACTTGTAATTGGATGAGTTGTCGGATTTTGTAAGTTTCGTCGGATTTCGAGATGTGGGCCCCACATGCAATTTTTGGAGTGTAATTTCGGATTTTATGGGAAATTATCAGTAGTTTGATATGGAATTAATTCCTATAAATTGTATGAACTGAATCAAATTTATTGTGGCTATATTCGAGCCTTTCAGGAGTTGATACGCGCAGAATGGGATTTCTGGAGCATTGTTTAGCTTGCTCGGCATTGGATTCGTCTTGTTCAAGGTAAGTAACTCTTCTAATCTTGGAGCTGAGGGTATGAACCCTGAATATATATATATATATATATATATATATATATATATATATATATATATATATATATATATATATATTATGTGAATTGTTTGAAGGTGACGCACATGCTAGGTGACAGGTGTGTGGGCGTGCACAGTAGGAAATTGTAACGTAATTGGTTCCGTAGGACTTTGTAGTCATAATCTTGGCATTTTTTATGTAGTTTTATGTGTTAAAGAAACTGGTCTGAGAATCATATTAAAATCATGTGAGTCAATATCCCAGTATTATTGAGACCCACAAAGGTCTTATTGGTGTGAATTATTTGTTTAAATTGAAATTTCATACTCAGTCATATTCATGTCATTACATATCATATCTCAGTCTTTGTTGTTATTTACTGATACATCATATCATCATTTTTGGGCTATTATCATGACATTATGATCCCATGAGAGAGAGATTGGAGAAATTGATGACTGAGTGAGGCCGAGGGCATGATTATGAGGATAATTATGGGATCGGGCTGCACACCGCAGCATGCCATATTGGCTTTATATACTTTATTATTATGTGGATCGGGGCTGTTCGCCTGCAGCAGGCCTTATATGCTTTTTTATTGCACATGAGTTGTCCGTGCAGATTATAGCGCTTAGGATGAAGGAGCCTTCCGGAGTCTGTACACACCCCGAGTGAGCGCAGGTACCTACTGAGTGCGAGTGCCGAGTGCCGAGCGATTGGGGGGACTGTGTGATTGTGAGGATTGGGTGACTGGGAGGACTGAGTGATTGGGAGGACTGGGTGAAATGATACTCTGAGAGTATGCATATGATTTTATCACTGAGTTGCATCGCATTGACATGCACATATGACATACATGCATAGAGATGTACTTTCCTCATGCTGTACAGTATCACATCATTCATGATTTCTCACACATGTTGACAGATGGGCATAGTGATGCATTTGTTTTACATGGGTTATCTGGAAGGAAAATGAAACATCTCATTTACTATTGAAAAGACTTTGGAAAAATTATTGTTTTCAGACTTTTTCATACTTTTGGCAACTTCGATAAACGATTTTGGTTTTCACTGATGTACTTGAAAGGAAGAACAATTTTTTTTTGAAATCATGATTTAGCAGAGCATTTTATCTCTGAGTTACTTGTTGTATTATTTGCTTTATGTTGTTATGGACTGTTGTGAACTATTGGTTTTGAACCCGACCTTGGTAAAAGCTCGTCACTACATTCAACCTAAGGTTGGGTTTGTTACTTATTGAGTACATGGTGTCGGTTCTACTCATACTACACTTCTGCACCTTGCGTGCAGATGTTGGCTGCTGATGTTGCTGTGTTCGTTGGGAGTTGGATCTGAAGATGTACCTGCATTCTGGTTGTAGCTGCCTCTTGTTCATGGTAGCCTTAGATTTATAACAATCTGTTCATGTACATTTCGAACAGATGATGTATTATTTCATACCAGTTTTGTAAATTCTATTCTTAGAAGCTCATGATTTGTGCTACCAGTTCTTGGGGAAATATGTTAGTTTTATTTATTTTCTTTTAATTAGTTGCCTTATTAATTTCATTAGAATTGGATAGTTGGTAATTGTCTTACCTTGCAGGTTGGTTTAAGTGCCATCACGACTAGTTGGAATTTGGGTCGTGACAAGGTGGTATCAGAGCTCTAGGTTCATAGGTTCTACGAGTCATGAGCATGTGTCTAGTAGAGTCTTGCGGATCGATATGATGACGTCCATACTTATATTCGAGAGGCTACATGGCATTTAGGATATATACTTCCCATCTTTCTTTCCTTATCGTGTGGAATTGATTCTGCTTGAAATATAACTCTTTGAATTCCTTTCACATATTCGTATGTGCACATGAGCGCTCGGTATCAGCTGTGCATCGCTGGCTTGTGATTCTATGAACGAGGTACAAGATGTATATTCTGTGTTTTGGTGATAGGCCAGTCTGAAGGACGTGAGGCCAGGTTTGGACCGTAGCTTAGGCTCGGTAGCTTCAGTTGTAACTTGTACATTTGGACTCATATGTCTGGTAATGTCCCTACGAGTGGAATTTGTGGCTCGATGAGCGGTGAAATGACTTTGTGATGAGTATGATGTAACTGCGGGATGTTTTAAGACGATGTGAATGTGACGAGAAGTATTTCCTTGAAGTGTAAAGGAAGGCCATTGGGTTCTTGATTTTCATTTTGATGTGATGTACAATCTCGAGTGTGAATATTTTGAAAGATCTTTCACGTTGTTAAATTTTGGGAAAAATTAAATTCTCGTGTTTGATTAATGAGTTTGGACTCAAAAAGATTAAGTGATTTCATAGTAATTATGACTGCGAAGGGTATAACAAGATGCTAATTTGAGGCTAAGCAGGTGGGTTATCTCATGCAGAGTAATCTACGTAGGTGTGTTCTTTATAATGTTGATTGGAGAGTTTTTTTTATACCAGCGGGTTATATGTGTTGAGATTTGAGTTTGAATCTGGTTGAGAAAGTTAACTTGATTGTCAAGAGAATAAATGCGAGCTTAGAGGATGATCGAGGTATTTTATGGTTGGTGTTACATAAGCTTGAGAAGAATTTTCATTGAACTGACTGCAACATCATGGAAGTAATAAAGTATGGGTATTGTGAGTTATCAAATGTTTTGATTTATGGCTTTGAGCCAAGTGGGGGAGTCTGCTATTGACAATTTAATCCATGTCTATGTGTCAAATTTTTGTTTTGGTATGAGGTTTACTTGGGAATCAGTGATGACTTACAGAGGTGGAGTTTGAGAATGACTCGAGTAAGAAAATTTCTGGATAGGGGTTATATTGCGCTTTATGAGTATATGAAAAGCGTGGGATGAGTGAGTTGTTAATTATGAATGATGTAGTGACCACGGAGTA
Organism: Nicotiana tabacum; assembly: GCF_000715075.1. NCBI lineage: Eukaryota > Viridiplantae > Streptophyta > Magnoliopsida > Solanales > Solanaceae > Nicotiana > Nicotiana tabacum. The sequence goes on along the minus strand of NC_134097.1, from coordinate 6,374,821 downwards.
TGAAATTGATCGGTGGTATTAAAGTAGAGTTAATTCTTTGAGTGTTGTTGTGCTAATGGGGCACGTGTCTCTTGGCCCATTTGGGCGGTGTAATTTGGATTTGAACAAAGGGAGAGACTATCGAGAAAGTTCCAATAGGTTTTAGGTTTATATATAGTAATTGAGAATTTCTCCGGACTTGTGTATGGATAAAATCTGAGATTTGCATTTAATGGCGATTGGACTTGCGGAAATTCTGTATGCCTAGGACTCTATATTTCAGCATAAGAAAGGAAAAATGGTCAATTTTAAATTTACATAAGGTCTTTCAGAGTGGATGTCTCGTTTGTGGTGCTTTTGGGATACTTAAGAAGAGTACATTGACTTATGGGCCTTAGGGCGGTGTAGTTTTATGTTAGGGTGTCTTATAGTGAGTTTTGGTTAAAGATCGGGGTGTTTTAACAAGGAAAAGTATCAATCTGAAGACAAATTCGTAAGGGACTCGGAGAAATAGGACAATTGGGTAGTAGACTAGACCAGTATAGTAATAGTAAGATTGGTATTTTGGGTAATTACGATGTGGTAAGACTTTACAGATGTTTTGGTGGCAATATTCTTGGGTTTGGTGACCTGCGTGGCTTGGTTGAGTTAGAGAGATTCAGTTTTGATGGCTTGATTATGTGCAAATGGATTCCAAAGTATTCTTCATGGTTTCTACCATGGTTTGAGCCGGATACTTTTCTACCGGTGTGGGGAACGTGTTGTGTATTGTGATTTTCTCCTGGAAAGAAGCAAGAGAAAGGTTTCTAACTAATAGGGCATGTAAATTGTTGGTGACTCAAAGTTGATAATAAGATTCTTGTGCTTTTCACATGATGGCAAGATAGATGTTATGTGAAAGTTAGATTTACATGTACAAGGTGGCAGTACAGTCTTGAAGAGAAGGTAACGAATGTTGGACAACATGGGCGGTTCCAAATAACTAGATGAATACTATTACTACTTGGTGTTGTATAAGAAGGGTGCAGATTTTAGAAGGCGCATTGTATTTTGACTTACGAATGTATAATTAGTATTGCGGTACTCACATGGTTGATAAACTACTGATATTCAAATTATTGCTATGTGGCACGGAAGAATTATGGGAGTATTTCTTATGGAATGATCGTGCATGAAAGATGTGTTAGTCATTCAAAGGCTAGAATTAGGATCAGTTATGATGATTCACATGTCCTATAAATTTGGAATTTGGGAGTTTCAGGAGCAGATTGTTTCAAGGTTGCAGACTGTGAAGTCGTGGCTGAAGCTAGTCAGATGATAGGATGTATTATGATTCAGTCGTGGTGAATTTTCGGAGGGTTATTTATCTATTTGTGGGTGACCAGAATTGATTTGGGGGTCCATTGGTAGGCCCAATTAGGATGTGTATTATACACCGAATCGAATTGGTTGGCTCTATACTTCTATTGTTGAGGGATGTGCCATTCGGTTGATGTTGAAATTCTTCGTGTTCTGAAGTGATCTGTGAGTTACTCTTCTATGCTAAGAGGAGTTGTGATTCATCGGTTATATGCCCACATGGTGCCGTTCTATTAGGGGCCTTATGGTGAAATTCGAGCGAGATGAGTATTTGGGTATTGCATGATTGATTGCGTATTGGGTATATTTTTTCGGGTTTTGTGTGGCATTGTGTCATTTGCTACTTTGGGGTTATTATATTTTGAGCAGGGTGGCTCGGGGAATATAATATGGACCAACATTAGGACGGGGGTCACGCATTGCAGCAGAGTTATGTTAAGGTAGGAACCTTGTGATAGAATCGTGTGATGGTTCTACGGTGTGTGATGGATTTTCAACAATTCTTTGTGGCGGTACTTGTTAATCTTGCGGGGCAGTTCTCTCATTTGAGTCATTTTCCATGATTGAGTACATTTGAATTATTACATATTGGTACACGGATGGCACATCTTGTGGATCTGAGTTATATTGGTGCGGCATGCCAGGGGATAGTATGTTTAATAATATATGGTCATTGGACCTAGAATAGGTACTATCAGGTTCGATTACGGTATATTCAGGGGAATAATATTGAAAGCCGATTTAGAAAGTGATTATGGTTCTGGTTAGGGCGAGAGAGCTCCATGACTTGTGGATATGATAAGGGGTTACGAGATTCTGCGTGTTCTTTTATTATCAATAGTGTACGAAGGTTTTGGGATGAGGTTTGGTTCAATATAGGTTTAATACTAGTATTTGGTTAGTTTTGGAGTAATCACTATGATCGGGAATGGTGCCACGGGCATGCGAGTTGTGTAATATGTTGGGTGATTATATTCATGGGTATAGTTATAGCTCGATGCAGCTTGGTCAGACTTATACAGTGTGTAACTATGAGATTCGGGTCTTGTAAGAAATTCTAAAGACTGGGAATTGAATTCTAAGGTTTTTGGGCTAAGGTTAAATTAAGGATTTTCAGTTGTATTGTGTTGTCAGGACTATATGGAATAGGGTGATGTGGGATCACCTTAGGGTACGTGCATGGTAAGTTAGAATAGGGATGTGAGGGCTTGGAAACAACTCTTGGCACGTTCGAGGACGAACATATGTTTAAGTGGGGGGAGAATATAACGACCCGGCCGGTCGATTTGGGTATCACAACCCTGTTCCCATATTTACTGCTCTATTTGTGCTTTATAGCTGTTGTATGACTTATCAGGTTAGTTAGTTTGGGTCCAGAGAGAGTTTAGAGTGAAATGAGATACTTAGTCTGTTAAATGGAAAGTTTAAGTTAAAAAGGTCGATCGGATGTTGATCTATGTGTAAACGACCTCGGATTTGAATTCTGATGATTCCAGTAGCTCTGTATGGTGATTTTAGACTTCGGAGCGTGTCCGGAAATTTTTTTGGAGGTCTATAGTGAAATTAGGCTTGAAATGACGAAAGTTGAACTTTTTGGGAAGTTTGACCGGGGGGTTGACTTTTTGATATCGGGGTCAAAATTCGATTCTGGAAATTTGAATGGCTTCGTTATGTCAAATGTGACTTGTGTGCAAAATTTGAGGTCAATCGAACGTGATTTGATAGGTTTCAGCGTCGTTTGTAGAATTTGGCAATTTCGAAGTTCATTAGGCTTGGATCCATATGTATTTCATATTTTTGAAGTTGTTTGAGGTGATTTAAGAGTTCAACTAAGTTCGTATTGGGATATAAGAATTGTTTGTATGTTTGGTTGAGGTCTTGGGGACCTCAGGTTGATTTCGGGTGGTTAACGGACCAAGGTTCAAAGTTGAAGAATTGCTGAGGATTTGCTGGTTCTGGTGTGATCGCACCTGCGGAAAAGGGCTCGCAGGTGAGATGGTCACAGAAGCGACATTATACACGCAGAAGCGAGGGTCTTCGCAGGTGCGGTTCCTATTGCGCAAAATTACGACCGCAGGTGCGGTCCTAGGCATCACATAAGTGATCTGGCCTGGCCAAGCTATTCTCGCAACAACGAGTTGTTTTCCGCTGAAGTGAGGGTCGCAGGTGCGACCTCTTGACCGCATTTGTGAAAGTGCTGGGCATAATCCTTTAAGTTCAAGGGTTGACATTTTTGGATTTTGGAGCTTGGTTTGGGCGATTTTGGAGAGAAATTTTCCACACAACTTGGGGTAAGTGTTCTTGACTCCCTTGTGATTATATTTCATGAATTAATCATCATTTTTTGTGTAAGATTATCGAATCTTCAAGAGAAATCGAAGGAAATTCCTATAATTTCATAAAACAAATTTTTGAGTTTTGAACATTGATTTGGAGTTGGAATTGAATGAAATTAGTATGGTTGAACTTGTAATTGGATGCGTTGTCGGATTTTGTGAATTTCGTCGGATTCCGAGACGTGGGCCACACAGGCAATTTTTGGAGTGTAATTTTGAATTTTGTGGGAAATTATTAGTATTTTGATATGGAATTAATTCCTATAAATTGTATGAATTGAATCAAATTTATTGTGTCTAGATTCGAGCCTTTCAGGAGTTGATACATGCAGAATGGGATTTCTGGAGCATTGTTTAGCTTGCTCGGCATTGGATTCGTCTTGTTCGAGGTAAGTAACTCTTCTAATCTTGGAGCTGGGGGTATGAACCCTGAGTATATGTATTATGTGAATTGTTTGAAGGCGACGCACATGCTAGGTGACGGGCGTGTGGGCGTGCACAATAGAAATTGTGACATAATTGGTTCCATGGGACTTTGTAGTCATAATCTTGGCATTTTCTATGTAACTTTATGTGTTAAAGAAATTGAGCTGAGAATCATATTAAAATCATGTGAGGCTATGTCCTAGTATTATTGAGACCCACATAGGTCATATTGCTGTGAATTATTTGTTTAAATTGAAATTTCATACTCAGTCATATTTATTTTATTGCATATCATATCTCAGTCTCTATTGTTATCTATTGATGCATCATATCATCATTTTGGGCTATTATCATGACATTGTGTGCCCATGAGAGAGAGACTGGAGAGATTGATGACTGAGTGAGGCTGAGGGCCTAATTGGAGGATAATTATAGGATCGGACTGCATGCCGCAGCATGCCATATTGGTTTTATATACTTTATTATTATGTGGACCGAGGATGTCCGCATGCAGTAGGCCTTATAGAATTTATTATAGCACGTGAGTTGGCCGTGCGGATTTAAATATTGATACTATAGCACGTGAGGTGTCCGTGCAGATTATAGCGCTTGGGCTGAAGGAGTCCCTCCGGAGTCTGTACACACCCCCAATGAGCGCATGTACCTACTAAGTGCGAGTGCCGAGTGATTGGGAGGACTGAGTGATTAGGAGGACTGAGTGATTGAGAGGAAAATGAAACATCTCATTTACTATTGAAAAGACTTTGGGAAAATTATTGTTTTCAATCTTATTCATATTTTTGGCAACTTTGGTAAACGATTTGGGTTTTTACTGATGCACTTGAAAGGAAGAACTATTTTTTTTTGAAATCATGATTTAGTTGAGTATTTTATCTCTGAGTTACTTCTTGTATTATTTGCTTTATGTTGTTGTGGACTGTTTTGGACTATTGGTTTTGAACCCGACCTTGGTAAAAGCTCATCACTACTTTCAACCTAAGGTTATGCTTGCTACTTATTGAGTACATGGGGTCAGTTGTACTCATACTACACTTCTGCACCTTGCGTGCAGATGTTAGCTGCTGATGTTGCTGTGTTCGTTGGGAGTTGGATCTGAAGATGTACCTGCATTCCGGTTGTAGCTGCCTCTTGTTCATGGTAGCCTTAGATTTATAACAATCTGTTCATGTACATTTCGAACAGATGATGTATTATTTCATACCAGTTTTGTAAATTCTATTCTTAGAAGCTCATGATTTGTACTACCAGTTCTTTGAAAAATGTATTACTTTTGTTTATTTTCTTTTAATTAATTGCCTTACTAATTTCATTGGAATTGGATAGTTAGTAATTGGCTTAATTAGCGGGTTGGGTTAGGTGCCATCATGACTAGTTAGATTTTGGGTCGTGACATTTCTCGAGGAAAATAAGATCAAAAGGATCCTATCAACACCCTATCACCGTAGTGGGAGTGGACAAGCAAAGTCCACTAATAAAACCATACTCCAAAACCTCAAGAAGAGGTTGACCGACACCAAGGGAAAATGGAAGGAAATCTTGCCGGAAGTACTGAGGGCATACCGTATGACCTCGAAGTCCAGTACCAGGGCCACCCCATTCTCCCTCGTTTACGACACCGAAGTTCTAATACCGGTCGAAGTTGGAGAACCGAGACTCAGGTTTGGATATGCAACCAAAGAATCAAACGACGAAGCCATAAACATGAGCCTGGATCTGATAGATGAAAGGCGCGAAGCCGCCCTTGTTCGGTTGGCCGCCCAAAAATAGTAGATCGAGAGGTATTACAATCGAAGAGCCAACCTTCGACATTTCAATGTCGGGGTCTTAGTGTTAAGCAAGGCCACGCTAAGCACCCGGAACCTGATCGAAGGAAAGTTGGGGCCGATCAGAGAAGGTACTTATCAAATTATCGAGATCACCGGAAAGGGATCATACAAATTCGGAACAATGAATAGTGAGAAACTACCGAACTACTAGAACATAACTCACTTGAAGCGATATTACTACTAAGGTACGACCCCATTCATTCCTTTTACTTATTTGCATTTTGAACTAACACTTGCAGGCGACCGTCAAAGAATGACACAATTTAGAACTAACACTTGCATTTCGAAGACAACAACAACAATATTCGAGGCTTCTCTATGATCGGCCTCGAACACTGGGGGAATCACCCTCGGATAATGACTTTAGCAAGGAAAGAAACTTTGTGATCGAATAGTCTCGGCTCGATCGATAGGATTTACTATACGGTTCAAACGGTAAAATGACCGTGCCCGCAGAGACTGCTCGAGCCCTGACATAAAGCTTGTATGCATGTGTAATCGTATATATTACGCACAGAAATAAAAAGAAGTTTCAACCTTGCGGATAAATATCTTGTACCTTAATTTTTTTTCCTCTTAAGGAATTTCCTACATTCGATCCCCTATAGATATCGAGCCCAAGGGTCGCCTTTATCCGGGTTCAAAGAATGGCCCTCACTCGGGGACTGCCATCCAAAGACAAACTCGGACGGCCCGGGATATCAGTGCCCGAGGCACAAGACCTATTAGGTAGCGCCTGAACCTTAAAGGCTATGGCCATTCCCATTCAGGCACTGTTATCTTGCGCAAGCCTGGATATCTCGGGGTAACAAGACTACTGGGAAACACCCATACTAAAAAGGCTAAGACCATACTAAAACAACTCGGAGACGTCCGAAACTCGTAACAAAAAACAAGGCCTTCAAAAATTTCTAAACCGGTTCAAATGGCTACCCTCGACAAACTATGATCTAAACAATTCTAAGTACTTTGGGGAAAGCTTCTGGTCATACTGAGCCCCCACGATGTCTTAAACAGAATAATATTGAAGGCAAGGCAATTTTGAACCTCCATTATTACATGCTAAGGCATTTCGGTTTTTGCAAACATAAAGAATAAAGCGAGGGGAAACAAACTTAAAAATTATGGAAGGGAAAAAAAGAAGCATTATATTATTTATGAAAAAGTCTTTACAAAGGCCAAACGGCCTTGACAAAAAGTACAAAAGTACAAAAATATGAAAACAAAGGAAAATATACAAGGCACTTAAACGGCCTGGTCTTCGCCGGAGCCCGCCTCCTTGCCAGGGTCTTCGGAGTCCCCTCCACCCTTGGATCCACTCGAACCCTCAGAGACTTCTTCATCCTTGGGATACGCCAATTTATTGTCCTCGACTTCGAGCCCCTTAGCACTCTCGATCTTAGCCGATAAATCAAAACCCCGAGCATGAATTTCCTCATGGGCCTCCCTTCAGAACTGTTGCTTCGCGCGCTTGACGATATATTTCAGTCAGTCGTTGGCCGCCTAGGCATCGGCCTTATACTGAGCCACCATCTCTTCGGCATCAACTTTGGTCACCGCAACCGCTGACTTGGCCGCTTCGAGCTCCTTGGCAAGAGTTTCTCGATCGGAGACGACCGAGCTTAGCTGAGACTGGAGTTCCTCAACGTTTTGGGCCCATACCTCGGCCTTTTCCTTTGTCAACCGAAGCTAGACCTCTGCCGAGGTCAACTACGCCCGAGCAATCTACTTTTTTGAGGCAAGGCGGTCCATCTTGCCACTCCATTCTTCGGCCTCGGCCTTTACTGCATCCATCTCGGCTTGGAGTTAGTCGATCTGATCGATCTTCTATTGGACCTGTGGATTCCGACCATTAGTCACCATGTCTAGCTCATCATCACTAACTTTAAATAATTTTACCTGTTCAACTAGGTCGGCGTACTCCTTCCAAGCCACCTCCAACTCAGCTCAGATGTTCTTAGCCTCTCCTTCATGCTGCTCGCTGAGGAGTTTGTAAGTATCTCTCTTCTCAGTGAGCCCTCGGACTTCGGCTTCAAGCTGGTCCAGCTTGTCCCGATACCGAATAAAAGTTTCTTGGTGAAGCATCGAGGCCTAGAAATATAAATAAAAATGTTAGGGTTATTTATAAATTAGTCTGAGTGCAAATTGAAGTCATCAAGAGATACCTGAAGTTACCCGGTTTAGCGCCTGTTGTGCTTCGTTGAACAGGAAAGGCGCATCTACCTCGTTCATCTTGGCTTGGTCTTCCTCGGTCACCAGACACCAAAGGTATCTGGCCACCCCTACGGGGGCGGAGAGGACCCGGGCATCCTCCGAAATGGAGATGATGATGGATCGCTTCCGGTCAGGATCCATACTCGGAGCTGGGAACCGGTTGATCAGTTTCGGGCTTGAGGAAGGCCCGCTTGCTCCCGAAGATGGACTCTTCTTCGGCACCTCTATGCCACCCAATCCGATGACGTCTGATAAGTAGGGATTTTGACTACTTATTAGCGCCTTTTAGCTTTTATTTTAGTCTAAAAACATTTAAATGTGTTCCCGAAACTGATGAAATGTGAAAAAATGTAGGAATGTTGGAAGTTGGACTCATGGGATAAAATCCGACTAAAAAAGGAGTAATCATAACACAAGGCAACAAGAGGCACAAGAAATTGCGAAGTGCGAACTACCGAATTCCATCTGCGGCCGCAAACAATGAAGAAAAATCCAACAGGATTCCTAGCAAAATGCGGTCCACAAAGGAATTGTGCGGCTACAATTGAAGAATTGGAAATCAACTTCAGAGGGTGTGAAATTTTACAAAGTCCAAGTCCCTCAAGATTGCGAACCACACAGGAATTGTGCGGCTGCAAAAAGAGGTGCCTTGCGGCCGTAGAAGTAAAGTTGCAGACCGCAAGAGACCAAGTTGTGACCGCATTTTTTAAATCTGCGGATTGCAGATAGACTGCCTCGCGACCGCATATCAGAATGGTGCGGCCGCAGACCTCCAGTTCCTGACAAGTTGAAGAAACCTGCGGACCGCGCATGGAATTATGCGGCCACAGAACCTCTCGAGGGGCATTTTTTCCCGAAATTGTCAGCTTTGTATAAATAGAAGAGTTTTACAAAATTAGGTCAACTTTTGACATCATCAACTACAATAGCCATTTCTCTTTGCTTCTTTTAGTTGTTTTTTCATATTTTGGGATATTTTAACATAGAATTTATCATTTTGATTTTACAATATGAGTTTAATTAGCATTTCTTCTTCTATTACTTCAATTTCAAGCATAAGTAGCTAGATTTTTACTAGAGTTGTGACCCAACCCTAGTGTGTAAACCTTATGGGTGTTTAATTTAATGCTTGTTTATGGTTAGATGTTTATTATTTAGCCTTGTTCATGCTTTAATTTGTGGAATTAATGGTTGCAAACATTAGTTCATGCCTATTTGACTTAGTCTCTACTTGAGAAAGAGAAACTTAGTCTAGGAAAACTTGGTTAACAAGAAATTGGGTCAATCGAGAGATTGATAATCCCAATTAAAGGGTTCAACCTAGAGATAGTAATAACCCGACTTGCGCTTTTATCAACCATTTTGTGAAATACCCATTTGGACTTGAGAAAGCTAAATTGGGCAAAATCACTCTCTGACCAAGAGGTATTGAGTTGGTAATTGAGAGTTGATCGCTATAATATACCCCGATCAATAAAACAAGCATTAAGGTCTATATCCCATTGGTCAAACACCTAGGTGATGGTCATAACCCTAGGCTTTTTACAAAACTTGAAAAACAACAAAAACAATTTCTTAGTTTCATTTCTTAACTTTGCAATCTTAGTTTAAAATAGACATAGAAACAACCCCAATTTGTGGAAGTGTAAATTGAGGTAGTTCAAACTTCAAACTCACCTACTACAATATATACTCCTAACTCCCATATATAGCTCCCTGTGAAAATCGACCCCGACTCTTATTGGGTACTATTATTGCAATCGACTATTTCATATATTTAATTTGAGGTGTGAATTTGACGAGATCAACGTCCTCCATGGAGGTAGAATCCACGCCATCAATAAAGCCGCGGAAGGGGTCATCCGCCTCGTGGTCCCTTCGTTGGGGCATTCTTTCACCGTCTGAGCCTCATTATGCATGGACTTTGTGAACGAGGGCGATTCGGTGATGTATATCACACCGAGTACTTCCTTTAAAGCACTACCCGCATCCCGCGAAGCCTCAGCCCCGACCTCCGTAGCTTGAGGTAGATCGGCATCGCCTCTCTCTGGTTCAGAGCCCCCTTACCCTTCGAGCTGCGACGACACACGGGCCATCCGGACAAAGGGTTCTTCTTCTTATCTTCTTCTTCTTCTTCTTCTTCTTCTTCTTCTTCTTCTTCTTCTCCTCCTCCTCCCTCCTCCTTCTTCTTCTCCTTCTTCTTCTTCTTCTTCTTCTTCTTCTTCTTCTTCTTCTTCTTCTTCTTCTTCTTCTTCTTCTTCTTCTTCTTCTTCTTCTTCTTCTTCTTCTTCTTCTTCTTCTTCTTCTTCTTCTTCTTCTTCTTCTTCTTCTTCTTCTTCTTCTTCTTCTTCTTCTTCTTCTTCTTCTTCTTCTTCTTCTGATAATGATGATGATGATGATGATGATGATGATGATGATGATGATCCGTCTCCCATCAATAAAGCCGCGGAAGGGGTCATCCGCCTCGTGGTCCCCTCATTGGGGCGTTCTTTCACCGTCTGAGCCTCGTTATGCATGGACTTTGTGAACGAGGGCGATTCGGTGATGTCTATCACACCGAGTACTTCCTTTGAAGCAGTACCCACATCCAGGGAAGCCTCGGCCCCGACCTCCGTAGCTTGAGGTAGATTGGCATCGCCTTTCTCTGGTTCGGAGGCCCCTTTCCCTTCGAGTTGCGATGACACACGAGCCATTAGGACAAAGGGTTCTTCTTCTTCTTCTTCTCCTCCTCCTCCTCCTCCTCCTCCTCCTTCTTCTTATTCTTCTTCTTCTTCTTCTTCTTCTTCTTCTTCTTCTTCTTCTTCTTCTTCTTCTTCTTCTTCTGATCCGTCTCTCAGCCGGTAGAGCGAATCCAAAGCTAGTGCTCGGGCACTGGTGCTTTTTTTGGATTTGCGCACCAACCTTCTTCTTGTTTTATTTTTCTCCGATCTTGGAGAACTCGGAGCCCAATTCCTTTTCTTCTCTTCGACTTATTTTAGAGCAAGGGCTCGGCAAGAAAATTCTTGCCACCGGATGGAGTCCTTAGTTCAACATCTTTGGATAAACCTGCAAAAAGAAGTAAAATGAGTTAGAACTTAATGATACAAGAGGAATCTGAATATTACCTACTTAAGAAAGGAGTCTCACCATGGGAACGGGCCTCCTAACAACCCTTCAAAAGCTTGCGCCATGAACGCTCAGAGTATGGAATTTATGATATGATTCCCCCGACCCGCTCCTTGAGTCGAGGGATAGCATTTGGAACCCGAGCGATAACTGCACCACTCCAAAGCACGGATAAGAAGGAGGAAAATAAGTATAAAATCGACTTTCAAAAGTAAAATTATACTTACGTTATGTATTCCAGTTCTCGTTGAATGGCATACGCTCGGCTGGGATCAAGTCTGAAGTCCTCACTCGGACAAAATAACCTTGCCAGCCCCGATACCGATCTTCATCAATACTCGAGAACGAGGCTTTACTGGACCGACACACAAGATTTATCAGTCCCCTCCAGAAGATTCGGGGACTGTATAAGCGGATAAGGTAATCGATGGTGAACGAGCATCCATCGATCTTGCCCACGAAGAATCAGAGAAGGATCACGATCTTCCAGAATGAAGGATGAATCTGACCTAGGCATACCTCGTATCTCTTGCAAAAATTGATGATGACCGGGTCCACTGGGCCTGGTGTAAAGGGATAACTGTAAAAACTTAAGTATCTATAGACGTGGGTGGTAATGTCTTCATCAGGGTCGGGGATCACTATGTCCTTATCGGCACAATTACAATTCTTTTGGACTGTAGGGAGGACATCTTCAGTGATCGAGCAGATGTACCTCGAAACCTCCTCGCATAGGTCTTATACGGAGGAAGGCTTTTCAACCATAAAATCAACATTAACCGGGCACCCCCGGGGATGAACATTTTCAAAGGGGGTTCCGATACTGGTTCATCAATGGCAGTACGCGAAACAGTCTCTTCGACCTCAGTAGCCGGCCGCAAAATAGAATGGGTTTCTTTTTTGGGAACGGTTTTTGAAGTCTTTGCCATTTCTTTAAAAATGGAGGAAAATGGAGGAAGAGAGGAAGTTGAAGGAGTGCACTTGTTGGATTGAGATGAATACAAGAGTTCTTGCAAAGGAGCTCAAATAACCAGAGTATAAGTGCTAGAAAGTATTGAAGTCTGAATGGTACGAGGGTAGAAGGTTTGATGTAATGTTAAAATGAACAAAGGAAGAGGTATTTATAGTATTTCAGCGATGGTTCGCATCCAAGAGTGGCCGACCGGCAACTGACATGTATTAATGCCATTAAAACTTAACTGACGAGACGTTTTGGCTATTTTGTCATTTCTATCACAGTATATCAAAGTAAGAATCGAAAGCTCATGTCATTTCTCGTCGTTTACTCTCCAAAAAATAAAGGGACTATCTATATACGGGTAAAATCGAGCTCATGGCGTATCCTAGCCTCCGATATAGTAAGCCAGGCTCGAGACATGGCAATCAAGGACTGAAGATTGACCCCAAGTCCCACCGGGCTAGAACCCGGGGGCATGACACTTGCCTTCGAGAATACTGAGGTCGTGGTCCCGTAATCGGTCCTAGCCTCTAACGACTTTGAAGAAACATTGTCAGCATGGCCAACGAAAGTCCTAAATATCCGTGATCGGCCTGATATTACGGTGAGAATTTCGGCACGTATCAATAAGGAACCGATAATCAGTGAATCAGGAGATTTTCTACATTATATATAATTGTACCTAAAGTAGGACTCCTTTATTATATAAAGGGGGTCTGATAATTCGTTAAACACATTATAACACGCATTCCAAGATAATATATCATTATTTTTTCTTTTATTGGTTCTTTTGCTTTTGTTCTTCAGTGCTTGTTGTTACGAGCACGAATCGAGGGCAAATATTTTACTAAGGCCTAAATCGTCTTCCTCGTGTGGTTTGATCTTTCTTCATCCTTATTTATTTAATTTGTCTTTATTTACTACTTTGTGTCACAAATAATCAAGAACTTACTAGAATGAATCCTTAACATATGCTCTGATACTAGTATGATGTAGAACAAGAAGATAGGAATTAAAGAGGGATAGACATAAGTAAAATCAAATATTTAAAAGATGTAATAGTGAAACTAACCAAAACTCCACTTAATTGGGAAACTAAGTGCACCTAAACTATTAGAATTCTCAAGAAACTAGTAATCTAACTTGCAAATCATAGGACAAAGTATTGAAATCCAACAAAGGATTTCAAGCTCTTACTAGATATATGTCATGACCCAATTTCATTATAGGCCGTGATGGCACCCAACACCGTTGTTAGGCAAGCCAACACCGATCAACTAGTGATTTCCCGCTTAGATAAATTTGTAAACAATAGCCTTTTCCTTATTTTAAAAAAAAGATTAAGGATTTTTCAATTTTAACATAAATAAATGGAAGCAATTAGTGCTAATCGAAATCATATGAACAAACCAAAACCATAAGTCTACTAGCGTGTATGCCAAAACCTGGTGTCACAAGTATGTGAGAAATCTAGTAGAATATACAAAACAATGCTAGCCTACTGTCTGAAAGAAAATAGACAGAAAATAAAAGAACATAAGAGAGACTTCAGCTGCTGCAGAATGGCTCAAAAGGGCAGCTCACCGAGAAGTCACGAGATGGGAAATTAGTCTACGCGCCGGACTGGTGGCCAGATACACCTGCCTCAAATCCTGTACAATCAAGTACAGAAGTGTAGCGTGAGTACATAAAAAGAATATGTACCCAGTAAGTATCTAGCCTAACCTCGAAGAAGTAGTGACGAGGGGTCGACTTTGACACTCACTAGGGCCAGCAATATAATAATATGTGATTCTAAATAAGCATGATACACAGAACTAACAATAAACTCAGAACAAGAAATAACTGTACAGTTCTTCCATCATATCTAAAAAACCAAAATACTTTCTTCATCTTTAAACAAACCATCTCTAAAATAGTAAATTTATACCAATTATAAAAAAGGGCTTCCACTTCTATTATCACACACAAATTCCACCTAGGACGTTCGACCCGATCCAACATAAAAATGTAAACTGTGCAATGCCGAGGGTCGAACGACGCGAACCATAGATGTATCTATTAACCTGCCGAGGTGAACGACCCGCTCCCATGAGAGTAGTGGAAATAGTCACCCCACTCGCGAAATATACTTGCGACGCGGTTAAATATAAATATAACGAAATATTTCTCAATTCTTTTCAAAATATTAATTTACTTGAAACCTTTGAAATCTTGAAATTCTCAACTTAGTTCCATTCAATGCAAAAAACAATTATGTTCAGATAACGGTACCCACCAAAGTATGGTGTAAGCCTAGAACTATCCGGACATAACAATAATAGTAGCTACGTATGGAATCTCGTCACTTCGTGCGTATGTAGCCCCCACAAATAATCATATATTAATTAAGTTCACCTATGGGGAAATTTCCCCCTTACAAGGTTATAAAAGAATCTTACCTCGCTTTAAGGCCTACTTTCCGATCCAAGCTTATGCCTAAACCCTCAATTTGATGCCGAGCAATCCAAAACTATCCAAATAGTGTAGAAACTAATCAATATAGGAATAAAAGTTCGTATCCATACTATTTAGGTAATTTCCTAACTCTAAATGCAAGATTTCCAAAAATTCACCCCCGGGCCCACTTGCCCGGATTCCAGAAATTTTCGAAGAAAGTTGTTACCCATAACCCTAGGAACATAAATATGTGATTTTCATTAAGTTCCATAACCATTTTCGTTGTAAAAATCTCATTCTTGTCAAACCCTAGGTTTTCCATTTAACCCACGATTTCTACTAATTTTTGATGTTGAAATCTACCCAAAATCTACGTATTGAACTCACGATCGGTAAAAATTACTTACCTCTAAAAGCTAGGTGGAAATCCCTCTCAAGAAGCTCCAATAATAGCCCAAAGAGAGAGAAAATGAGTGAAAATGGCTCAAGTCCCGTATTAATTGAACCTCACTGCCCCAACGATTTTCGCACATGCGGAGCGGGTGTCCACTTCTGCGGAGTTGGTTGGGCCAGCTGGGGCCGCATCTATAGAAGGGATCCCGCTTCTGCGTAGAAGGAGCCGCATCTACGGAACATGGCTGGCCATCCTTGGATCGCATCTGCGGGGAGTTGGCTTGCACCTACGGCTGGCCAACTGCAGGTGCGGTTATGACAGATCTGGAGCACTCAGCTGCAGTTCCAAATTCACAACTTAGTCCGAGCCTCGTCCGATTGGCACTCGGGCCACCCGGGGCCCCGCACGAACATATCAACAAGTTTGGAATCACAAAACGGACTCGCTTAAACTCACGGAATGCCCAAAACAACATTAAAACCAAGAATCATACCCTAAAACCGATTGAATCAAACTTAAGAACTTCAAGTTCTTTAATTTACTTCAAATGCGACGAAACATACTTATACTACTCGGAATGACACCAAATTTTGCGTGCAAGTCTTAAATAACATTACGGAACTATTCCTGGTCTCAGAATTCCATTTGGACCTCGATATCACCAAACCCCGCTCCAAACCAAAGTTAAAGAACTTCAAAGTTCTTCAAGAACCAACTTTCACTATTAGGCGCCAAAACGCTCCCGGGTCATCCAAAACCCAATACGAACATACACCTAAGTCCGAAATCATCATTTGAACCTATTGGAACTGTCAAATCCCTATTTCGAGGTCGTTTACTCAAAATGTTGATTGAAGTCAAACTTGGCCTTTAAAACCAACCTTAAGGAACCAAGCGTACTGATTTCAACCCTAACTCTTCCAAATCCCGAACCAACCATCCCCGCAAGTCATAAATCAGTAAAAGCAAGTACGGGAAGTCTTATTTAGGGAAACAGGTTCTAGAAAGCAAAATGACCGTTCGGGTCGTTACATTCTCTACCTCTTAAACAAACGTTCGTCCTCGAACAGGTTTAGATTCATACATGAAGTGCTGAATAAGTGTGGATATCTGCTCCGCATGTCCTCATCGGACTCCCAGGTTGCCTCCTCGACTGGTTGGCCCCTCCACTGGACCGTTACCGTGGAAATCCTCTTGGATCTCAACTGACGATCCTGTCTAGCAACAATAACAACTGGCTCCTCCTCATACCCAAGCTCTTATCTTGCTGAATAGTACTGAAGTCTAACATATGAGACAAGTCAACATGATACCTCCGGAGCATAGACACATGAAAAGCTAGATGAACCCCTGATAGGCTGGGAGGCAAAGCAAGCTCATAAGCAACCTCCCCAACTCGCCTCAGCACCTCAAATGGGCCTATAAATCTTGGGCTCAACTTGTCCTTCTTTCCAAATCTCATATACCCTTCATCGGCGAGACTTTCAAGAGAACCTTATCGCCTACCATAAATGATACATCACACACTTTCTGATCCGCGTAGCTCTTGTGCCTGGACTGTGCTGTGCGAAGTCGCTCCTGGATCAACTTTACCTTTTCCAAGGCATCCTTTACCAAATCAGTACCATATAGCTTAGCCTCACCAGGCTCAAACCCCCCGATGGGGGAACGACATCACCGACCATTTAAAGCCTCAAATGGAGCCATCTAGATGCTGGACTGTTAACTGTTGTTGTAAGCAAACTCGGCCAAAGGCAAGAACTGATTCCACTGTCCTCCAAGGTCAATCACACATGCTCTCAGCATGTCCTCCAATATCTGAACTATCCGCTCTGACTGCCCGTCGGTCTGTGGATGAAATGCTGTGCTGAGCTCTATACAGGTCCCCAACTCACTCTGTACGGCTCTCCAGAATTGTGAAGTGAACTGAGAGCCTCTATCTGATATGATGGAAACATGCAAACCGTGCAACCAAACTATCTCCTGAATATAAATCTGGGCCAACTTCTCTGAAGTATAGATAGTCGCAACCGGAATGAAGTGTGCCGACTTGGTCAACTTGTCGACAATGACCCAAGCTGCATCAAACTTCCGCAAGGTCCGCGACAATCCAACTACAAAGTCCATAGTAATGTGCTCCCATTTCCACTCAGGTATAGTCATTTGCTGAAGTAGGCCACCTGGCCTCTGGTGCTCACACTTAACCTGCTGGCAATTTAAGCACCTAGCCACATTCTCAACTATGCCTTTATTCATTCTCCACCACCAATAATGCTGTCTCAGATCACGATACATCTTCGTAACACCTGGATGAATATAATACCGAGAGCTGTGTGCTCCTCTAGAATCCTCCCCCTTAAGTCATCAACATTAGGAATACATAGGCGACCCTGGAGTCGTAGAACACTATCCTCTCCAATAGAAACCTCCTTGGCACCACCCTTTAGTACCGTCTCTCTGAGAATTGCCAAATGCGGATCATCGAACTGCCGAGACTTGATATGCCCCAATAATGAAGACTGGGCAACCACACATGAAAGAACTCGGCTGGGCTCTTAAATGTCCAACCTCACAAGTCTGTTAGCCAAGGACTGAATGTCCAAAGCTAGTGGCCTCTCCTTTGCTGAAATGAATGCCAAGCTACCCATACTCTCTGCCTTCCTGCTTAAGGCGTCCGCGACCATATTTGCCTTGCTTGGATAATAAAGAATGGTGATGTCATAATCCTTCAGTAACTCAAGCCATCTACGTTGTCTCAAATTGAGATCCCTTTGCTTGAACAAATGCTGTAAGCTGCGATGATCAGTATAAACCTCACATGATAACCCATACAGATAATGCCTCTATATCTTAAGAGCATAGACAATCGCGGTCAACTCCAAATCGTGCACATGGTAATTCTTCTCATGGATCTTCAGCTGACATGAAGCATATGCAATAAATCGCCCCTCCTACATCAATACACAACCCAAGACAACACGTGAAATGTCGCAATATATCGTATATATCCTCAAGGCTGGAAGGCAACACTAGAATCAGTGCTATAGTCAAAGATGTCTTGAGCTTCTGGAAGCTCGCCTCATAATCATCGGACCAACGGAACGGAGCACCCTTCTGGGTCAATCTAGTCAGAGGTGCTGCAATAGATGAGAAACCCTGCACAAACCGGAGATAATAACCTGTCAACCACAGGAAGCTCCCGATCTAGGTCGCCGAAGTGGGACGAGGCCAACTCTGAAATACCTCAATCTTCCTGGGATCCACCTTAATACCTTCTCTTGATACAAGATGCCCCAAGAATGCCACAGACTCTAGCCAAAACTCACATTTGGAGAACTTAGCATATAGCTCCTGTTCTCGTAATGTCTGAAGTACCAGTCTCAAGTGCTGCTCGTGCTCCCCCAGGCTACGTGAATAAATCAAGATGTCATCAATGAAGACAATAACAAAGGAATCAATATAAGGCCTGAACACCCGGTTCATCAAATCCATAAACGCCACTGGGGCATTAGTCAATCCAAAGGACATTACTAGAAACTCATAATGGCCATATCTAGTACGTAAGGCAGCCTTCGGGATATCTGAGTCCCGGATCTTCAACTGATGGCACCCCGATCTCAAGTCGATCTTAGAAAACACACTGGCACCCTGCAACTGGTCAAACAAATCATCAATATACGGCAATGGGTACTTGTTCTTGATGGTAAGTTTGTTCAACTGACGATAATCAATGCACATCCGCATAGTTCCATCTTTCTTCTTCACAAATAACACTGGTGCACCCCAAGGTGATACACTTGGTCTAACAAACCTCTTTGCCAATAACTCCTCAAGCTGCTCCTTCAGCTATTTCGGAACCATACAATACGGTGGGATAGATATAGGCTGGGTATCTGGAGCCAAATTAATACAAAAATCAATATCATGATCTGGCGGCATGCCTGGAAGGTCAGAAGGAAACACACCGTCAAATTCTTGGACTACTGGCACTGAATCAATTGTCGGAGACTCTACGGTGGTATCCCGAACATATGCTAAATACACTAAACAACCCTTCTTGACCAGATGTCGAGCCTTCAGAAAAGAGATAACTCGACTAGATGTACTAATAGAGAAACCCTTCCACTCCAATATTGGCAACTCTGGGATCGCTAAAGTAACAGTCTTGGCATGACAATAAAGGATGGTGTGATATGGGGATAACCGGTCCATGCCCAGGATGACCTCAAAGTCGATCATATCAAGTAACAGAAGGTCTGCTCTAGTCTCGTAACCACAAAATGTAACCGCACAAGACCGGTCGACCCGATCCACAACCACAGAATCGCCCACAGGAGTTGACACATAAATAGACCCAAGGACTCACGAGGAATATCCAGGAAATGAGCAAACAGAGATGACACATATGAATAGGTAGACCCTGGATCAAATAATACCGAAGCATCCCTACCGCACACAGAAATAATACCTGTGATTATGGCATCTGAGGCCACTGCATCTGGTCTGGCTGGAAAAGCATAGAATCTAGCTGGAGCACCGGCTGGCTGGCCTCCGCCTGGCTGAACAATAGCTGGTTGACCTCCCCCTGCCTGGCCTCCACCTCTAGGACGACCCATACCTGCCTTTCCTCCACCTCTGGGCGGTCGAACAACTGGTATTGTAATCATAGGCTGATGACCCTATTGTACTTCCTTGCCTCGAAGTCTAGGACAAAATATCTTTATGTGACCCAGATCCCCACACTCGTAACAACCCTGCGGTGCGATAGACTGCTATCCCGAAGTCTGACCCTGATGACCTGAATACCCACTAGAAGAACCCTGGATTTCTGGCGGGTGGTATAAACTCTCTGGCATGGCACTAAAGTAGGCACTAGAGGAACCCTGATGAACTGGTGGGCGATAAGAACTCTCTGGCATAGCACTGAAATAGGATCGTGCTGGAGCACCCCGAGAGGTGGTGGTGGTGCTGGATATGTGTGCCTGCTAGGCTGACCCCTCTCAAATGGAGCTCTTCCCCTAGCTAGGGCACCTCTAAACTCTCTCGAGAATCGGGTCCTCTTGTCCTGGTGCATCTTTTCTCTACCCCTTTGGCGGTTGCCCTCAATCCTCCAAGCAATCTCTACCACTAGCTGATAATCAGTACCCATCTCAACCTACCTGGCCATGCTAGCTCGAATACTGGGGTGTAATCCCGCAACAAATCTCTGCACTCTCTCTGCGTCTGTAGGAATTATCATAAGTTCATGGCGAGACAACTCAGAAAATCTCGCCTCATAATCGGTCACAGACATCTGACCCTGGTCGAGCTGCTCAAACTGACACTACAAC
Source organism: Nicotiana tabacum (assembly GCF_000715075.1). Lineage (NCBI taxonomy): Eukaryota > Viridiplantae > Streptophyta > Magnoliopsida > Solanales > Solanaceae > Nicotiana > Nicotiana tabacum. Next base: position 6,354,434 of record NC_134097.1, on the reverse strand, counting down.
TCTTCCCTCTGAGAGGGTGGAATATACCTATCCAATAGAACCTTGTAAACTGATCCCAAGTCATGGGAGGAGAAATCGCTGGTCTGCCAAGAAGGTAAGACTGCCACTATCTACGGGACCTACCCTCCACCTGGAAAGCGGTGAAATCTACTCCATGGGACTCTAATATCCTCATGTTGTGCAGTCTGTCCCTGCACCGTTCAATAAAGTCCTAGGGGTCCTCATGCCGCTCACCCCCAAAGATAGAAGGGTGTAGCCTAGTCCATCTGTCTTGTAGCTTCTGTGGATCGCTGTCCACAACTGGTCTAGGCTCAGGTGCTGCTGCGGCAACTGGCTAGGCCCCGACCATGGGTAGTGTACCCGGAGTCTGATTTACTGTAGCTGCGTGCCCAGGAGCCTGAGCAGTAGGGGTCTGTGCTCTCCCTCCTGCCTGAGATGTGGCTGGGTCTGCTGGAAATAAACCAGCCTGAGTCATAGTATCCATGAACAACAGCATACGGCCCATGACCGCCGGAAAGCCCGGTGCTATCATGAAATCTACCGGGGCTGGCTCTGGAATAGACACCTCGCCCTACTCCTCCATGATGGGATCCTCCACTGGATCCGCTGGTGGTGCTACTGGGGCAACTTTGGGATGCCCTCGTCCCTTCCGTCGGGCCGTTGCCCTCCCCCGACCTCTGCCTCGGCCTCTAGCAACGGGAGGAGCAACTCCTCCAGGGTCTGGAACGTCCGTTGTACGCGTCTTCACCATCTGTGAGAGAATAGAAGAAGGAAACTTAGTATACCATCAACTGCACGATATGTGATGAATAAAGAGTAGTTTCCTAACACCCTATAGCCTCTCGAAGATAAGTACATATGTCTCTGCACCGATCCGTAAGACTCTACTAGGCCTGCCCATGACTTGTGAGACCTACGTGAACCTAGTGCTCTGATACCATATTGTCACGACCCAATTCCATTATAGGCCGTGATGTTGCCCAACACCGTTGTTAGGCAAGGCAACACCGATCAACTAGTGATTTCCCGCTTAGATAAATTTGTAAACGATAGTGTTTTCCTTATTAAAAAAAAAGATTTAGGATTTTTTAATTTTAACATAAATAAATAGAAACAATTAGTGCTAATCGAAATCATATGAGCAAACCAAAACCATAAGTCTACGAGTGTGTGTGCCAAGACTTGGTGTCACAAGTATGTGTGCAATCTAGTAGAATATACAAAATAATGCTAGCCTATTATCTGAAAGGAAATAAACAGAAAATAAAAGAACATAAGAGAGACTTCAGCTGCTGCAGAACAACTCAAAAGGGCAGCTCACCGGGAAGTCTCGAGCTGGGAAATTAGTCTACACGCTGGACTGGTGGCCAGATGCACCTGCCTCAAATCCTGTACAATCAAGTACATAAGTGTAGCGTGAGTACATAAACGAATATGTACCCAGTAAGTATCTAGCCTAACCTCGAAGAAGTAGTGACGAGGGGTCGACTTTGACACTCACTAGGGCCAACAATATAATAATATGTGATTCTAAATAAGCATGATATACATAACTAACAATAAACTCAAAACAAGAAATAACTGTACCGTTCTTCCATCATATCTAAGAAACCAAAATACTTCCTTCATTTTTAAACAAATAATCTCTAAAACAGTAAATTTATACCAATTATAAAAAGGGGCTTCCATTTCTATTATCACACACAAATTCCACCGAGGACGTTCGGCCCGATCTAACATAAAAATATAAATTGTGCACTGCTGAGGGTCGAACGACGCGAACCATAGATGCATCTATTAACCTGCCGAGGCGAACACTCGCTCCCATGAGAGTAGTGGAAATTGTCACCCCGCTCGCGGAATATACTTGCGACGCGGTTAAATATAAATATAACAAAATCTTTCTCAAAATTCTTTTCAAAATATTAATTTACTTGAAACCTTTGAAATATTGAAATCCTCAACTTAGTTCCATTCAATGCAAATAAATAATTATGTTCAGATAACGGTATCCACTAAAGCATGGTGTAAGCCTAGAACTACCCGGACATAATAAGAATAGTAGCTACGACAAACTCTCGTCACTTCGTGCGTACGTCTCCCCCACAAATAATCATATATTAATTAAGTTCACCTATGGGGAAATTTTCCCCCTTACAAGGTTAGAAAATAGACTTACCTCGGTTTAAGACCTACTTTTCGGTCCAAGCTTATGCCTAAACCCTTAATTTGGTGTCGAGCAATCCAAAAATATCCAAATAGTGTAGAAACTAATTAATACAGGCTTAAAAGTTCGTATCCCTACTATTTAGGTAATTTCCTAACTCTAAATGAAGGATTTTCTAAAATTCACCCCGGGCCCACTTGCCCGGATTTCGGAAATTTTCGAAGAAAGTTGTTACCCATAACCTTAGGAACATAAATATGTGATTTTCATTAAGTTGCATAATCATTTTCGTGGTAAAAATCTCATTCTTGTCAAACCATAGGGTTTCTATCTAACCCATGATTTCTACTAATTTTCATGTTGAAATCTATCCAAAATCTACGTATTGAACTCACGATAGGTGGATATTACTTACCTCCAAAAGCTAGGTGGAAATCCCTCTCAAGAAGCTCCAATAATCGCCCAAAGAGTGAGAGAAAATGAGTGAAAATGTCTTAAGTCTCGTATTAATTGAACCTCACTGCCCCAGCGATTTTCGCACTTGCGGTGCATAGGACGCACCTGCGGATCCACTTCTGTGGAGCAGGTGTCCGCTTCTGCGGAGTTGGCTGGGCCGGCTGGGGCCGCATATGCGGAAGGGATCCCGCTTCTGCGTAGAAGGATCCGCATCTACAGAACCTGACTGGCCATCCTTGGATCGCATCTACTAGGACTTGGCTCGCACCTGCGGCTGGCCAACTGCAGGTGCGGTTATGACAGATCTGGAGCACTCAGCTGCAGTTTCAAATTTACAACTTAGTCCGAGCCTTGTCAGATTGGCACTCGGGGCTTCCGGGGCCCCACCCGCACATATCAACAAGTTTGGAATCACAAAACGGACTCGCTCAAATTCACGGAATGCCCGAAACAACATTAAAACCAAGAATCACACCCTAAAATCGATTGAATCAAACTTAAGAACTTCAAGCTATTCAATTTACTTCAAATGCGACGAAACGTACTTATACTACTCGGAATGACACCAAAGTTTGCATGCAAGTCTTAAATGACATTACGAAACTATTTCTGATCTCGGAATTCTGTTTGGACCTCGATATCACCAAAACCCACTCCAAACCAAAGTTAAAGAACTTCAAAGTTCTCCAAGAACCAACTTTCACTATTAGGCACCAAAACGCTCTCGGGTCATCCAAAACCCAATCCGAACATACGCCCAAGTTCGAAATCATCATACGAACCTATTGGAACCGTCAAATCCCGATTCCGAGGTCGTTTACTCAAAATGTTGACCGAAGTCAAACTTGGCCTTTTAAGCCAACCTTAAGGAACCAAACATTCTGATTTCAACCCAAACTCTTCCAAATCTCGAACCAACCATCCGCGCAAGTCATAAATCAGTAAAAGCAAGTAAGGGAAGTCTTATTTAGGGAAACGAGGTTCTAGAAAGCAAAATGACCGATCGGGTTGTTACAAGATACAACATTCATCATGCTCATAAACTAACTATGTAATCCTAATTTTTTACTATTAATACTATGGGCTAAATGTAGTAAGAAACTTAACCGCCCGTAACTAAAAGCCTAAAGAGTTCCATCTTTATCCATAATGCTTGTAATGCTTGAAGATCCTTAGTTTGACTGAATCCTAACTAAAAGTTTTTTTCCTTTTAATAATCCTTGAATCTATATAAATAATTATACATTACATGGTAGTTGATGTTCTAATTAACCTAAATATATGTTGATTATTACTGTTTTATTCTCATACAAAAGATGGATAAATTTTCTAATATCTTTTAGAATCTCATGACCGCAAACAAATTCATTAGTATCATAATAATGATGAAAGAAAATACTAAAATAGTTGTTTAAAGTTACTTTCATACAAATTTGTGTTTTATAAAAGAAAGAAAAGAGAGTTTAATGGGATATATATGACGTGAATTTGGATTAATTAAAGTTCCAATACAAAATACCGGATATTATTTGGGAAACCAAAAAAAAAAACCTATTGAGCGTAAGCTGTAAGCCACTAACCCTCATGTCATCGGACACAAGCCACTACAAAATTTCTAATTTATTAAGTCTCTGAAAAGATAAACATTTAAAACAAATAAAATATGGCAACTATTGAAAACATATAAAAAAGAACTGTTTAAAATTAAAATGAAAGAGTACACAAATTAGATTTTATTTTATTTTATTTTTTATATTATATATATGAGGTAGGGGAAGGGAAAATGGGGGATGGGATTACAAATTAGTTTTTCAGGCATACTGATTTTCATTCCTTACAAACTCGGTACATTATTTGTACTGACGTCCCTTTTGCCTGGGGACGCTGCTTTTCATGCCCGCGGGTCTTGATAGATAAGTCGAGAGTCCTCCAAGCAGGCGATCAGCTCAGGGGAAGATGTTGGTGCACTCCATTTGCTCCGGAGTTGTTTGTTTGGTCAGTATGATTTAGATGTGTATTGTTTGGTATGGCAGGGCTCTGTCCCGACCTTTATAACAATTATGTATTCTTAGAGGCTTGTAGATAGATGTCAGGTAGGTAAAAGATTGTATGGCCTTGTCGGCCTATGTTCAGTGTACGAGTGGTTATTTTGGTCTTAGAGCCCTATATGTCTTATGTATAAGTTGGTATTATATGTTGTATTCTACCTATCTCACGGCAGCCTCTCCGGCTCAGTTATCTATGATAGTATGATACGAAAAGATATGTTACGTTGGTACTCGGTTGAGTAAGGGTACCGGGTGCCCGTCACGGCCCATCTGTTTGGGTCGTGACAAAAGTGGTATCAGAGCAGTTATGTCCTAGGGAGTCTACAAGCCGTGTCTAGTAGAGTCTTGTTTATGGGTGTGTCGTGCACCACACTTATAAGCAGGAGGCTACAGGGCATTTAAGACTATAACTCTTTCTTCTAACTTTAGATCGTGTGGTAGAGCTCAGTTGTAAGAACTCAATTTCCTAAACTCTATCTTATTTATAATACGACGATACCTATAACTAGAAAGATGATTGGTAAGATATAGCGGTGGAAGAGTTGAGTTAGAGGAACTCGAGTTTGCATCATTCCTATGATGGATAAATGTGAGGTCTTCAGCAGAACATGTGTGTACCTTACGTGTAAACTTCTTGATACACACATGTAAGATATGATACATGGATGACAACGGTAAAATATCTATCCACCTCTATGGTAAAAGGCAATGAGAGATTTAGAAGATAGATACAAGATTCACCAAGTAAAAGGAGCAAGATGATAAGGGTACGAGGTACCCAGTTAATAAAGATTATCGGTATTTTCAACTCCGGCAGAAAAATATAAGCATTGTAACTTACCTTCAACAGTAACAGATGTATGTAAAACTGGCCACACCCATCTCAGTTATATCCTATTGGGGGCTAACATGTGTAATTTAAGAAAAGGAAAGGATATTAGGATCCGATTGGGGTTAGAGTAACCCAAAATGGTAAATGGATTGTTTGTGTTAGTTGATATTTCCGAAGGATATTACAAAGGCGCTAATATATCTCCTTGTGAGGCACCCATATGATGCACTCTAGAATATTACAATTAGATGTGAATATTAGCATGAAAAATAATCAGAAGATAGGCACGGAAAGCCTGGAAGGGATAAATATTACCTTAGTGTGGCTCGCGTCTCTAGTAGAGCGAGAATGTTAAGCAACCCAAAGAGCCACTGGATGGGAGCAAAGGGGAGCTAAAATCAAAAGAATGTCTTATTCGAGTTTTCAGAATAAAGTGATAGACATAAATATTAGCGGGAAATAAGAAAAGAGTTAATGAAGCATTATGAGTAAGATATGATACATGGATGACAACGGTAGATAAAAAAGATGACAGTATTACAGAGTGTATAGTCAATTGAAAGAAAAGACGAGAGGTGACAAGCCTTGAGACAACAAAAGAGTATAGGCCATAAAGTCATATCCTCATTTCAAGAAATAAGTTCGTGACTCTAACGCGACTATCAGAAGGAAAAGTTAGACCCCAGAACAATAGAAATCAGTATGGGCTGGTGAACAAGATAAACTAAACATGAGTTAGGGACCGAGTGATTGGATAATAGTCAGCATCATGAGAATTTCAGATTTCGTTCCGACGATAATAGAGTGGACAATAGAAGAAGATTCATGAGAAATTCAGAGAATGGTCATTCAGGAAGATGCTTCCCTAAAGCAAGCAATGTGAGCAAATTTAAGCTTAAGGGATTGTATGTGCCAGTTATACTAAGTGCCACCCTCGCAAATAAGGAATTTTATCATCCTTGATACAGAAGGATTGCCGCAAGGCGAGTAAGGGTCATCGATGATTTGAAAAGACGCCAAAGATGAATATCTATAGGTAGATCCTCGTGGCTCCAACTCCTAGTACTCCCCTAAAGGAGGGAATATGGAGTGATGTGGTATTAAGTCAAAATTAAGTGGTTCTAGTAACTATAGATTTATAAAGGAAGAATGTGATAAGAATAAGAAAGGGATAAGATTGCACTTATTCAAATCCTACAGATATTCTACGATTCCAAAACATTATGCAAACACGACGTCAAGGAGAGGAGGTAAGGGTTCTTGCCTGAGATGTTATTGATAGATAAGGAGCTAGTGCAGGAAGTGAGTTAAGATAAAGGAAATGACCCATGAAAGATTATGAAGAATATTGATATGAGAATGAGCCAATAAGTAGTTAGTAGTTGATTCAGGAAGAGCCTAGTTATGGCTAGATAAGAGGATACAGACAAATCAACATATCATGCAAGATAAACATAGTGAACCCCAAGATGGGGAATTCAGTCTCGCAGATATGACATTGTAATACTTGAGAAATATTCAGATAGGAGTCGGGGTAGTTAAAGGTATCGTATGAATGTTATGGACATAAAAGATAGTCTCACTGGGAAGACAATCAAAACTTCAGTTCAGGAGCAACCCTATAAGCACACGGGCGTGGAAATAAGTAACTATGGATAATTTTAGGCAAGGAAGAACATCAAAAATTCTGTCAAGTATAAGATGTAATAAGCTCGCAGCTTCACAAGAGTCAGAAGGTCTTCCCAAAGTACTACAACGAAGACTAGCCGAGGAAATAAGGAAGAAGTCTTCAACCTAAACACAATGACCTAAAGAGGAAATAGTCATGTAAAAACAGTCTCACTACAACATTGTATGCACTCCATGAGAAAGTGGCACCTACCATGGCTAAGGAACGGGAAGAAAAAATCAAAAGTAATATTCGAGACCATGTGAGTTGCACAAAAATTCTGGCATGCGTGGGAACTATGGTAAGCTAAGTATACACGCAACAGAGGGGCAGAAAGACAAGGAAAAGTAATAGTTTACATTTAAAGGAAGCTTAGAAGGAACAAAAGAGATTATGCACTTAAGACTTCAGAGTGATATTCATGCAGCATATATGTTAACATTTATACAGCCGTAGAAGACTCCGGTATAAGTTAAAAGAAAGTATTGAGCCTAGGGCATAGACAAAGGATTAAATTATCAGAAGATTGCATCATGGATATTTCGTAGCACCCATGAAAGGTTAAAGTAATAACTAATACCATGAGCTACAAATTAGAAGATAGCTTAAGCCTACATAAAGGATGATCAGAAGGAAGAGGAAACTAACGAGTTACAATAACAGTAAATCAGGAGTCTGATTATTGGACCCAGAAAATTATAGAAATCGCAATTGAGAACATTGCAGGATCGCTCTTAATATCATAGGTACAATAGAGATAGCACAATAGCCATATCCTATAACGACTCTACGATAAAGCCAGTCAGAAGAGTACCAGCCTCATAAGAACTCAGCATGAAGCTCTTACCAGATTGTGTAAGCACCAGAGGTGCAAGTATTATAATAGAGCTTCAAGTCGTGGATGTGAATTATACCTATGTGAAAGGGAGGTCATAAAAGAGATAGAATATGTAAGGTGAGATTTTAAGGTAACTAGATACTCAAATGCAGAAGGTTGCGAACAATCCATACTTCAGATAAAAGACTAGAAGCGTTAGGATTCAATATCCAGGAATGATAGCGGTGTGATTGGTGGCATATCTTCCAGCCTATGGTTTCTAGGTACCGAGAGACATAGTCAAGAGAGTAAATAAGAGTTAGAAACGATGTGATGTCTCACTTGATGTTAAAGAATAACATAAGGAAATCTATGGTGCAAGAAAGTTGAAGGAAGGTTGCGAGTAGTATAAATGGGTATGTGTAGATCACAAGCTAAAGTATGATAGAGCGACAAGATTTTAGGAAGACATGAGTAAGGACAAAGAAGGGCGAGTGAGCAGGTAACGAGAAACAGATGAGTCCTCGGTATTAAGCCCATGAAAACAAGAGAGCTGGTGGATTCTCTAAGTTATAGAAAGCTCAGTATAGCCTGAATAAACTCAAAGAAATTTAATACTAGTAGCATTTAGAAAAGATGAAATGTTGGCCTGGTAGTAGAATGAAGGTGTAATTGTATTAGATGAGGGATGACATTTAGGCCTTCGATTGGGTAATGATTTGAAGAGGATTTCATGGATTGTACGGAATTAAAATACCCACGTAAGGTGAATCACATTGGGATGCTATAAAATACGATTATTAAAGTATAATATTGCCCCTAGGTGGATCAGGAAAAATCACTTCAAATGTTCCACGATGCAGCGTAAGCCCTAGTGGCAATATATTACGTAAGAAGTTTCAAGTTATCAATGGAAGGTTGTAGATCAACATTGAGGTAAATCAACAATGGATGGGTAAAAGCTGCAAAGTACGAGATGAGATTAGGCCATCAATCTTAAGATGAACAGTAATGAAGAAGCATTAAAAGATTTAGCTTTATGCATATAGGATAAGCAACGAGAGTAACCTGGAGGTTGGTAGTAGACCTCAGTAATGATAAATCGAAGTAAGAATTATGGTATAGTATGGCCTACTTAGATGAAGTAAAGCTAATGACGCCTAGAGGGACAACTTGAAATAATTTTGTATATGTTCACAAAGTGAGGCCTAGAGATTGGCTAAGAGCCGGAGGAAAGTCGTGGTATGAGAAAGAGGGCTAAAGGGGGGAATGTCATGGCCTTTGGATTTATTCAAAGAACAGTTGCCTAAATGGCAAGAAGGATATTAAAGCATTCGCAAGAGCTATGGGTTATGAGAATGATAAGTGCATCAGTCAACATTCGAGGGCGAATGTTCCAAAGGGAGGGAATGATGTTACACCCCATATTTTCGTACGTGAAAGTACGCCATAAATAAATTGATGAAAGCTCGAAAATGCGATGTTACATCCTGCATTTTTGTACGTTAAAGTTTCATCGTAAGTTAATCGACGTAAGTTCGGGAATGAGATTATTTTGAGATTTTAAGCATTATGCTATTTCAAACATGTGACAAGTAAATTCGTGAAGGTGAGATGGTAAGCAAATTGAAGAAAATGAGTTTCGTCGAAATTTGGCAATTTGGGATAAAATACGGTCCAAGCTATAATACCTTGTATTTATGGACTAGTGCCATACAAGGTACCATATGATCATGATAGTAAGATGTATAAGGTGTGTTGAAAGTGAGTAGTATTTTAAGTAATTTGAGATAATTCTTAATTATATGGATAATTGAATAATTATTGATTGTTAGTGGGAGATTACCATGTAATTAAGGAATTAAGGGGATAATTGTTGGATAAGCTTAATGAAATCCCTATGCTCAACGTGGCAGCCCAAGAATCAAGCCAATAAATGACTCTTAAGTCATGTAAAAATGTGTCACTTATTAAGAAGAATTTGGTGACTAAGTCATCCAAAGTGGGGGCCACAAACTATGATCTTAAAAGACCTTCCCATATCATTAAGATTAACATCTTATGTTTCCTTCCTAGCGGATGAAAGCCACTGTGAGAATGATTATAAAATCATATAATTCCATTCTTGAATTAGTATTAACATGATGTCCATGCAGGTAGCAGCGACCCAATTTGGAATTATGTAATAGCAAAATGTGACAGAACTTCAGCAAAGATGTTGATTGGCAATGGCAACGTAATTGCTTTAAATGTTCCATACAAAGACTACTTAATACTATAATAATGTAGGATTTGCGATTCTAAGAGAGTACGGTGTAATCTTTCTCAACAATATTATATGGATTGTTCCCTATTTCGATCTCGCCATTACGTGTTTCGTCGCAAAAAATGTGTGTTAGAGAAATTATCAAGAGAATCGGTCCAGATATGTTAAGGCTATCCCTTCTTTCTTTTGGCACGGTCCAAATGATACAAATGAAATGAGCAAAATACACAACTTTCATAAATGATTCTATTCATAAAAATACTAGGGGTGTCTATATTCTTGATTCCCCATGTGAATTATTATTATATCTTCTGTTCAAAGGTCTCAGAAAAATACGTATTTGATAAAGTTTATCCAACAAGCATATTACTTTTATGACATTCCGAGAAATCTTATTAATGTGTTTCATATGCATTTCATGCATTTATACATGCACATTGACCCATGAACAGATGGCGTTATATACGCGTATATATATATGGGATATGGAAAATGTTACGGCGTTATATACGCACCACCACCTGATCAGCTGGTATACGTTGATGAATTGCCCATAGTGGCCGAAATGATGTGATGGGATGCCCTCAGAGACTTGATGATATTATGAACATATATACCTATGCATGGTATGATATTTATACGCATATGCATGACATTATAAAAATGAAATGATTCACAGAGTTATGCAAACGTACATGTCGAGTTTTTTACTCCATGTTTCTCTCGTGTATATTATTTTCTGATTTTTATTCCTTACATACTCAGTACATTATTTGTACTGACATTCCTTTTGCCTGGGGATGCTGCGTTGCATGCCCACAGGTCTTGATAGACAGGTCGAGAGTCCTCCAAGTAGGCGATCAACTCATCGGAAGATGTTGGTACACTCCATTTGCTCCGGAGTTGCTTGTTTGGTCAGTATGCCTGGGGACGCTGCGTTGCATGCCCACAGGTCTTGATAGACAGGTCGAGAGTCCTCCAAATAGGCGATCAACTCATCGGAAGATGTTGGTGCACTCCATTTGCTCCGGAGTTGCTTGTTTGGTCAGTATGATTTAAATGTGTCTTGTTTGGTATGGCAGGGCTCTTTCCCAACCTTTATGACAATTATGTATTCTTAGAGGCTTGTAGACAGATGTCAGGTACGTAAAAGATTATATGGCCTTGTCGGCCTATGTTCAGTGTATGAGTGTTTATTTTGGTCTTAGAGGCCCATATGTCTTATGTATAAGTTGGTATTACATGTTGTATTCTACCTATCTCACGACAGCCTCTCCGGCTCAGTTATCTATGATAGTATGATACGAAAAGATACGTTATGTTGGTACTCAGTTGAGTAAGGGTACTGTGTGCTCGTCGCGGCCAATCGGTTTGGGCCGTGACAGGATTAAACACAATTTCAAATGGCTCACCACTCGATCCTTCTAGAGTTTACTTCCCAATTCATTAGGTGTATCGTTCGTTGGCCTGTTACTTCAAGACTCATTTTTCTTTAACAAATAGGCTGGCTACTCTTCTGATGGCCATATACTCAGGTGAGGGAACAACGAGATACTTTGGGAATGAAGACGCGAGAAAACGTATTCATGGAGGAGAAAGTGCCGCATGGACTTCCACAATGCCAAGTAATTCCCAACCATATTATTATCGTGATGATGACAATGAGGAAGTGTCCGAGTCAAATTATTTTATGAGTATTCGCTCGAATTACCTTCCTTTGAAAAATGGATTGACTTTCATCGTGGAGCCTTATACCTCTCATCGCTACAGTCGTCAATTCGATTTTTATCAAGACATCCCTGGTTACTTGGATCAAGATTTTTGTGAGTGCTCTTTAGACAAAGGATTGGAACTTTTACAAATTTGTGTTTTGTCTAAAATTAGGCCAAAGGCCACATTTCCTATTATTCCAAAGATGAAGAAGTATGTCTCGTCCGAATAAAAGTCTTGGTGGGAAAGAGTGAATGGGATTTTTCTTGAAAACCACTTGAAATCTTTGGCGAATACCGTTGGGCCAGTTACTGCTATGCCTCTAGAGATCACGCCTCAAGAACATAATAGGGAGGACAAGCCTCCTATTTTAAAATCCAAAGTGGTTGTACCATGCGGCATTAGGGGACCTCCATATAAAGAAGTTCAAAGAAAGAAGGGACCTGTTCAGGCTCATCAAGCCAATGAGGGTTCCTTTCCATTAGGCACCATTGTTCCTACCTCCAGCAAATGTCCATCCCAAAATGAGAGTGATTGTAGTCATGGAGTCCAAGACTTCAAGCGGGTCAAGCCATATTCAAACAAACAAGGAGATGCTAATTTGGGTGTAGTCGAGATTATTGACAGCATTGGTAGTGCTTCAAGGACTTTGACAACTATCAAATAGGTAAGGATTAAAACTTTCATATTATCTTATAATATCCAAGTAATTTAACTAACCGTATATCCTTTTCTATGCAGCTAAATGGTCTTCACATTTCAATGGAATCACACCAATGCAAGCCACAAGGTAGTAGCGAATCCGTAGCGGAGCCAGACTCGAGGAAATCACTTCCAATACCTAAGTCAGACCTAGAGGTGACCTCTATTCCTAGTCTTGGAGACCTAATTTTTGCCAACGATCAACACCAACGATGTCTATCTTTGATGGAAGAAAGGTTGTCTTGACTCTTCGCAAAGATTTCATTTTGAATGCTTGGACTAAAATTCATGCAAAACTCGAGGACCTTACCGCGGACAATGCTTCTTCTCTTCAATTTGAGATCCAAGTGATTCTCGAGGAGATGGACGGAAATGGTGTGGATATTTCCCCTCTAAAAGACCTATTGACGTCTTTCTTTGAGCTTGACACTTCATATGACCAGGCACGATCAACTCTTTTTGACAAGGTTGTGGATTTTGAAAAATCAGAGTCATTTTTAAACACCAAGGAACATCTTGATCTTGTCTTGATTGAGAAAGGGGAGAAGGTCGAGAAATGTTGATGACTTGGCCGACGTGGAGATGAAGAAACAATACCTAGAGGCAACCCTTAAAGACTTGGTCAATTACAATTTGTGTTTAGATTAGTCTATATAGAGTATTTTATTTGCCTCTTGTTTGTTTTTATTTTTGGCATTTGATTAACTAGCGGCTATTCTTAGAAATGAAAACTCTATCTGTTTTACTTTATATCACGTGTTTTCATCAATGTCCCTTTTTTCGTTGCGGTTCAATATCAATAGTTCTTTGCTTGTCATGATGTATTGATGTCCCCATGATAGAACTTGGCTTTCTTTTAAACACCGTTGGCGTTCATGTCTTGAAGTTCTTTGTATTTGGAGTTATATCTTTCTTTTTCTTTGAGGATAATAGTGTACATCACCTTTGCAGCTTTTGTGGTAGGAGATACATATCTCAATGTGATAACGTCTAAAATATGAGCCATTTGATTCCACCACGTTGAAAATTTGAAACTAATCACGTTGAAAATTTTAGATTTGCGTAGTCTCACCAAAAATTCATATCTTGGTGTAGGAACGTCGAAATTATGAACCGTTTGATTTCATGAAAACTAGACTTTAAAATCTAAGACATATCCAAAATTTGGAATTAAAAGTTTTGAGAGTCGTCCCAGATATTATTTTGAATCTAACTTTAGATTCCGACACGTTGATAGTTTCAGATTTGCGCGACTTCACCAAAACCATTATATCTTGATGTAGGAATGTCGAAATCACAAACCGTCTGATTTTATGAAAACAAGACTTCAAAATATAAAATATTTCCAAAATGTAGGATTTAATACCTTAAGGATAGTTTCTGATAGTATTTCAAAGTCAATATCAGATTTTAATATACCGACGGTTTTGAATTGGCGCGACTTCGGTAAAACTTTTATGTTTGGTATGGAAGCCTCGGGATCACGAGACGTTTTTCTTGCTATCAATTGAAATTCAAGAGATCCATTCTCACAAATATCTTGGGTTCAAGTCTCATTGAATTTGAAACGTTGTGCCGATGAATCTTTCTTCTTATATTTGTGTTCCCTTTTGACGTCTCTCTTCTATTCCCTCCCCATCCCCTTTTTAGGGCAGTGAGCGGATAGGAAGACCAACAAACTTGAAGGTTATGCGAACATGAAGACATAGCAAATCCCCAGACTTTGATGCAAATATTGTCATCATTCAGCGAAGACACCATTTTACTATAGCAGCTTGCCCCCTTTATATCAAATGGGATCCAAAGCTATAGAAGAATGGTATCTCATCTCGATTTTCAAGTGCTGATTGAATGGATTAGATTCCATAGTACTTCATTCGAATGATGATTGGGACACTATGTATCTTTTGAACTCATGCGATTAAACTCAGAATGAAACTCTAAGATACCTACGTACCTCGGTGAAGAGGATCAAGTCATACCGTAGTTCAGAATGGGTGATTTTGTTTTATGTCCTAACTTTTGTCTAGGCCGCCTCTTTCGAGGAATTCAACCTAGCATACATTTTTTTTATATATATGTCTTAACTTTTGCCTAGGTCGCCTCTTTCGAGGTTTTTAACCTAGTAAACTCTTTTTTTTCTTTTTTTTTATGGTGGGCCATACACTACTTAGACTCATACGGGCAGGAGTGTAGGAACATGTAGTTTAGGCTCATGTGTCAAGGAGTGTTGCAACTTTAAGGATAATACTTCTTCAAAAACTTGCCATTGATAAGATCGATTCTCATGCCATCTGCATCAACCCGCTTGTAAGCCCCAGTTGAATAAGCTTCTTGCATGACATATGGCCCATCCCATTTTGAAGTGAACTTCCCTACAGGTTTATGGGAAGTAATAATGGGTCTTCGTACAGCAAGAACTTGATCTCGTACTTGAAAGGATCTTGGCAAACTCTTTTATTGAAGGCGCGAGACAATCGAGCTTGATAAGATTCAAGACTCTGTTGAGCTTCCAACCTATTCTCATCAAGAGCCTCCAACTCTGCTAATCGAAGTCGAGCATTTTTTTCATCAGTGATCCCTTCTTTAATAGCTAAGCGTAATGAAGGTATTTGACATTCGAGTGGCAAGACAGCTTCGACTCCATAAACAAGTGCATAAGGTGTCGCTTGTGTTGGCGTGCGATGAGTTGTATTATATGCCCACAAAGCTTCTTCCATATGGTCATGCCAATTTTATTTGGATTTGGAGACTATTTTCTTTAACAAATTGCTTAGAGTCTTGTTGAATGCCTCGACTAGATCATTGGCGACATCATTGTACATAGAAGAGTTACGTTGCTTGAAGCCAAAGAGATCACAAATCTTGTTCCTCAACCTATTATCAAATTGCTTTCCATTATACGTTATTATGTAATGAGGAATGCCAAAGCGATAGATTATATTTACTTGGATGAAACTTGCAACATTTTCCTTTTTATAGGTGCAACCAAGATGTATAGGTGCCCACCAGAGGACTTTGGTAGTGGTCCAACAACATCCAATCCCCAAGTATCAAACGACCAGGATGCCACAGTCGGATGCAACACTTCAGGAGGCTGATGAATAAAATTCGCATGGAATTGACAAGCCTTGCATCTTTGAGCGTAGTCCAAGCAATCTTTTACCATCGTTGGCCAATAATATCCCATTCTTTTTTATATGGAGGTGGAGCTTTGGTCCAGACTGGTGTGACCCACATACCCCAGAATGTGCCTCTTGCAAAGCTTGGAGTGCTTCTTCTTTCCCTAAGCATCGCAAGAGTACTCCCTTGAATGAACTTTTGTATATAGTATCTTATAGTAAAGGAAGCGAGGTGCATGACGATGGATTTCAGTCCTTCTCCTCGGATTTTCTGGAAGTATTACATAGCTTAAGTAGTCAATAATGGGTTGTCTCCATTCTTCTTTCTCAGCTTCAGAAACAGCGACAAGATGCTTGAGTTCATTTCCTTCACCTTCAACTTCATTTGGTGGCGGTACTACCCATTTTTGGCAGACAGTAACTTGTGCTTGATCATACAGGGTTAACGATGAAGCTAGGGCAGCTAAAGCATCAGCCTTCTTGTTTTCTTTCCTTCGCACATGTTGAATAATCATGTCACCGACCCATCCCATTAATGTTTTAGCATAATCATGATATGGGCGTAGTTCAAGTTTCTTGACCTCGTAAGTAGCTGGTTGATCACCAACTGAGAGTCACCAAAGACTTGCAATTGCAACCGCTTTATTTCGACAGCCATTTCAAGCCCAAGTATTAGTGCTTGATACTCAGTAATGTTGTTAGAGCAGAGTTGTGTCAACGTAAAAGCGTATGGCAGAACTTCACTTTGAGAAGTGGCAAATACTATACCAACATCGACTCTTCCACGATGTGCAACACCATCAAAGTACATCTTCCATGGAGGTTGAACTTTAATTACCATTGCGTCCTCATCAGGTAGTTCATCAGTTAGCTCCCAATCATCAGGTATAGGGTGATCTTCTAAGAAGTCTACCAATGCTTCTCCTTTTACAACCTTTTGAGGGATGTACAAAATCTCGAAATGTTGAAATTGGAGATATCATCTCGCTAGTCGATCACTAAGAACATGTTTTGACATCACGAACTTGATGGGATTTTGTAATGACCTGGCCAGTCGTTTCGAGAGTTATAACCGTATTTTCCCCATTTCTACTTCTTTTTGTGTTATTCATATATATCATGTTATATCGGATTAGTTGGTTCGGGACCAGAGTGGTTTCAGAGTGAATTGAGACACTTAGTCTCTTAAGTAGAAACTTAAGTTGGAAAAGTCAACTGGATATTGACCTATGTGTAAACGATCTCGGATTTGAATTATGATGGTTCTGTTAGTTCCAGTAGGTGATTTTGGACTTAGGAGTGCATCCGGAATGTGATTTGGAGGTCCGTGGTAGAATTAGGCTTGAATTGGTGAAATTAGAAATTTGGCGATTTCGGTCGGCAGTGGAAAATTTGATATCGGGGTCGGAATGGAATTCCGGAAGTTAGAGTAGGGTCATAGTGTCATTTGTGATGTGTGTGGTCATTCGGACGTGATTTGGTTGGTTTCGGCATCAGTTGCTGAATTTGGAAATTTAGAAGTTCTTAGGCTTGAATTCGAGGGTAATTTGGTGTTTGGATGTTTTTTTGAGTGATTCGAAGGTTCGAATAAGTTTGTATTTTGATATATGACTTGTTGGTATTTTTGGTTAAGGTCCCGAGGGCCTCGGGGTGATTCCAGGTGGTTAACGGATTTGTCGAAGTTGGACTTTACAGCTGGAGCTGCTGCTTATGCTATTTCCGCACATGCGTAAGAAAGGGTTGCAGGTGCAAGACCGCTGGTGCGCGTGGGGAGTGTGCAGGTGCGGGCAATGCTAGGCCAAGTCTGGGAATGCAGGTGCGAAGAATTGGCCGCATCTGCGACCCCGCATGTGCGAGGCCTTGAGCGCAGATGCAGAGATATGAATTTTGGTTTGGTTTCGCACATGCGCACCAGGGACCGCAGATGCGAGTCCGCAGGTGAGAGAAAGGTATCCGCAGGTGCGGAAGCTGGGGGATTAAGTGAGTTGCACAGGTGCGGCTTCTTGGACCGCAGGTGCGATCGCGTGGGTGCGAGAAAATGGTCGCAGGTGCGAAAAACCTGGTAGAAACCATAAATAGAACCCTTCGCGATTTTGGTGCATTCTTCACCATTGTTTTATTCGATGTTTGGAGCTTTTGGGAGAGATTTGAATAGGGAATCAAGGGTATTTCCTTGCGGTAAGTTACTTGAGCCCTAATACTTGTATATATGGTGATTTTCCGTTGTTTAATCAGGGTAATTAGGGAAAATGAGGGGTTAGGGCTTTGAATTTTTGGATAGTAATTTAAGGATTTGAAGGACCAGACGATGTCGGATTTTGATGAATTTGATATGGTTAGACTCGTGAGTGAATGAGCTTTCTAGTTTTGTAAATTTGGTCAGATTTCGAGATGTGGGCCCGCGGGCCGGGTTTGAGCCAATTTCGAGTTTTGGTCTAATTTTGTAGTTTTTCTTGTGGAATTCATTCCATTAGCGCGTATTGATGGTATTGTACTGATTGTGAATAGATTCAGAGCATTTGGAGGCTGAGTCCAGAGGCAAGAGCATTGCGGGCTAGAGATTTGACCGGTTTGAGGTAAGTAACGATTTTAAATCTAGACCTCAGGGTATGAAACCCCGGATTTTGTATCATTTTACTATTTTTAGTGACGCACATACTAGGTGACGGGCGTGTGGGCGTCCACTGTTAGGGATTTGTGACTTGTTCCATCCCATAGAAATTGTAAAGTTACATACTTTGTTGAAATCATATGATACTTATATGTTTTAGAAAGATTTCTGTAAATTGGGCTGAATGCCATGTTTGGGCCTTGCGCCAATGCGGTTTGGACCCTTAGGGGTTGTTTATTACCATCCTCTCATTGTTTTTTATTGAAAATCTATAATCAGTCATGTTTATACTTGTTTATCGCGTAACTCAGTTTTATAACTCTATTTCGATACATATAAATGTTTTGGGCCGAATGCCCTGTTTTACTGAAATGCCCGAGTGGCTTGAGAGATTTATGACTGAGTGAGGCCGAGGGCCTGATTTGTGAGGATGAGTGTGCATCGGGGCTACCCGCCTGCAACATACTTTATTATTATAGCACGTGAGTTATCCGTGCAGATTATAGCGCTTGGGCTAAAGGAGCCCTTCCGAAGTCTGTACACACCCCTAGTGAGCGCAGGTACCTACTGAGTGCGAGTGCCGAGTGCCGAGTGACTGGGAGGCATGAGTGATTGTGAGGTATGCCCAAGAGGCAAGAGTGATTGTGAGGTATGCCCGAGTGGCAAGAGTGATTGTGAGGTATGCCCGAGTGGCGCGAGTGACTGTGAGGTTTGTCCGAGTGGCGCGAGTGACTGTGAGGTATGCCCGAGTGGCGCGAGTGACTGTGAGGTTTGCCCGAGGGGCTGCACATGAGTGATGTTTTGCCCGAGGGGCTGTTTATGATTTTATCATTTTTGCTCACCTTTGCATTGAGCCTTTGTTTGAAAAACTGTTGGAAGAATATCTTTAAATGATTTTTACTGGAACCGGGTTTAAACGAGATGATTTGATTCAAACACTGATTTTTAACGCATGTTGTACTTTACTGAGATTTCATGATATGAACGTTATATGCTTTATTGCTCGTCACTACTGCTTAGTCTTTATTTATTGTTGTTACTTACTGAGTTGGCGTACTCACATTACTCCCTGCACCTTGTGTGCAGATTCAGGTGTAGCTGGACACGGTAGCGGTTATTGAGTGTTCTGGTTGCAGATTTTTCTTGGAGATAGCAAGGTAGTTGTTTGGCGATCGCAGCCCCTGCTCTTCTCCCTCTTATCTTCCTCTAGTTGTATTTAGCTATTTTTCAGGCTGAGTTAGCCTTGATATTGTTATAACTGATCATTCTTCCAAGTCTGAAGCATAATCTGAAGGTGTTTCTCATGCTCCTCTCGACTGCTGGAGTAAATCAAGATGTCATCAATGAATACAACCACAAATGAATCCAGATAGGGCTTGAACACCCGATTCATCACATCCATAAATGCTGCTGGGGCATTTGTCAGCCCAAATGACATCACTAGGAATTCGTAAAGCCCAAACCGAGTCTGAAAAGCAGTCTTAGGGACATCAGATGCCCTAATCTTCAACTGATGGTAACCAGACCTCAAGTTGATCTTTCAAAACACCTTGGCACCCTGAAGTTGATCGAATAAGTCATCAATTCTTGGCAATGGATACTTGTTCTTGATAGTAACCTTGTTCAACTGCCGATAATCTATACGCATCTGCATATAACCATCTTGCTTCTTTAAAAATAACACTGGTGAACCTCAGGGCGAGACACTAGGTCTAATGAATCCCTGATCAAGCAAGTCTTGTAGTTTCTCTTTCAATTCCTTTAGCTCCGGTGAGGCCATATGGTATGGTGGAATAGAAATGGGTCGGGTGCTCGGAGCCAAATCAATACAGAAGTCAATATCTCTGTCAGGTGGCATCCCCGGCAAATATGCATGAAATACTTCTGGAAATTCACGAACAACTGGTACTGAGTCCATAGAAGGAACATTCGCACTAGAATCATGAATATCAGCCAAATAAGCTAGACACCCTTTCTCGACCATACTCCGAGCCTCCATATAAGAAATAACCCTGCTGGTAGAGTGACTAGGAGTTCCTTTCCACTCTATTCAAGGTAACCCCACCATGGCTAGGGTCACCGTCTTGGCATGACAATCCAATATAGCATGATAAGGTGACAGCCAATTCATACCCAAGATGACCTCAAAATCTACCATATCAAGAAGTTGAAGATCCACACTAGTCTCAAGACTCCCAATAGTAACCACACACGAACGATAGACATGATCTACCATAATAGAATATCCCACCGGAGTGGACACACACACAGGAGCACTCAGAGAATCACGAGGCATCACCAGATATGAAGCAAAATAATAGGACACATAGGAATAAGTAGATCCTGGATGAAATAGAGTTCAAGCGTCTCTATGGTAAACTGGAACAATACCTATAATCACAACATTGGATGATTCGGCCTTAGGCCTTGCTGGGAAAGCATAAAATCGGGGCTGGGCCCCACCATTCTGAACCGCGTTCCTGAGACGGCCTCTAACTGGCTGGCCTCCACCTCTAACAGCCTAACCTCCATCTCTAGATATCTGACCTATGCCCCTAGATGGCTGGTCGGGTGGCGAAATAGTTGGTGCTAGAATCATAGAAAAGGAACCCTGCTGCTGTGAACTGCCTGATGCCTGAAGGGCAAAATCTAGCAATTTTGCTCGGGTCACCACAAGTATAACAGGTCTTCGACTGTTGTGACTGCTGACCCTGAAACTGGCCATATTGACCTAGATAACCACTCTGATGACTCTGGATCGGAGGTGTATTAATAGGAGTTGGTGGTGCACTGTAAGCTACCTAGTCAGAATATGACACGTAAGGGTCGTGACCACCAGAAGAATTGTGGGATGCCTGGAGCATTGAATAGAACGGCCTAGGAGGACGGCCTCTACCAAAATTACCCATGCCTCCAGAAAAAGCACCACTGAACCCACATAACTAACGAGGCCTCTTATCAGACCCCTGCCCTCTCTCCTGTGCAAGAACCATCTTGATCCTCCTCGCAGCATTAGCAGCCGCCTGAAAGGAAATCTCACTTCCAGTATCCTTGGCCATCTGAAGCCTGATAGGGTGAGTAAGTCCCTCAATAAACTTTCTCATTCTCTCTCCCTCAGTAGGTAGTAAAAGGAGAGCATGACGGGCTAAATCCACAAAACGGGTATCGTACTGAGTAACAGTCAGACTGCCCTAGTGTAGACGCTCCAATTGCATGCGATAATCCTCTCTCAATGTGATAGGGCTGAACTTCTCTAGAAATAGTCGTGAGAAATGCTCCCAAGTCAGTGTAGGCAATTCAACTAGTCTGGTCAACATAAAATCTCTTCACCATCTCTTGGCAAAACTCGTCATCTGAAATACAGCAAAATCGACCCCATTGGTCTCAACTATTCCCAAGTTCCGCAACACCTCATGACGGTGGTCAAGATAATCTTGTGGGTCCTCAGAAAGTGTACCACTGAAGTGAACTGGAAAGAGCTTAGTAAACTTATCCAGTCTCAATAAGGCCTTAGAAGACATGGCAGACCTATCACCGGCTTGTGCCGCAACAACTGGCTGAACTACGCCAACTGGCGAGGCTGCTGAAGCCTGATACTGGGGAGCCATCTACTCCGGAGCGGGTGTAGTGGGAGTTTGTGCTCCTCCCCCAGCCTGTGAGACGATTGGTGCCACTGAAAATGTACCATTCTGGCCCACACCCTCCATAAGACTCACCAAACGCACTAGAGCGTCCTAAAGCACTAGAGTAGCTATGAATCCTTCCAAGACCTGAACTAGTCCAACCGGCATAGTCTGAACTGAAAACTCCTCCTGAAGATCCACCTGAGGTTCTACTATGAGTGTTGCTGCTCGAGCTCTAGCTTGAGCTCTGCCTTTGCTTCTACCTCGGCCTCTGGCACGAACTCGGCCTCGGCCTTTACCCCTAGTCATAGTTGCCACCGGGGGCTCTGATACCTGTCCGTCGGTAGATGTATTATGTGTTCTTGCCATATGCTAGAGAATAAGAATAGAATGGTTCAATCATCGATGATAGAATAAAATAACACGACAAAACAAGAAAGAAGTGATATTGTTCCTAAACTTCATAGCCTCTGAGAGATAAGTACAGACATCTCTATACCGATCCTTTAGACTCTACTAAGCTTGCTTGTGACTCGTGAGACCTATGTAACCTAGTACTCTGATACCAACTTGTCACGGCCTGAAATTCCCACATTCGGGACCGTGATGGCGCCTAACATTTCACTTGCTAGGCAAGCCAACGTTAGAATAATTTTAACAATTTTTAAATAATTTAAATTCAATGGAAGTCAACTACTAAAATAAAGTGTGGAAGACCATAACTACCGAATCATCAAAATACATTCCCGAATCTGGTGTCACAAGTGCATGAGCTACTAGAATAATACAAATAAAGGTCTGAATAAAATTCAAGTTGTTTGAAAGATAATACATAGCTAAGACAAGATCGAAGGGGGCTTCAGAATTGCGAACGATGTGCAGTTATACCTCAAGTCTCCTCTGAGT
Source organism: Nicotiana tabacum (assembly GCF_000715075.1). Taxonomy (NCBI): domain Eukaryota; kingdom Viridiplantae; phylum Streptophyta; class Magnoliopsida; order Solanales; family Solanaceae; genus Nicotiana; species Nicotiana tabacum. Next base: position 6,331,505 of record NC_134097.1, on the reverse strand, counting down.
AGCTGAATTCGAGAAACTCTATGGTGCACCGCTGGGACCAACGTCAAAATCTGTACAAGAAGTACATAGTATATTATGAGTACAACCGACCCCATGTACTCCGTAAGTGTTGAGCCTAACCTCGACAAATTAGTGACGAGGCTATAAAAAGACACGTTCGTAAATAACTTGTACAAGTATATACCAATATGAAAAAATAATAACACAATAAATAACAATTTATAAATTTGGGAGGGAACATGCGAAGGGGAATGATATAGAAATTTCAGCAGGAGAAGTGTCATGTATCAACCAATTAATTTATCAACAATAAAATGAGCAGCTGATAATATAAAAATGGCACGGCACCACCCTTCGTGCTTTTACTATCATTACTCCCATAAAATGATAAATAAATAATAAAAAAAATAATTGGCACTGCATCACCCTTTGTGCTTTAACTCTCTTTTGGCACGACATTACCCTTCGTGCTTTTACACTCTCTGAAAATGACACGGCATTACCCTTCGTGCTTTTACACTCTCTGAAAAAGATACGGCAACACCCTTCATGCTTTTGTACTCTTTCTTACCATGACAATGATAGTATAAATAATAAAAATGGCACGGCATCACCCTTCGTGCTTTAACTCTCTTTTGGCACGGCATCACCCTTCGTGCTTTTGCGCTCTTTCTCACCATATTCAACAATAATTAAATCAATAAAAAATTCATAAAATAATGTTCAAATAATCAATAATAAATTTAAGCAGGAATATCTTAATTAAATAAATAATTGTTCAAAATGAATTAAATTTCTCCAGCATGCTTTGACTCAACCGCAACGCATAAATACTCGCCACATCACATATACGTTGTACCCGTATATTAAAAAGCAAATAAACAAATAAATCATACTCCCTCAAGTCAAGGTTAACCACGACACTTACCTCGCTTTGCAACCAACTCACGATTCCAATAAACCTTTGCCTCGCGAATTCGTGTCTGAAATCCTCAAATCTAGTCATAAATAATTCAATATACTCAATACAAATCGTAGGATGAATTTTTTAATTTTTCGGATTAAAATCCGAAATTCATCTAAAACTTTAATAGTGGGGCCCACGTCTCGAATATCGAAAAAACTTACGAAATCCGAACACCCACTCCGAGACGAGATCAGTCATATAAAAATTATTGAATTCCGACATCGGATTGCCTTTCAAATCTCTATTTTATATTTTTGGAAGATTTTATAAAATTCCCAATTTCTTCCATCCAAATTTGAAATAAACGATGAATATTGACATGGATTTATAAAATGTAATCACTTTCGGATATAGAATATTTACCCAAGTCGAAATCATGAAAAATCCCTTTGGAATCGCCTAAATCCGAGACTCAAAACTCAAAAATGGGTAACAATGGCTAACTTCCGATTTTTAAACATTATGTCCAGCATTTTCGCATTTGCGAGACAAATTTCACATTTGTGGAATAGGGCAGCCTGTCCAGTGGCCGCATCGGCACCCAGAAATGTCGCAGCTGCGACATCGCAGAAGCGCTCCAGTGACCGCAGAAGCGGTATGCCTCGCAGAAGCTGCTCGACCATCGCGGAAGCTGTTGCGCACCTGTGCTAATTTCTCCGCAGAAGCAGAGCTCGGCAGGGCTGTCCAATGTCGCATAAGTTGCACAAAATATCGCAGATGCGACACACTAGAACCAGCACTGGGCAGCAGGTTCCAATTGCTCTGTGGCTCGTCCGAAACTCATCCGAGCCACTCTCAGTTCGTGGAAATTGCTTCCATCACTAACCAGTTCAGCTCGGCTAGTGGGCTTTTGTGTTCGAACCTCGAATCCGGACCTGTTCGACAAGACCAGATCCATCCCTTGGGAAAAAAAGGTTGCACCGAAGAAAGGAAAGAGCGAGATGGTGGTTTTTGTTGTTCCCGCGAAGCGAAGATCATTCGCTTGGCGAATAAAGCCGGGGGAGGGGGGGGGGCATTTGGGAAAGTCGGTCCGGACCTCGTCCGAATATTCCAACAAGTTCAGAAATATAATACAGACTTACTCGGGGTTTCAATTAACGTCAAACAACACCAAAATTACAATTCATACTTCGATTCAAACTTATGAATTTCAAACGTTTCACTTTGCAAAACTCGTGCCAAAACATATTAAACGAATCCGGAATGACTTCAAATTTGGCACACAAGTCATAAATAGCATAACGGAGCTATTCCAATTTTTAGAATCTTAATCCGAGTCCGATATCAATAAAGTCAAATCCGTTGTCAAACTTTGGAAACCTTTAGACTTTAGATTTCTAGTTTTCGTTAAATGACGATAATTTGAGCTAGGGACTTCCGAATTCAATTTCGGGCATACACTCAAGTCCCAAATTACGATACAAACCTACCGAGACTATTAAAATACTGATCAGGGTTCGTTTGCTCAAAATATTAACCAAAGTCAACTTAATAGAGTTTTAAAGTTCTATTTCACATTTTAATTCATTTTTCACATAAAAACTTTTCGTAAAATTATACGGACTACGCACACAAGTCGATGAATGATGCATAATACTTTTTGAGGTTTTAGAACACAGTAATGAATGTTTAAATTAAAGATGACATTTTGGGTCATCACAGCATTGCAGTCCACCAAGTCTCCATCATACTATTTATTTTATCATGTCTTATTTACATTTTGGACAGATGTTGTATTGTTGTTGTACTTCTTAGAAAAATATTCATGTACTTGTGACACCGGGTTTTGGGGGTTCCTTCAGGTTATTCATTATTGCGGTTTGTGCAATTATTTTTATTTACTCTGTAAATTTTATTTTACACTGTTTAATTAAGTAAAATTATGATTTTAAAGTACTAAAATGAGTAATTAAATTGGTAAATCACCATTGGCTTGCCTGACGGTGGCATTAGGCGCCATCACGACCTACCCTGGGTTTTGGATCGTGACACGTAAAGTATGTTTTGTTGAATCATAATTCAAAGACTTTCTCATAGCAAATTCAAATATGCCTTGTCTTCTTGTATATATTACACTATAATTTTTTATTCGTATACTTCTTTTTTCTTGTTGCATATATTTTGTGTTTGCAGTTTTAAGTACCTTATCATACGATTATTTTTCAGTTTTTCACTTATGTCCTTGCCTACCTTTTTTTTTTTTTTAAGGGGTATTAATTCCATTGGTAAGTTAAAAGATTACATAGAGGGGGACAAAAGCCTAACCTCTTATACAAAATATGCAAAGGACTAATCTGTAGAAGAAAGAAGCTAAGATGGGGAGGACTCCTTATGTTACTGTTTTGCTTCCAAAAGAGATTGACTAAGTATTAAGAAACTTAGTGACAACAAGGGAGACTCATCCCGGATCAATAATGAAAACACCTTTCTTCACCCTAATCCTGAATGTAGGAGATCCACTAACCTCATTCTTCATTTTGGATTTTACATGTCTGGGTAAGGTTATATCCTCAGTGAAGAAAGTGTTCTATTTATTCCTTTCCCCTAAGTTAGCAAGTTGATCTGCTACTAAATTGCCTTATCTGAAAATGTGCTCTAGTTGAAAGAAACCTTGCGAGGTCATATTCTGCATTTGAGTGATCTCTTCTCTGATTTGCCAAAATGGAGTGATATTGCCATTGACCATTTGGATAACTAAAAGTGAGTCAGATTCACTAGAAATGTTAATGAATCCATGTTGAAGACACAATCTCAGCCCAATTTTAAAATCAAGTATTTCAGCCATGTTATTACTGCAATTCCCCAAATAGGCTGCAAATGCCATGATCATATGGCCAGTGTGATCTCTAAGAATGCCTCCTGCTCCGCACTTTCAGGATTACCTTTACTACAACCATCAACATTAAGCTTTAACTGGTTCTGGGGAGGTTTGATCCATCTAACTAGCTTAATACCAAGCTTTGGTTTGAGTCTGTCAGCTAGTTCACAGATGTATGGCATTGTTGGGGGAAAATTGATAGAAGGGAATTGAGCAATCAAAATGAGTCTCATTAGGTGAGTGACTTGATCAATCACCCTTCTAGAGTAAAATCTGATACCTTCATATTTGTGAGAACATCTGGATTTCCAAATTTTTCACAAAATAATAGAAGGCAAACACTGCAAAATTAGATCATGAACTTTGTTTTTAGGCTTTAATAGCCACCATCTCATTACCATGGTTCTGATATCTCTGTGGAGCAAAGGAATACCACAAGCATTAGAGAAATATCCCCAAATGTTACTTGCCAATTCTCCATCTCATTACCATGTCCTTGCCTATCATTCCTTTGTTAATATAATATAAATAGATATTTTATATTCCTTAAATCTAAATTATTTTAATACTTTTATTTTATTAATCAAAATTGCTTCATTCTTTAAATTTATAAAATAAACATTATATCCACCGCTATAAATAATGTAAATCAATCAAAACTTGAGATAGACCTAAGAATATTGGTGGCATCTCAACGTAATAATTTAACAATCTTTTAGCAAGATTTTACTTAATTGCTTGAACTTTTTATAACTTATAAACAAAGATTTGATTTACTATTATTTTATAAATTATATCGATATTTTAAAATATTATATTAAAATCATATGCAACATGAAAATAAACTTTTGCTTCTAACTTCCCAATAATAAACTTGAGATGGCTCATGATCTTACAAAGTAGTTGGTATATTATTTCTCATTTTAGCCTCTAAACGCATTTGTATGGTCATACACATCTTCATTGAATGGCATAACTAAATTATCTTGAGATTTCTAGAATTAATAAATCAAATGGATTAATAAAAGTATTAACACAGAAAAAAAACTAACAGGATAACACATAAAAGTAATACCCAGAATATTAAACAATTTAAGAAGCTTAAAGTTAACTAAATCATACCTTAATTGTTGTGGCTTCATCATTAACCTCATAATCAACACATGATGAGACTCTAAGTTCGTAAAATTGCAACACAAACATAAAAATAAATATTGAAATCATAACTTTTTCAATACAAAATAATAAAAAAAAATACTCAACCAAAACTATTACCAACAAATGTTCATTAAATAATATTGAGTAATGGAATAAAGGAGAATTAAAATCCCCCTTAGCATTAATTAATGCGTCATCTTCCTGTAAAATTCAAAAAAAAAAAAACCTTAAAATTAAATTGTTGAAAAGTAAAAATATAAATTACAACATAAAAAAAAATGTTTATGAAAACATACTTTTGCTACAACAATTTCATCTGCCTCCTTACAATCATTAGCCGTTACGATTCCACATTTCTTAGAAAGTTAAAAAATATTATATTATCGCGATCATATAGTTGGGGAATAAATATTACACGACTGCACAATAATGTAAGTTGCAGAAGAACATTACTTGATAATGATTCACTGTGATCTACTAAACTTTTCGCAGTCGATTAATCTTTCAACTTCTTCATAAATAAATAAAAAAGTGGTATCACCAATATTATCTTTCACCTTCACATGTGTCTTGAATCTTATCAAGTCATTCCCTTGAGGCTGCGACCATTACTGAGATTCTGAGAATAAAGAAAGCAAAAGAGAAGGAGAAAAAAACTATAAGGTTGCTGAGATTGCTGGTTAGTTTTTACAGCAATGTGCGATATTTCTGATGCGCAGAGCTGACTTTGGAAGCTTATATCTCGAAATCTATAAGGAATCTGAACATTATCAAAACATGAAAGTTGTAGATCTTTGATTCTAGTTTCGATAATGATACACCATGCATCATTCGGACATTTGTACAAAAAGTTATGATCGATTGACTGAAGCTGGTACTGCAGATTTTGGCTACAGCGGTGTGCGTCGCCAGAAATTTCTGCTGCACAAGGCTGACTTTGAGAGCTTATATCTCGCAATCTATACAGAGTTGAGTGATGAGCAAAACATATAAGTTGTATCCCTTTGTATCTAGTTTGCAGAAATTTAAACTGTTTGGCAGTTGGAGTTGAATACAAAAAGTTATGGTTGATACACTACAGGCTGTCGGGGAAGAGTTTTGGAAGAGAGTGATGTTTTCAGCATAAGCATGTAATGATCCAAAGGTCCATTTTTAGTTCTAAAGATCAAAATTTGATTTCGAGACATCCAGGATTTTAAAAATAAATTATAGGAGTGATCTGGAAAGTTTGGTCTAATTTCATCAAGTCGCGATTGGGTTTTTAGCACGAAACATGAATTAATTGTTTAACGAGCGAAATTGGTATCGCATTGACCAAATGAGCTCCGAATTGAGTTTCTATTGAATGGCTAAGTTCGTATTATTATTTTTGACTCATAAGAACAGAAATCGTCGAATTCCGAGTTCGTATGATGGAGTTAGAGCCTTTTTAGTAAAAATAATAACTGTTGGTGCAAGCAAGTTCTGGTGTGAACTTTTAGTGCCGTAAAATAGACTTTTAGTGACGGATGGGCAGAAACTTAAGGACCTAAAATGGTCATTTCCTTCATTTCGTTTGGATTTTTGGAGCACGATTCTTGGGAGATTTTGAGGATTGCTTCACGACTTCGACTTGGGTAAGCGTCCTATATCCAAAAGTGATTATATTTCATAAATCCATGGTTATATTCATCATTTATTTTGGATTTTAAATGGAAGAAATCAAGATTTTTGCAAAACTTTTCAAGAACGAAAATTTTAGATTTGGAGGTCGAGTTGTTATCGGAATTTGATAAAGTTGGTATGGATGGACTTTTATTTGAATGGGTTGTCAAATTTTGTGAGTTTCATCGGATTCCGAGATGTGGGCCCCACGGACCATTTTTGATTTAAATTTCAGATTTTTTTGGAAAATTAGTATTTTCATATGGAAGTAATTCCTATTATTAGTATTGAATGAATTGAATTAATTTGGATAGATTTGAGCTGACCGGAGGTCAATTAAAGCAAGTAGGCAATTTTGTAATATCGGTCTAACTTCAAAAAAAAAAGTAAGTATCTTGCCTAACCTTGAGTGGGGGAATTACCCCTTATGCATCGAGTCTTTTGTGCCATTTGTGAAATGTGAAAAGCCGTGTACGCGAGGTGACGAGTACGTACTCGGGCTTATATGTACAAATTTTATTGAGTTAAAGTCTTAGGCATTATTGTGTAGTAAATTGAATAATTGTTGGCATTTATTAAATCATCTATTTGCCATGCCTCAATCCTTATTTGCTGAATTTATTTTTATATGACAATTTGATGTGATTGTTACTTGAATATTTATGTAAATTCCGTGAGTTTGTTGATTTGATATTTCCTGAAAATAATTATATTATGGATGTTTCCATCTGCAAATAATTAATGAACTAAGTTTAAACTGGGGCGTTAATATAATTATCAAGAATTTGGATTAATGAAGGTGTTGTCGTATACTGAGCATTTTCTATCTCTGTTGATTGTTTTTGAGATTTTATATACGTTGTGTGGAGCTTTGGGCTATTTTTGAGAAATTTATTAATTTTACTATATCATTGAAATTGGTTGTGGTTGTTGAGCAAATTGTGATAGGAATTGATTGTGTTGTGTTGTCGTGCTAATATTTCGTGTAAATTGTTGTGTGATATGAGTTATTATTATGAGGATATAAGGGTGGCATTTCACTGTTGATATTATGTGGGTAAAAGGGTGGCATTTCACCGTGGTTATGTATGTTGGGATATTGTCTAAGCGGAATGATAAGGGTGGCTATTATACTGAGCGATAAGAGTGGCTATTGATATTGTTAGGGCGGAAGGATAAGGGAGGTTATTATAGTAGTGATAAGGGTGGCTATAAGAGAGATAAAAGTGGCTATTGTCAGGGATGATACGTGATGATGTGGAGTTATTGTGTTGGTAATTTTTATGTGATGATGTGGGGTTATTGCGTTGGTAATTTTCATGTGATGTTGTGATTTTTCTTGTGTTTATTTTTATATCTTGTGCATTTTGTCTTGTTGTTGGTAAATTGATAATAGTACGATCTATATTGAAATTGGGGGCATGTGGCTATTGCCAGGCGGATTATGAAATAAAATGTGGGCACGATGTGCCGTGAGTAAATAATGATGATATTGGCACGTGAATTGTCTGTGCAGTTGTGATATGAAATATGGGCACAAGGTGCCGTGAGTAAATGATGATGATATTGGCACGTGAGTTGTCCGTGCGGTTGTGATAGAGAAATTGGCACGCGATGCCGTGAAAATATGAAAGTGGGCTGAGATCCGTATTTTATGATTTTGAAATGAGGTGTCACATGGTGAATTTTATTCGAAAGAGATTTATTTGAAATAATTATATTTGAAAGATATTTATTCGAAGGGAGTATATTCGAAATATATTTATTGGAGAATATTATATTCTCAAGATTATTATTTGAAAAAAAACATATAGGCGAAAGATTTATATTTGAAGGACTTGATTAATTGGTTGTACTTGTATTCATTATTTGTTGAACAATATTTATAGTGTTCTTCTTGCCCTGTTGTGTATATCACTGGTTGATTATTGTTTCCATCATTGTTATTTATTTTCTATTATTTTTGTATACTATATTGCACATGTTATTAGACTAGTGAGTGTCTCGACTGTACCTCGTCACTACTCCACTGAGGTTAGTCTTGATACTTACTGGTTACCGACTGTGGTGTACTCATACTACACTTTTGTATTTTTTTGTGTAGAGCTAGGTATTGGAGATATCGGACTCGGACAGAGTTAGAGTGTGATCGCAAGGATTCAAGGTAGAGTTGCTTGGTCGTCGCAATCCCTTAGAGTTTTTCCATTTTATTGTACAGTTAATTATTAATCAAACAGTATTGAGTATTCGATCCTTGAGATCATTTCATGTATTCAGTTAGAGTTCGGGACTCGGTATTACCAGTCTTGGAAGGTTGTTTGTAACTATTTTCATTGCTAGTTTTTATTTAAAAAACAATTGGCTTGAACTGTAATTATAATCGGCTTACTTAGTCTTAGAGACTAAGTGCCATCACGACGCCTGTGGTGGGATTTTGGGCCGTGAAAAGTTGGTATCAGAGCTCTAGGTTCATAGGTTCTACGAGTCACGAACGAGTTTAGTAGAGTCTTGCGGATCGGAACGGAGACGTCTGTACTTATCTTCGAGAGGCTACAGAGCTAGTAGGAAAAAATTTCACTTCTTTCATTCCTTATCGTGCGGTATTTATTCAACTTGAAGGATATACCTTATGTTCTTTTGTATCCACTCATGTATAAAAATAACGCACTCGGTATAAACTATGTGCCAACGGTTCGTGATACTACAAAGGGGTCATAAGGGAGCCAGGATTGCTCAACCATTGTTACAACGTGTCTTCCAGATCGAGGATGCGGAAGTATTGAGAGATCATTCAGTTGTGCACATGGGGGTGCAACAGGTTATGACATCTGGTTGATAAGTATGATCTTAAGAAGGTTTAATTAATTTCCTAATCATCACACTCGTAGTAGGGTCACGAGGTGGATGTAGATTTAAAGATTGTTGGTGGTATTAGAGACTATGTAGTTCCTATGGGATTTCCATTTAGTGAAAGGTACATACTAGTAGTCAAGGCACTCGAGGAAGCAATTTTGACTGTCACAAGGATGACATGCGCCCAATAAATGGCTTGATGTGTCTTATGACTGTTGACGTACAAGAGGTGAAGATTAGTATTGTGGATCATCGGACTGTGTCCTATGACTTCGTGCCAAGTGAGGGGAGTCCACTATCAACTATCAGATTGCGGGGTCATGTGTTATATCATTTTTGGCCTGAGATACATTTATGTGGTATTGAAAGATTCTCCAAAAATTGTATATGATTAAGAGTTGAGATTTGTATGGGATGGCGCTGGGACTTGATGTATTCCCGCGTCCTTAATAATTCTACATTTAGTATCAGCAGGGTCATGGAAACAATTTCATAACACTCAGAGTGCTCCAGTAAGTTCTTTAAATGCACCACCGACACATGGTTCCTATAATGATTATTCTAGTTATCTGGCACAGACTCAGTATGAGTTGCTGAACCTACAGAGGGGTTGTTATCAGTGTGGTGATACTAGGCACATCATGAGAGATTTTTTCATACTTGGGAGAGGCGGGTTTCATCAGAATACTCATGCCACCGACTCTATTCCAGTTACTACCCTACATGCCCAGTCAGTTAGGGATGGAGGACAGGCGGGTAAAGGGGCGCCCTAGAGGGGGAGATCCGACCAGTTGATATAATTGCTATGGTGTGGCTAAGGCCACTACACCAGATATTGTCCTTACAAGTATGATCCTGATTTGTTATAAAAGAATATTTTTCCTTAATTTGATCTGGTTCTAAATACTAAGGCAAGTCCTCCTATTATGCTCCTCTTATGGGTGAGCTTCGTAATTTTGTGACCCACTTATATGTTTATGCATGTTGGTAGATTCAATGATGTTAGCATGTGTCTATCACATTTATTTTGTACACTATTGAGTACTATAAGTCCAAAAGTGACTTTCTATTACTCTCTGCAGTGGGGTTTGATGTAATTTTTGAATAATTGAGTTCAATTTTATGAATTACATGCCCTATTAGTATGGGGGTTCATTGTGTGTTGTGAAAAATGTTTACGGAATTGATTAAAAAGAAGAAAGAAAGGAAATGAAAAAATTTCAGTTGGCACAATGTGCAAAATACTTATGATTCAGAGTTGAGTACGAGATCCTCACATTTTTATATGATGTGAAATATTTAAACTAGGCTACAAGCCGCGGTAGAAGTTATATAAGGGTGAGGTCTTTGTAGTAAAAAATTTATGACTTTAAATTCTCCCTTTGTGAAATTAAATTTGAACTATAGTATTAATGGGGAGTCATGCCTGTTAGGCTTATTTGATTATTCTTTTATATGTTTATGTGCATATTTAGCAATATTCGTGCTGTAAACATTGCGTTTTAGCCTATAAGGTGAGTGCCCAGGTGGTGTTAAATGCGACTCGTTGATTCGGATAAATAATTATGAGGTCTTCATGCCTCGCATGTTGCTGTCAGTGTTGCAAAAATTTGAAATGAGATTTTAGTTAATATAAGATTAATTGAGGATGCTGGAATTAATTATAAACAACTATTATGACTAGAGATTTGGTTCTGGGCATACGTTGATGTGTGCGTAGGCACGAGTTGCTATAGCTAGTTGAAACTAATACCGTGCGTTGATGTGATAATAAGGCCTTTTGAAATTAATTGGAGTGTAAGAAGTTGGCTTTAACGTTTATAAATAAGGATAAAAGAAATAATCTCAATTGAGATGGTGTTGTCGGACCCATGCTAAATTGTGATGAAGTAGAATCACCCGCGAGTATGTGTGTAATAATACACTCAGAAATTTAATGTCATCATAATAATTCTTGGCATGTTCGAGGACAAACGTATGTTTTAAGAGTGGGAGGATGTAACGACCTGACTTGTTATTTTAAGTATTTACGTTCCGTTCGGTGGCTTAAGGTCTCGAGCAGTTTTGAAATGTGTATTATGACTTGCGAGGGTGGTCAAGTTTGGTTTTCCGATAATTTAGGATTTAATTGAAAGAACAATTCTTGTTTTGGAAGCTTAAGTTGAAATAATTGACCGGATGGTGAATTACATATAAACGACCCCGAAATGGAATTTTGATGATTTCAATAGTTCCGTATGGTGATTTTGGACTTAGGATCATGTCCGGAAAATATTTTGGAAGTCCGTAGTGAAAATTTGCTTGAAATGGCAAAAGTTGAATTTTTGGAAAGTTTGACCGGGGAGTTGACTTTTTTAAGTCGGAATCCAATTCTGAAAATTTTCATAGATACGTTATGTCATTTATGACTTGTGTACAGAATTTTAGGTCAATCAGAATTGATTTGATAGGTTTCTACATTGAATATAGAAGTTGGAAATTCTTAAGTTCTTTAAGCTTGAATAGGGGTATGATTCATGGTTTTAGCATTATTTTATGTGATTTGAGGTTTCAACTAAGTTCGTATGATGTTTTAGGTCTTGTTTGTGTATTGGATTGAGGTTTCGAGGGCCTCGGGTGAGTTTCAGAGTGGTTTCAGATCATTTTTAACTGCTGGTTAGTTTTTACAGCAATGTGCGAAATTTCTGATGCGCAGAGCTAAATTTGGAAGCTTATATCTCGAAATCTATAAGGAATCTGAAAATTATCAAAACATGAGAGTTGTAACCCTTTGATTTTAGTTTCGAGAATGATAAACCATTCATCATTCTGACATTTGTACAAAACATTATGATCGATTGACTGAAGCTGGTACTGCACATTTTGGCTACAGTGGTGTGCATCGCTAGAAATTTCTATTGCACAGGGCTGATTTTGAGAGCTTATATCTCACAATCTATAAGGAGTTGGGTGATGAGCCAAACATTAAAATTGTATCCCTTTATATCTAGTTTGCAGAAAATAAACCGTTTGGTAGTTGGAGTTGAGTACAAGAAATTATGGTTGATACACTACAGGCTGTCGGGGAAGAGTTTTGGAAGAGTTTGATGTTTTCAGCATAAGCATGTAATGATCCAAAATTCCATTTTTAGTTCTAGATATCGAAATTTAATTTCAAGACTTCTGGAATTTTGATAATGAATTATAGGAGTGATCTGGAAAGTTTGGTCTAATTTCATCAAGTCACGATTGGGTTTTTAGCGCGTTAATTGTTTAACGAGCGAATTGTTATCGCATTAAGCAAATGAGCTTTGAATTGAGTTTCTATTGAACGACTAGGTTCGTATTATTATTTGTGACTCATAGGAATAAGAATCGTCAAATTCCGAGTTCGTGTGATGGAGTTAGAGCCTTTTTAGTGAAAACAATAATTGCTGGTGCAAACAAGTTTTGGTGTGGATTTTTAGTGATCAAAATTGGGCTTTTAGTGACGGAAAATGGACTTTTAGTGATGGATGGGCAAAAACTTAAGGACCAATAATGGTCAATTCCTTCATTTCATTTTGGATTTTTGGAGCATAGTTCTTGGGCGATTTTGAAGATTTCGTCACGACTTCGACTTGGGTAAGTGTCCTATATCCAAAAGTGATCATATTTCATAAATTCATGGTTATATTCATCATTTATTTCAGATTTAAATGGAAGAAATCAAGATTTTTGCAAAACTTTTCAAGAACAAAACTTTTAGATTTGGAGGTCGAGTTGTTATCGGAATTTGATAAAATTGGTATGGGTGGACTCTTAATTGAATGAGTTGTCAAATGTTGTGAGTTTCGATGGATTCCGAGACGTTGGCCACACAGGTGATTTTTGAGTTAAATTTCAGATTTTGTTGGAAAATTAGTATTTTCATACGAAATTAATTCCTATAATTAGTATTGACTTAATTGAATTAATTTGGATAGATTTGAGCTATCCGTAGGTAAATTCAAGCAAGAAGGCAATTTTATAATATCCGCCTAACTTCAAAAAAAAGTAAGTATCTTGCCTAGCCTTGAGTGGGGGAATTACCCCTTCAGCATCGAGTTTTATGTACCATTTATAAAATTTGAAAAGCCTTGTACACGAGGTGAAGAGTACATACTCGGGCTTATATGTGCAAATTTTATTGAGTTAAAGTCTTAGGCATTATTGTGTAGTAAATTGAATAATTGTTGGCATTTATTAAATCATCTATTTGCCATGCCTCAATCCTTATTTGTTGAATTTATTTTTATATGACAATTTGATGTGATTGATACTTGAATATTTATGTAAATTCCGTGAGTTTGTTGATTTGATATTTCCTAGAAATAATTATATTATGGATTTTTTCATCTGCAAATAATTAATGAACTAAGTTTAAACTGAGGCGTTAATATAATTATTAAGAATTTGGATTAATGAAGGTGTTGCCCTATACTGAGTATTTTCTATCCCTGTTGATTGCTTTTGAGGTTTTATATATGTTGCGTGGAGTCTTGGGCTATTTTGAGAAATTTATTGATTTTACTATATCATTGGAATTGGTTGTAGTTGTTGGGCAAATTGTGATAGGAATTGATTGTGTTGTGTTGTCGTAATAATATTCTGTGCAAATTGTTGTGTGATTTGAGTTATTATTATGAGGATATAAGGGTGACATTTCACTGTTGATATTATGTGGGTATAAGGGTGACATTTCACCGTGGTTATGTGTGTTGGGATATTGTCTGGGCGGAGTGATAAGGGTGGCTATTATACGAAGCGATAAAGGTGGTTATAAGAGTGATAAGGGTGGATACTGATATTGTTAGGGCGGAGGGATAAGGGAGGCTATTATAGGAGTGATAAGGGTGGCTATAGGAGAGATAAGGGTGGCTATTGTAATGAACCGACCAGTCATTTTGAGCTTTAGCAAGTCGTTCGGCAGTTTGAGGCCACGAGCAGCTTCACTTCAGGTATTATGACTTGTACACATGGTCGGAATTTAATTTCGGGAAGTTCGGAGTTGATTTGGAAAGTAAATTCTCATTTTGGAAGCTTTAAGTTGGAAAGAGTGACTAAGGTGTGATTTTTGAGTAAATGACCTTGGAATCAGGATTTAATGGTTCCAACAAGTTTGTATGATGATTTTGGACTTTGGCGTATGTCCGGGTCGAATTTCGAATTACCAGTAACGTTTCAGCACCTATTATGGAAGTTGGAATTTTTAGAAGGATTTCTTAAATTTGAGTTGGAGTGCATTTCAATGTTATCAATGTCCGTTTGGGATTCTGAGCTTGGAAAAAGCTTCGTATGGTGATTCTGGTGTTGGGAGAACGTCCGGATGTGGATTTCGAGGTCCGTAGGTCATTTTGGGGTCATTTCGCGAAAGTGAGGAATTTGAAAGTTTTTGAGAAGTTTGACCGGGAGTGAACTTTTCTATATCGGGGTCAGATTCTGATTCCAGAAGTTGGAGTAGATCCGTAATATCGAATGTGACTCGTGTGCAAAATTTGAGGTCAATCGGACGTGATTTGGTAGGTTCTGGCATCAAATGTAGAAGTTTGAAGTTTGAATGTTCTTTAACCTTGAAGTGGGGGTACGATTTGTGATTTCGATATTGTTCGATACGATTTGAGGCCTCGAGCAAGTTCGTAATGTGTTATGGGACTGGTTGGTATGATTGGTTGAGGTCCCGGTGGCCTCGGGTGTGTTTCGGGTGGTTTCAGATCATTTGGAGCTGTTTTGGAACTACTTATTCTTGTATCTGGTTTCCTTCTTCGTGAATGCGAAGGAAGTCCCGCGTTCGCGAAGAAGAAAATTTTGGGGGTGCTGGATTTGGCCTTTGCGAACGCGAAGCAGTGGATGTGAAGGCGAGGCAAGGTCTGGTCAAGCTTACGCGAACGCGATGCAGTGGTCACGAACGCGGAAAAGGAAGGGGAGTCGGGACCCTAAGCCATTAAGCCTTCGCGAACGCAAAGCTTAGACTGCAAACACGAAGAAGGAGGGCAGTTGGTTATCTTGAATGCGAACGCGATGCTGTGCATGCTCAGGACTTCACGAACTCGACACTGGTCACGCGAACGTGAAGAAGAAGGGTTGCATCTAGGAAGATTGTTTTAAACGAGAGTTTGGCCCTTTTCAATTCATTTTCCTCCATGGGAGCCGACCTAGGAGCGATTTTGGAGCTCCATCTTCATCATCTATGTCAAGGTAAGTGATTCCCACTTATTGAATGTTAAATACTTGGATTATATCTAGAATATTACCTAGAAAATCATGAGAAATTAGTGAAAATTTGGGATTTTGAAGAAAAACCTTGAACTAGATATTTTTGGATTTTGACCACGAAATTAGACATGGAATTGAGAATAAATTATATATTTGAGTTCGTAATATTATGGGTAATGTTTATCTTCGAACATTTTTGGAATCCGGGCACGTGGGCCTGAGGGTGATTTTATCGACTTTCCGAGCGGAATTGGGAATTGTTGTATATTGAATTGTTTTGAGTGTTAGAGTATATTTTTATTGGTTTACACATTGTTTGGCTAGTTTTGGAGCGTTGGGCATCGGTTTGAGTTGTCGGAAGGGCTTGGGAGCTGGTTATGGAGTTTCGGAGCGAAGTAAGTCTCATTTCTAACCTTATAAGAGGGAATTTGTCCCATAGGTAAAATAAATCAATATGGGCTCCTATTTGTGGGGGCTACGTACGCACGAGGTGACGAGAGTCCGTCCGTAGCTACTATTATGCTTATCCCCTGGTAGTCTAGGACCCAAAAGCATGCTCTACTTGTAATATTCGCAACCTTGTTGTCAATTTAAAATGCTTAACTCATATCGAACTTGGTAAATGAAGTTTATAAAAAGCTAAACATCATTTATTGACTGTTAAAAGAGCAATTGCCATTTCCTTGGATAATTCCCCCTTGATGAAGTCTCGATTGACTGTTTGAATGTGTTTATCTTTGTGGAACGGGGCTGAATGCCTCGATAGATTAAATAGATGCATCTATGGTTCACGCCATTCGACCCTCTGACAGTGCACAATTTAAATATTTGTTGGATCGGGCCGTACGACCTCGACATGATTTGTGCATGCTTGTATTGCTTGCCTTGAAATTTATATATAATGAAATTGCCTCCTCGGCCTGAGTTACATTGTTAAATAATGGGAGATAAATTTGGGAATTTCTTAATTATAAAAAAAACTGCTTACTTACTTCAAAATATTGAGCTTGCAACCGTTCATATGATTCATACTTAATTATATCATTGATATCCTATTTATAGCCCATAGTAGGTGTCGATGTCGACCCCTCGTCACTATTTCTTCGTTGTTAGGCGGGATACTTACTGGGTACACGTTGATTTACGTACTCATACTACACTTACTGAACAGTTTTGTGCAGGTACACATATGTTTAGCGGCCTTGTGGGCGTAGAGGCGCGATTATGGCAGGGACTTAGGTGAGTTGCATTTTATACGACGCACCGCAGCCAGCAGAGTCTCCTTCAGAGTATTATTTTTTCTTTCCTGTCCAAATTGTATTCCGGATAGTTATTGTATTTTATTTTAAATTTCTAGAAAAGGCTCAATCATTTATCACACCGGGTTCTGGGATGATTATGGGTTACACTGTATTGGAATTTTTAAAGATATTATTATGTATTTTATAAACTCCATCTTCTACTATTTAATTGAGGGAAAAAACTATGATTTCAAGAATATTAAAATGAGAATTTACTAATTATTGGTGTTGGCTTGCCTGACATTAGTGTCTAGTGCCATCACGACCTTTCAAGGATGTTGGGTCGTGACAACATGGTATCAGAGCATTAGGTTCACTTAGGTCTCACGAGTTATGAGCAAGTCTAGTAGAGTCTTGCGGATCGGTATGAAGACGTATGTACTTATCTTCGAGAGGCTACAGGGCTGTTAGGAGCACTTCCCTTCTTGATTCCTCATCGTGCGATTTAATTCCTTTGAGGCTTATGCCTTAATTTCCTTCCCATTCAATCTTATGTGATGTGAAGCAATTTCCATCGATCGAGAATTGAGGAATTGTAATGGTACTACAGATGTGGTGCGGGGTGTTTCTCCCTGTGTAGTTGATTGGGCTATTGTCGTCGCCTTGTGAAAGGATATTCTGTCATTTCAGCTCAGTAGTTGTACTTTTGAGAGCTTTGAGGCTATGCACAGGTTGTTATGATGCTCATGAGTTGTTATCGCACAGTATTGATGTGATGGTAGGATGCTTGCCTATGTCTCGGGCAGTGAATGACTTGAAAGGAGGTTTACTCATTGCATGATTCAGAGATTCAGTATTTTATTTCTGACAGAGGAAAGGCAATCGAACTAAGAATGTTCAGACTTGGGTTAATGGAGTAGCGAGACTCAATATTTTCGAGCGTGGTGGAATCTTCTCCTATGATGTGGCATCATCGTCCTTGATTGGTTATGATGTGTTAAGTTCGCCGGTGTTATGGTTTCCTTCAATTTGCCTTGGGGCAGAGTATTATAAATGGTACCGAGAAAGCGGCTATCAGAGGTCGTAGTGTGCAGGGGTTCAGGATCGAATCGACTTTCCTGGTATTGATGGCTCGAGAAAGATGATTTTCGGAAAGGTTTAAAGTTGGTAGCAATCTATCGGTTCAAGTGCTACAGAGGTAGATTTTGATTTAAGGAAATATCTGGGCAGCGAAGGATGAGGAAGGGCATGTGGGAGGTGCCTTGCGATGGATAAACTTATAGAAGGCCAAGCGTGAGAAACAGGAGTCGGGTAGTTACTTAAAGGAGTGAGTTTGACCAAAGTGGGAAAGTGGCAGAGTAGCATGTGGGTTCTGTGATAGGATAGCTACACGACTTGAGGAAAGTTTAGAGTGATTTGGGAATGATGGTGGACGGTGATTGGGTCTACGGACTTAATTTGAAATATTGGCTATTATACGGCGGGAGATTGGATACAACAGAAAGGGGTATTGGTGTTGACTTGCCTGACATTAGTGTCTGGTGCCATCACGACCTTTCAATAATTTTGGGTCGTGACAACATGGTATCAGAGCAGTAGGTTCACTTAGGTCTCACAAGTCACGAGCAAGTCTAGTAGAGTCTTGCAGATCGGTACGGATACGTATGTACTTATCTTCGAGAGGCTACAGGGCTGTTAGGAGCACTTCCCTTCTTGATTCCTCATCATGCGATTTAATTCCTTTGAGGCTTATGCCTTCATTTCCTTCCCATTCAATCTTATGCGATGTGAAGGAATTGCCATCGATCGAGAATTGAGGAATTATAATAGTACTACAAATGTGGTGCGGGGTGTTTCTCCCTGTGTAGTTGATTGGGCTATTGTCGTCGCCTTGTGGAAGGATATTCTGTCATTTCAGCTCAGTAGTTGTACTTTTGAGAGCTTTGAGGCTATGCACAGGTTACTATGATGCTCATGAGTTGTTATCGCACAGTATTGATGTGATGGTAGGATGCTTGCCTCTCTCTCGGGCAGTGAATGACTTGAACGGAGGTTTACTCATTGCATGATTCAGAGATTCAGTATTTTATTTCTAATGGAGGAAAGGAAATCGAACTAAGAATGTTCAGACTTGGGTTAATAGAGTAGCGGGACTTGGTTTTTTTGAGTGTAGTGGAATCTTCACATGTGATGTGGCGTCATCGTCCTTGATTGGTTATAGCGTGTTAAGTTCGCCGGTGTTATGGTTTCCTTCAATTCGCCTTGGGGCAGAGTATTATAAATGGTACCGAGAAAGTGGCTGTCAGAGGTCGTAGTGTGAAGGGGTTCAGGATCGAATCGGTATTCCTAGTATTGATGGCTCGAGAAAGATGATTTCCGGAAAGGTTTAAAGTTGGTAGCAATCTATCGGTTCAAGTGCTACAGAGGTAGATTTTGATTTAAGGCAACATCTGGGCAGCGAAGGATGAGGAAGGGCATGTGGGAGGTGCCTTGCGATGGATAAACTTATAGAAGGCCAAGCGTGAGAAACAAGAGTCGGGTAGTTACTTAAAGGAGTGAGTTTGACCAAAGAGGGAAAGTGGAAGAGTAGAATGTGGGTTCTGTGATAGGATAGCTACACGCCTTGAGAAAAGTTTAGAGTGATTTGGGAATGATGGTGGACAGTGATTGGGTCTACGGACTTAATTTGAAATATTGGCTATTATACGGCAGGAGATTGGATACAACAGAAAGGGGTATTGGTGTTGGCTTGCCTGCCATTAGTGTCTGGTGCCATCACGACCTTTCAACGACTTTGGGTCGTGACAACATGGTATCAGAGTAGTAGGTTCACTTAGGTCTCACAAGTCATGAGCAAGTCTAGTAGAGTCTTGCAGATCGGTACGGAGATGTATGTACTTATCTTCGAGAGTCTACAGGGCTGTTAGGAGCACTTCCCTTCTTGATTCCTCATCGTGCGATTTAATTCCTTTGAGGCTTATGCCTTCATTTCCTTCCCATTCAATCTTATGCGATGTGAAGCAATTGCCATCGATCGAGAATTGAGGAATTGTAATAGTACTACAGATGTGGTGTGGGGTATTACTCCCTGTGTAGTTGATTGGACTATTGTCGTCGCCTTGTGGAAGGATATTCTGTCATTTCAGCTCAGTAGTTGTACTTTTGAGAGCTTTGACGCTATGCACATGTTGCTATAATGCTCATGAGTTGTTATCGCACAGTATTGATGTGATGGTAGGATGCTTGCCTATGTCTCGGGGCAGTGAATGACTTGAAAGGAGGTTTACTCATTTCATGATTCAGAGATTCAGTATTTTATTTCCGACGGAGGAAAGGCAATCAAACTAAGAATGTTCAGACTTGGGTTAATAGAGTAACGGAACTTGGTATTTTCGAGCGTGGTGGAATCTTCACATGTGATGTGGAGTCATCGTCCTTGATTGGTTATAACGTGTTAAGTTCGCCGATATTATAGTTTCCTTCAATTCGCCTTGGGGAAGAGTATTATAAATGGTACCGAGAAAGCGGCTGTTAGAGGTCGTAGTATGCAGGGGTTCAGGATCGAATCGTCATTCCTGGTATTGATGGCTCGAGAAAAATGATTTCCGAAAAAGTTTAATGTTGGTAGCAATCTATCGGTTCAAGTGCTACAGAGGTAGATTTTGATTTAAGGCAACATCTGGGTAGCGAAGGATGAGGAAGGGCATGTGGGAGGTGCCTTGTGGTCGATAAACTTATAGAAGGCCAAGCGTGAGAAACAGGAGTCGGGTAGTTACTTAAAGGAGTGAGTTTGACCTAAGTGGGAAAGTGGCAGAGTAGCATGTGGGTTCTGTGATAGGATAGCTACACGCCTTGTGGAAATTTTAGAGTGATTTGGGAATGATGGTGGACGGTGATTGGGTCTACGGACTTAATTTGAAATATTGGCTATTATACGGCGGGAGATTGGATACAACAGAAATGAGTTGGTTGATATGAAGAAAGATATCACATGACTTTGGATTGGGATGTATTATCGCACCTTTAGTTGACGTCCATGAGGAGCGAATGGACTGGTGCAGCTGGTGAATGAGCTCGGACTCAGGATGATCTACTGACTTTGTAGTAATTATACCTAGTGCAGTGACGTTGGAATATGTCAGCATGTAATTTCTATAGATTGGTTATCTCCTGTGAGCAGGTTAGCAGTCGTGTGGTGTTGACGAAGCTTCTACGAAGAATTCTACTACCTACCCGGTAAGAGATTGAATATGTAAATGTGGCAAGTGGTTCAGAGTGTTCATTAAAGGTTAATAGAAGAATTTCGAGGAATTTGGCGGGTTGATTGTGCTGGATCATGACGATGGAGAAAGAATCTTGGAGGGTTCCAGAGTTATGTAATAGGTGACTTTAAGCTAAGTGGGAAAGTCCCATCGCCTACAGTTAGATTGCATGGTCATCCATTTGTGAGATTTCTGGTTATCGGCATATTGGTGGGTTATTACAACTAAGGGAAGAGAATATCAGTGGTAATCAGAGCAAAGGACTTGATGAATGTGTACTATATTTGGGCCTTATCGATTCATGTTCAGTTTTGGGAAGACTCATAGTTTCTGCTTCTGGTGGGAATAATGTACAAGGGAAACGAATTCAGTCGGGTGCTTTTCGGATAGGGTGTTCACGTACTAGCAGAGGCACTAGAGTTTGGCTTATATTCGGGGTCAAGTCAGAATGGGTGACTCTCAACAGTGGTCCTAGTGGGTTTAAGAGTTTGAGTGTAGTGCCTAAGGACTTGGAATGTTCTATGTTATCATTGGGTATGCGGCGCAGTATTGGAGGAAGGGAAGAAGTAGATTCGGATCCATCAAGGAATTATCAGAATGGGTGTACCAGTTGGAGACGCAATTATGCGCATAAGGAGGGTATGGAATGGTTCATGGGTTTTGGGGACAATGTGGTCTCGTGAAATGGGGTCACTCGGGATGAGTGCAGATTGAGTTCGTTATATTGATAAAGGAGTTGTTATTATTTCTAAGGAAGATACAGAGTAAATTAGAAAGAGTCGGGTCGGTTAGCAATGGTTGAATTGGCATAATGATGGCAATGATCAGCTCTTTCAGTGTGTTAGGTTATTCATGTGATTTGTGACGATACGTGCGAGGTTTGACGGTCGCCGTAACTTATCGTATTTGGAGGCTTTCGAGTATTATGGCATGTTATGTGTAAATGGATCCCGGAAGGGTTATGGTGGTTTAGACAACAACTTGAGGTTGGTATTTTTTGCGGATATGAGGATTCAGCCGCGTGTTGCGATGGTTCTCTTGGAATGAGTTAAGTAAAAGGTTTCTATGTAATGAAGTGTTTACCCTATTAGTAGTTAGGAAGTTAAGATGAAATTCTTGTACACTTGCGCATTGGCATAACTAAGTGCAGTGATCGGCATGGGATTCGGAAGTTGAGGATCTAGGTTGCAGTTTGGTGTCGACAAGAATGTCAAGAGCTCGGATGAGCAGGAATGGATTCAGATGGTTAGAATAAGCTGGCATTGTCTTTAGCGTCACCTAAGATCGGTGTCCAGTGTAAGAGGCTTTGAGTAGTGATTTCGGATTTTTGATTTGCTTTACAGCAATTGTGCGGCCGGTGGTATGGATGTGCAGACTTGTTATCTGGTACGGAAGGTCGTGGGAGCACGTCCCACGAGGAGATTGTATAAGTGTGACATGTAGTTACCTGATTGATCGAAGATTGGAACCAAGTATGGAGATTGCGGTACTATTGTTCATGTGAGAATTTATGCCTAGAGGGCGCTCGGTTCATTTGGTGGAGGACTGTGGAAGTTTGTTCCGGTTACGATGGTTGTTCTCGTGTGTTATGGGAAAAAGGGTTATTATGGATCCTTGAAATATTATTAGACTAGTACGGTGAGATCCGAATCAGTTTGAGGTCCGTGGATGGATCTAGATATGAATGTGGGCTCTATATCAGGCCGGATGTGTTCATTTCAGCTTAGCGCTCCTTGTGGAGGAGTATTCGAACGTTGGATGTTGTTTCGTCGTCGGCTACTTCATGTAATACTATATTGTGCTGTGTGAGTTATGAAATGGCTTGTTAATTTCATATGTGTTAAGGTTCTGCGTAGCGATGATGTTATGTGAGCAGGATGGCTCTCGAGATTCAGACCATATATCGCACCTTAGTTGTACTTGACTTTTGTAGCGTATGGCACTATCTGTCTCCCCATGGATGGTATTATGCTCTTAGCGTGCTTGTGGCCGATATTCGGGTATTTTGTAATAATGAGCATTCTAGCTCAGTAAATATCTCCTTATATAGATTTTATGTGTGGATCGGGTGGCATACCGCTACAGGCATGTTGTTTGGATCGGGTTGAACGCCGCAACAGTATAATGTTGAGTACAGTCCCTTATATTCTATTTTGAGTGTTTTGTATCCCATTTTCTGAGGAAGGTTCATGACACCTTTTTGGTTGTCTAATTAGTTATGCGGGTTGAGTAATCCTTTATAGAGTTCATTTTCCTTAAGTATCACGTTCTGGTTTGTAGCTTATAGGCACATTGTGGCATCGTATGCGACTCTTGGTAGTGTCTGAGGTGGCTTATTGCCTGGGCAACCTATACTGGGTGAGATGAGATTTTTGGATCTGGGATCAGTGCGATCGGATTATATGAAGCATATTAAAGAGCAAATATCATTATTCGGTTCATAATGGGGTGATGATTCTAGTCAAGAGGGGAAGTTCAATGATTTGTTGACTTGGCAGTTGGTTATGAATTTCTACACGTCTCTTCCGTCATGGCGGTATTGCCAGTGTTGAAACAAGACTTATATATGTCATGAGGTGTATTGTGAGCATCAGATTCGTGAGATTTCGACTATTGTTGTCAGAGGATGTTATTGGTCAAGTAAGTTATGCAGTACATAGTGTGGATCCAGCAAAGGTATGCAATCATGTATTGGTGCATCGTATAGAGATTGATACGTTGTACGTATGATGGAAGCATGCTTGGCAGAGAAATTTGGATGTTGGAATTGGGCTTTAAGGCCTAATGGGCTAAGTAAAAGGGAAAATCTTCAGATTAGCTCGAGCTAATGTGCTCAACTAGGTTGTGATAGCACGGGTGGGTGCACGAGTTGGTAACCAGTGATTTCGGGCAACTCCCAAGCAGTTCTTAGCACGTTCGAGGACGAACGTATATTTAAGTGGGATAGAATGTAACGACCCGACCGGTCGTTTTGAGCTCTAGCGCGTCGTTCGGCAGTTTGAGGCCCTAAGCAGCTTCACTTTAAGTATTACGACTTGTACGCGTGGTCGGAATTTAATTTCGAGAAATTCGGAGTTGATTTGGAAAGAAAATTCTCATTTCGAAAGCTTTAAGTTGGAAAGAGTGACTAAGGTGTGATTTTTGAGTAAATAACCTCGGAATCGGGATTTAAAGGTTCCAATAGGTTCGTATGATGATTTTGGACTTGGGCGTATGTCTGGGTCAAATTTTGGATGACTCGGGAACGTTTCGGCACCTATTATGGAAGCTGGCATTTTTAGAAGTATTTCTTAAATTTGAGTTGGAGTGCATTTCAATGTTATCAATGTCCGTTTGGGATTCCAAGCCTGGGAATAGCTCCGTTTGGTGATTCTGGTGTTGGGAGTCCGGATACAGATTTGGAGGTCCGTAGGTCATTTTGGGGTCATTTGGCGAAATTTAGGAATTTGAAGGTTTTTGAGAAGTTTGACCGGGAGTGGACCTTTTGATATCGGGGTCAAATTCTGATTCCGGAAGTTGGAGTAGGTTCGTAATGTCGAATGTGACCAATGTGCAAAATTTGAGATCAATCGGACGTGATTTGATAGATTCTGGCATCGAATGTAGAAGTTTGAAGTTCTAAAGTTCTTAAAACTTGAATTGGGGTAAGATTCGTGATTTCGTTGAGATTTGAGGCCTCGAGCAAGTTCGTAATGTGTTATGGGACTGGCTGGTATGATTGGTTGAGGTCCCGGGGGCCTCGGGTGTGTTTCAGGGTAGTTTCGGATCATTTGGAGCTGTTTTGGAACTACTGATTCTGGTATATGGTTTTCTTCTTCGCGAACGCGAAGGAAGTCCTGCGTTCGCGAAGAAGAAAATTTGGGGGGGGTGCTGGATTTGGCCTTCGCGAATGCGAAGCAGTGGACGAGAACGCGAGGCAAGGTCTGGTCAAGCTTACGCGAACGCGATACAGTGGTCGCGAACGCGAAGAAGAAGGGCAGTTGGCCACCACGAACGCGAGAGCTTGAACGCGAACGCGATGCTATGCATGGTCAGGCCTTCGTGAACGCGACACTGGTCACGCGTATGCGAAGAAGAAGGGAAGCATCTGGGCAGATTGTTTAAACGAGAGTTTGTTTCTTTTCAATTCATTTTCCTCTATGGGAGCCGACCTAAGAGCGATTTTGGAGCTCCATCTTCACCATCTATGTAAAGGTAAGTGATCCCCACCTATTGCAAGTCAAATACTTGGATTATATCTAGAATTGTACCTGGAAAATCATGAGAAATTAGTCGAAATTTGGGATTTTGAAGAAAAACCTAGAACTAGGTATTTTAAGATTTTGATCACGAAATTGGACATGAAATTGGGAATAAATTATATATTTGAGTTCGTAATGTTATGGGTAATGTTTATCTTCGAAAAATTTCGGAATCCGGGCACTTGGGCCCGAGGGTGATTTTATCGACTTTCCGAGCGGAATTGGGAATTGTTGTATATTGAATTGTTATGAGTGTTAGAGTATATTTTCATTGGTGTACACATTGTTTGGCTAGTTTTGTAGCGTTGGGCATCGGTTTAAATCGTCGGAAGGGCTTGGGAATCGGTTATGGAGTTTCAGAGCGAGGTAAGTCTCCTTTCTAACCTTGTAAGAGGAAATTTGTCCCATATGTGAAATAAATCAATATATGCTCCTATTTGTGGGGGCTATGTACGCACGAGGTGACGAGAGTCCGTGCGTAGCTACTATTATGCTTAAGTCCGGATAGTTTAGGACTCAAAAACATGCTCTACTTGTAATATTTGCAACCTTGTTATCGATTTAAAATGCTTAAATCATATCAAACTTGGTAAATAAACTTTCTAAAAAGCTAAACATCATTTCTTGACTGTTAAAAGAGCAATTGCCATTTCCTTGGATAATTCCCCCTTGATAAAGTCTCGATTGACTATTTGAATGTGTTTATCTTTGTGGAACGGGGCGAACTCCTCGACAGATTAAATAGATGCATCTATGGTTCACGCCATTCGACTCTCTGGCAGTGCACAATTTAAATATTTGTTGGATCGGGGCGTACGACCTCGGCATGATTTGTGCATACTTGTATTGCTTGCCTTGAAATTTATAAATAATGATATTGCCTCCTCGGCCTGAGTTAAATCATTAAATAATGGGAGATAAATTTGAAAATTTCTTAATTATAAAAGAATTGCTTACTTACTTCAAAATATTGATCTTGCAACCGTTCATATAATCCATACTTAATTATATCATTGATATCCTATTTATAGCCCATAGTAGGTGTCGAAGTCGACCCATCGTCCCTACTTCTTCGGGGTTAGGCAAGATAGTTACTGGTTACGCGTTGATTTACGTACTCATACTACACTTGCTGTACATTTTTGTGCAGGTACACATATGTTTAGCGGCCTTGTGGGCGCAGAGGCGCGATTATGGCGGGGAGTTAGGTGAGCTGCATTCTATACGACGTACCGCAGCCAGCAGAGTCTCCTTCAGAGTATTGTATTTTCTTTCCTGTCCAAATTGTATTCCGGACAGTTATTGTATTTTATTTTAAATTTCTAAAAAAGGCTCATGCACTTGTGACACAGGGTTCTAGTATGATTATGGGTTGCACTGTATTGGAATTTTTAAAGATATTATTATGTATTTTATAAACTCCATCTTCTACTATTTAATTGTGGGGAAAAACTATGATTTCAAGAATATTAAAATGAGAATTTACTAATTATTGGTGTTGGCTTGCCTGACAGTAGTATCCGGCGCCATCACGACCTTTCAAGGATTTTGGGTCGTTACAACTATTGTCATTGATGATACGTGATGATGTGGAGTTATTGTGTTGGTAATATTTTTGTGATGATGTGGGGTTATTGCATTTGTAATTTTCATGTGATGTTGTGATTTTTCTTGTGTTTATTTTTTTATCTTGTGCATTTTGTCTTGTTATTGGTAAATTTATAATAGTCTGATCTATGTTAAAATTGGGAGTATGTGTCTATTGCCAGAAGGATTATAAAATAAAATGTGGGCACGGGATGCCGTGAGTAAATAATGATGATATTGACACGTGAATTGTCCATGCAGTTGTGATATAAAATGTGGGCATGAGGTGCCATGAGTAAATGATGATGATATTGGCATGTGAGTTGTCCGTGCGGTTGTGATAGAGAAATTGGCACGAGGTGACGTGGAAATATGAAAGTGGGCTGAGACCCGTATTTTTATGATTTTGAAATTAGGAGTCACATGGTGACTTTTATTCGAAAGAGAATTATTTTAAAGAATTATATTTGAAAGATATTTATTTGAAGGGAGTATATTCGAATTATATTTATTGGAGAATATTATATTCTCAAGATTATTATTTGAAAAAAATATATAGGCAAAAGATTTATATTTAAAGGATTTGATTAATTGGTTGTACTTGTATTTATTATTGTTGAACAATATTTATTGTGTTCTTCTTGCCATGTTGTGTATATCACTGGTTGATTATTGTTGCCATCATTGTTATTTATTTCCTATTATTTTTGTATACTATATTGCACAGGTTATTAGACTAGTGAGTGTCTCGACTGTACTTCGTCACTATTCCAATGAGGTTAGTCTTTCATACTTACTGGATCGATCGTGGTGTACTCGTACTACACTTCTACACATTTTTATGCAGAGCCAGGTATTGAAGCTATCGGACTCGGATAGAGTTAGAGTGTGATCGTAAGGATTCAAGGTAAAGCTGCTTGGTCGTCGCAGTCCCTTGAAGTCTTTCCATTTTATTGTGTTGTTTTTTATTAATCAAACAATATTGAGTATTCGATCCTTGAGATCATTTCATGTATTCAGTTAGAGTTCGTGACTCAGTATTACTAGTCTTGGGAGGTTGTTTGTAACTATTTTCGTTGTTAGTTTCTATTTAAAAAATAAATTGGCTTGAATTGTAATTATAATCAGCTTATTTAGTCTTAGAGACTAAGTGCCATCACGACGAATGTGATGAGATTTTAGGTCGCGACACATTATTGTATAATTCAGATGCATATCTTCCATGTTTCAAGGAAAAATATTCATCTTTCTAGATCATTACTCAAAAACATAGATTCAAAATTAACAAATTCTATCCAGAAAACAAATATTAACTAACTCTATTAATTGTGAAGCAGTTCTTTTTCAAATAATTTTATAGCTCCTATTGTTTTGGAGGATTGTCCTAAAGTACCATGTGGCATATTCTGATTATGACATTTGGTTTAAGGATAAAGTTTTTTCCTCTTTTTAATATTAATATAGATATAGATTTGTGTTCTTCCTTGTAGTATTTCACATGATAAGTTGATAATTCCGGCGAGAAGCAAATTTTGTTTTACAATTGTATTCTTCTGCCAAATTATCTCCACCGTTTATTGTCTGTTCCCCATAAATTTAGAAGATTATTTTTATATTATTCAAAAGGCCTCACAAATTTTATCGTGTCTATTATCTCCGACGACCTTTTGATTTAGGATAAGAGTTTTCCGTGGGTAAATTAAAACGGAGTATGCTTTACGCCATTTGCAAAAGTCACAAAAATGATGTAATAATAAATGGTCAATTGTTAGTTTCCTACCTTTTGGCCGACATGGCCGACAAAGATACCTCAAAAGAGAAATAGAAAGATATTTCTATCTTTGCCCGTTATATTTAGTTGATTTATGTTACGTTTCAGTGTTAGCATCAGAGATTTACCATTCTAGCATAAACTTTGAGATTTATGTTGACAATTTATAAAGTAAATTTCAGAAATAAATGTGATTTTGAGTTCATGCTTCAAAGAGGTTGATTATTCAATTGCATTTGAGGTCACACTTATGGCATTCCTCAGCAATGGATTCTAAACACCAGTAATGAATTAAACTCCAGTAATTGGTTCTAATATAGTGATTTATATCTTCATTTTTTTTTTTTTAAATTACATTAGAGAGGGAGAGGAGAGAACGAGAAAGAGGATACTACACTACTAATGAGGTTTAAACCCTTCACTTCAACTATGAAAAGCGGGGAACTCGCCAAGTAAGCAAGTCTTCAACCCCTTATTTATACAGTATAGTTTTTCGATAGATTCATTCACTTGAACACCCTTCATTGAACTTAGCTCGGCCACTGCTCGTTGGGACAAAAGTTAGGCTTAGTACTTATGTCAATTTTGTCGTAGTGTTTTTATTTTGGTTTTTCACTCGATATCCGGTTTGAGGCCGGACTACTCTATATTTATGCCGAATCCCACATTGGATTAAAGTGCTTTCTACCTAATTCGCCACAACATTTGGTGGAAAAAATCAGTTTGAAACAAAAGCATATAATAGAAACAAAAACATATTAAATCTGTTAATTTCGTATTAACTTTTTGCAGGGAAATGACACCGGAAAATAACAACAATAATACTGAAATAATATTATTAGCGAAAATATACGAATTGACTTGAGTCGTGTTGGGCACTGTCCTAAAAAACTATTTCAGCAATGTGAAATGTTTCCCTAGGATTAAACAAGTCATCTCTATTTATTTAGAGGATACATGAATCGGCAAAATTAAATAATACTAGCAAGTTTTGGAATAAACCGGAGGGAAGAAATTATTTCAACGGATAATGATTTGATCATAGTGGGAATAATAATTATAGTAATGATTAGCCAAAGAAAAAAATAATGATTAGTTTAGAAAAGTTTAAAAAAAGACCAATTTTGTTGATGTCTCTTACGGATGAACAAGAATACTATTTATAGAGATACTAGGGTCTTCTTAAATTGACAAATATTTAATTGCATGAAAGATGATTGTCACTTGTTTTGGCTTAGCCATTTGGCCACATCTTTTCATGCAAATAGCCACATGGTAGATATTCATAGCCACTTGGCTATTTAATTTTTGAAAATACCGCCACACTTTTATAAGGAGATTAAATCTAAATTAATACTAAATTAACAATGTTTATTTTTGGGTTTGAAAAAAGATTTAATCTCCATATAGAAATTTGCATTAAGTTATATAATATGTGTTTTTTTTGTTTGCCTTATAAATAATATATGCATATAAGTTATACAGAAGTTTATGTATTATTTTATGCGCGATACAATATGGAATAATAATATAAATAATAATAACACATGAACTAAAAATATTATAATGACAAAACTAACCCTCATATAGTGAGAAAAGTTTTTGTTTTGCAAAAAGGTATTCAAATATTTAAAATTATACATTATATACTAATTTGTAATATATCAAACTAAAACATTCAACAAGAAATAATCCAATATTACAATTCTTGCATTACTATTCCCAAAATGTGTAATGGTTTTCATAAAATGATTAAGAACGAAAACCAGTGGAAAAAGATAATATTTTTGAATGCTTTAGCTAACACCTATCAATTATTTAATCATGTTTATCATCTTTTTGATAATTCAATATCAAAATCACTATTTCCACAATGAATCATTCACCTTCTATCTACAACCAAAAACAAACAAAAAATTCACGTAATTACATTTAAAAAGGTAGTTCTGGGACAAGAATGCGAAATATGTAACAGAATTATATCGACACACATGCTTTGTGTCAGAGCTCTTAATTAATGTTGCAGAAGCAGCATATTTGGCATCCAATATTGATAAATTCATCATGCCATTGTAACGGAGAAAAAAATAAAAGCAACGATAAGCACATTTAAAATGGACTCACACCGCCTTGTCATCGAACTATTCCCTCCTACCAAAGATCACGACAAGAATAGAGGAACCAATGCTGGTAATAGAAAACAAAGACTATAAGCTAATGATTAGTTAAAGTAATTAAGGTTTCCTAGCTCGCTACACAAGCTGCGACAAGTTGCATCCATGCATGTTTGCCGTAACAAAAGTTAGCCGATTTATTGATTTTTTTGCTATAATGATTTATCAAGAAAATTCAATTGTATTTAAGCCAAACAACAAGGAGAAGTGACTTTTGTCTGGACAAACTTACATATTTTTTTAGCTCTTCATCAATGTTGTTATATTTGGGGTTGCTTTGATTTTAACTAGTGTTTTTGAATCCATTGTGTGCTTGAGTGACATGACGACCATGGTCGGCGGGAGGGTAAGGCTGCTCAAGCCATTACCTTGGGCTTCAAATTCTAGAGGGTCCCAAAAATATTATACTATACTATTATGTATTATATATCTTATACGATTACTCGGCCACAAGAGTGGGTTGCTCTAGTGGTGAGCACCCTCCACTTCCAACCAAGAAGTTGTGAGTTCGAGTCACCCCAAGAGCAAAGGTGGAGAGTTCTTGGAGGGAAGGAGCCCGAGGGTCTATTGGAAACAGCCTCTCTATCCCAGGATAGAGGTAAGGTATGCGTACAAACTACCCTCCTCAGACCCCACTAGTGGGATTATACTGGGTTGTTGTTGTTGTTGTATGCGATTACTCATCCAAATTTTAATATTTGTTTATTTGGTTAAGAATGCACAGATGAGTGAGTAAAGAGCGATAAATCTCCGTCTTAGTAGTATATTAATAGACCTCTTAATACAATTTGGCTTTAGGCCACCAACTTCGTTGAGCCTCCCTAAGGGTGGCAAGTAGGTCGGTCCAGGCCCGGGACCGCGGGCCAAATGGGCCAAACGAGCCAGGATCGTTTGGCCCGGTTTTAGTGGGCCTTGGCCGGTCTCATGGGCCGGTCCTATGCTTTGGGCCCGCTAGACCCGGGACCATTTAGCCCGTCAGGGACCGGACCGGTCCCTTAGCAGGCCAAACGGTTCCAACGGCTATATTTAAAATAAAATAAAATAAAATAAAATTTAATTTTTTAAAAAAAAATATAGTCGTTGGACTGTCAAAAATAGCCATTTAACCCCCTCAATTTTGTTTTAACCCCAAACTTTTTATAATTATATTTTTTTCCTATTTTCAACTATAAATACCCCTTCATTCTTTCATTTTTCTTACAAAATCATCAATCTATCACAATCTTTCTCTAATTTCCTTCTATAATTGCTACTATTGCTTACTTT
Organism: Nicotiana tabacum; assembly: GCF_000715075.1. Classification (NCBI taxonomy): domain Eukaryota; kingdom Viridiplantae; phylum Streptophyta; class Magnoliopsida; order Solanales; family Solanaceae; genus Nicotiana; species Nicotiana tabacum. Next base: position 6,299,310 of record NC_134097.1, on the reverse strand, counting down.
ATTGTTACTAAGTGTATAATATATAAGCTATATTCGATATATATATATATATATATATATATATATAGTAACATGAAATGACCAAAGTATGGTACTTTTTAGCTAGTATAAATATGGAATGATATAGATCAAGTTTTAGCTTAACTCAGTTTTAGTTGAAACTGTAATCTGAGTTGAGCTAAAACTTGATCTTCTATCATTCCATATTTATACCAGCTAAGAAGTACCATACTTTGGTCATTTCATGTTACTACTAAAAAGTATATATATACTAAGTGTATAGTATATAAGCTATATAAGATGTACATATAGAAAACTATTTATAGAAAACAATTCAGAATTTTTTAGATTTATTTTTTATTATTTTTAAATTAAACAATTTTCACTTCCCATTTTTCTTCTTTTAAAAAAATAAATAAATTTTACACCTTCCTTTACTTTTATTTTTTAATTTCTCACTTTCTTTACTTTTATTTTATTTAAATTTCCACTTTCTTTTACTTTTTTATTTTTTTAAAATTTTCAATTTTTTTACTTTTATATACATATTAAATAAAATTTAGGTCACAATTCTATAATAAAATTTATAAAGCATTGCTTTAGATATTTTTTAACATCCTTTTGTCTTTAATATTTATTTAATTTATTTTTTTAAAATTCGTTGGGCCCACTTAGTCCATTTAGCCCGCGGGCCGAGACCGTTTAGCCCGGGACCAAACGGTGCCAATCCCGGCCAGTCCCTACAAAAAGACCGTTTAGCCCGGAACCGTTTGGCCCGTTTAATTTGGGACCAGCTTGGAACCGGTACGTTTGGATCGGCCCACTTGCCACCCTTACGCCTCCCTTGATGACGACATTCATAGATATATGCATTCTTCAAAGAAGTTCAAGGCTCCGTCGCACGTAGCTTCTTTGCTTATATTTGTTCAAGCAGAAGTTGTTGTTTCTTTTCCTTGTCCTTTTTTTTTAGATTCCGAGTTTCCCATTATTGAATAATTTGTGCCTCTATTTCTCTTGACTAACGCTGAACTCTTTTGGATCATAATAGAGTTTTTCTCCTATTCGAAATTATGAATCTTTGAAAAGAGAGACGTCTGAAAATATTGTAACATAATTGACTCTTGTAACTTATTTTTTCGTACTATTTGTGGGAATTGAGTGGATGGTTGTAGAAGCTCTAGCAATGGTATTTCTTAATTTTCCTCTCAAATCTTTCAAAAACAGTATTATGCTTCAAGTTAAAGCACCAACAGTTGTTTCTTAGTCTTTCTCAGTCACAAACAACCATGATTTTAGAGATTTTAGAACCGTAATTCTTCGACTCTTCCAAAATTAGTTCTAAATTTTCTACCCAAACCTTTTAAAATCAATATTACGCTTCAAGTTTAAGCACCAACAGTTTTCTTCACTTCTAAAACCCAACATCAACAACTACTCTGAATTTTCAGTAGTAACCAAGCATTATCACTTATAAACATTTAATCTCCAACTCCAACTCAGAAACATAATCTTCAAATCTTCTTCAGCGATCAATAGTATTACATACATCCTCCGTTTTAATTTATGTGAACATATTTGACTAGACACAGAGTTTAAGAAAAGAGAAAAGACTTTTGAATTTGCAGTGTAAAACGAGACACATATATTTTGTGTGGCTATAAATTATTGTATACAGATAAATTATTTCTAGATATGAAAACGGTCATTTTTTGGCACGGACTAAAAATGAAATATATTCACATAAATTAAAACGGAAGGAGTATAAAAGAGTGAACAAATGAATTTGACGCAATGTTGCAAAAAAATAAAATAATTTTAATTTTCAATAAATATTATGCAACTATGCTAAGGAAATATAATTCATTAGTAGAAGCTTTGCTTTTAAGATATTGGTATTGCTACCTTCATACTAAAGTACAACAAATCTGAATAATTGAACTTAATTTTTTTTTTTTACTCTGTAAAGTTGTAAAAGGAAATTGACAATAGAATGATATTAAATTGTAACGATCCGGCCGGTCGTTTGGAGAGTAATAGCCCCGATTCCCTATTTATTGCTTCTCCCATATCTATTTCTGCTATTGTGACTTGCTAGTAGGTTTCGTTTTGGTTTTTGGAGTGCTTTGGACCACTTAGTCCCTAAATAGAGATGTAAGCCTTAAGATTTGGACCGTAGTCGGAACTGTGTGAAGACGACTCCGGAATGGAATTATGTCGGTTCTGTTAGGCCCGTTAGGTGATTTTGGACTTAGGGGCGTGTCCGGATTGTGTTTTGGAGGTCCGTAACTTATTTAGCCTTGAAATGGCGAAAGTCGAATTTTTGGAGATTTTGACCGGTAGTGGACTTTTTGATATCGGGGTCGGGGACGGATTCCGATTCCGAAAGTTGGAGTAGGTCCGTAATGTTGAATATGACTTGTGAGCAAAATTTGGGGTCAATCGGATCTGGTTTGGTTAGTTTTGGCATTGGTTGTCGAATTTGGAAGTTTCAAGTTCTTTAAGTTTGAATCGGAGGATGATTTGTGATTTTAGCGCCGTTTGATGTGGTTTGAGGGCTCGACTAAGTTCGTATGGTGTTTTAGGATTGGTTGGTATGTTTGGTTGAGATCCCGGGGGCCTCGGGTGAGATTCGGGTGGTTAACGGACTTGGAATGGAAGTTAAGAAATTTCTGAAGTTTGGTCTTTTGCTGGTATGATCGCACCTGTGAGGGTATTAGCCGCAGGTGCGAGGCCGCATGTGTGGAAGGTTGAGCGCAGGTGCGGAAGGGGTGGAGATCAGCAGAGGTCGCAGGTGCGATGGTTTCTCCGCACCTGCGATAGCGCAGATGCGGACCAGTGGTCGCAGAAGCGGAGGCAGCCAAGGTTAGTTGTTTTCACAGGTGCGCCCATATTTTCGCACCAGCGGGCGCGCAAGTGCGAGCCCAGGCTCCGCAGGTGCGGAAATGCCTGGGCAGTGTTTAAAACTGAAGGGTTTTGTGATTTTTGTCATTTTGGACTTTGCAAACTCGGTTTAGGACGATTTTTTAGAGCATTTTCGAGGCATTTCTTGAGGTAAGTCCCTTGTTCTTATTTTTGATCAATAATCTTACTTCCCCATTTATTTTTCCACCTAGTTAGTGTGTATTTAAGGTGAAATTGGGAGTTTGAGACTAGAGATTTAGAAAGTTTGATTTGTGGATTTGAAGGACCATTTGGTGTCGAATTTTAGTAAATTTGATATGGTTAGACTCGTAAGTGAATGAACTTTCGGATTTTATGACTTTTACCCGATTCCGAGACGTGGGCCCGTGTCGACTTTTTAGGACGAATTTTGGATTTTTTATTAAAATCTTGATTTCATTAATTAGATTAGTCTATTATAGTTGTATTTATGATATGTAATTATTTTGGATAGATTTGGGCCATTCAGAGTCGGATATTCATGGAAAAGGCATTGTTACCGATTAATTGAGCTTGGTTCGAGGTAAGTGGCTTGCCTAACTTTGTGTGAGAAAATTTTTTTTAAGATTTGGAACTATTGTGATATGTGAGCATCGTGAAAGTGAGGTGACGAGTACGTACACGAGCTAGTTGTGGAAAAACCCGATTTTCTTACTGAGTAGCAACCTGCTTTTCATTTATTTTGAGTTATACCCTTTTAATGAGTATAAATCTATTTTCATTCTTAATTGAATTATTCCAATATGTGTAGCTATCCTGTTTAGTCTAATATCGCATGTCTACGTGCTTTAACTGCTTACTTGAACTCTGTGAAACATGCCTAGTTGATTTTCCTACTTTTTCCTTGTTCTTTATCAGTATAGCCGTAGAAATCTTACTGTTAACTATTATATTTGTTGTTTGGTCTGTGTATTTACTTTAGAGACTACGAGGTGGTTCCTTGGGAGTTCTCCCTGCATATTTACTTTGGGACTACGAAACGGTATTCCGGGAGATTCTTCATGTCTTGCATTTTTACTTTGGGATTACGGAATGGTATTCCGGGAGATCCCCCCTGTCTTGTATATTTACTTTGGGACTACAAAACGATATTTTGGGAGATCTCCATGTCTTGCATATTTACTTTGGGACTACGGAACGGTATTTCGAGAGATGGAACGGTATTTTGGGAGATCCTTATGTCTTGCTTATTTACTTTGGGACTACGGAACGGTATTCCAGGAGATCCCCCCTGCACATTTATGTTTGAGACTACGAGACGGTATCTCGGGAGATCCCCTGTTCTATTTTTGTGTATTGAGTTGTTACCTTCTATGAATTCCTTCTTGTTAAATTTCAGTCTTTATTTTACTGCGATATTTCATTCTTGCCTTGCTTTATTATCATATTCCAGTAGGGCCCGGACCTGACCTCGTCACTATTCTATCGAGGTTAGGCTTGTCACTTACTGGGTATTAATTGTGGTGTACTCATGCTACTCTTCTGCACATGTTGTTCGTGTGCAGATCCAGGTGCTCCTTATCAGCCACACTATCAGTGAGCTGAGACAGCTTTGGAGACTTCAAGGTATATCTGCCGCGTCCGCAGACCTCGGAGTCTCATTTTACTCTTCCCCATGTCCATTATCTTCTGTATTTCCTTTTGATAAACTCTGATGTATAGAGACACTAGATTTTCCTCCTGTAGTTTGTGATTCACGATGTTTCGGGTTTTGGGAATGTTGTGTAGTATATTGAGGAGTTAGTTGTTAAATTTTTGTTTTCATTTTATTTATTCCACAAATTGTTAGGCTTACCTAGTCATAGAGACTAGGTGCCGTCACGACGTCATAAAGAGGGGAAATTGGGTCGTGACAAGTTGGTATTAGAGCCCTAGGTTCATAGGTGTCGTGAGTCAGAAGACGGTTTATTAGAGTCTCGCGGATCATTACAGAGACGTCTGTACTTATCTTCATGAGGCTATGGAACTGTTAGAAAAATTTTACTACATTGATTCCTTGTCGTGCGGAAATTGTTGACTTGCAAAAATTCTAAACTTCTGTATTCTATTCTCTCACAGATGGTTAGGACACATATAGGTGGATCAGATGACCAGACACCCGCGCCCCCTGCTAGAGCCGCGAGAGGCCAGGGCCGGGTAGAGGCCGAGGGCATCCACGTAGTGCAGCCAGAGCACCCGCACCAGCTGCTACAGAGGAGCCCCCAATAGCTCCAACTGGAGGGGAGATACCAGAGGCACCTGTTTCTGCACCAGCCCTCCAGGAGAATCTAGCCCAGTTTCTGAGCATATTCAGCACCTTAGCTCAGGCTGGATTGATTCCACTTGCTCCTGCCATATCTCAGGCCAGGGGAGGAGCACAAACTCCCGTCGCCGGTACTCCAGAGCAGCGGGTTCAGGTCGACCAGGTTTCAGAGATTGTACCAATGCAGTCGGTAGCTCCAGCTCAGCCCGAGGTTAGGGCAACAGCTTCTGAGGTGGAGCAGCTCAGACTTGAGAGGTACAAGAAGTACCACACACCTACCTTTAGAGGGTTGGCTACAGATGATGCTCAGGGTTTTCTGGATGAGTGTCATCGTATTCTCTATACTACGAGCATAGCGGAGACGAGCGGGGTTTCTTTTACTACATTCCAACTTAGAGGAGCAACCTATCAGTGGTGGCATGCTTATGAGCTGAGTAGTCCGGGCAGTTTCACTTACATAGACTCAGTTCTCGGACATGTTTTGAGAGATTATGTCCCTCAGATCCTCAAGGACTCATGGCGCACCAAGTTTGAGCAGCTACGCCAGGGATCCATGATTATGTCAGAGTATGCAGTCTGTTTCAGTGATTTGGCCTGACATGCACCGACCTTGGTTGGCACAGTTCGAGAGAGGGTTCGACGGTTTATTGAGGGACTCCACCCCAAAATCCGGATTAGTATGGCCAGGGAGTCGAAGATGGATATTTCTTCTCGGCAGGTTGTGAGTATTGTCAGGAGATTGGAGGGCATGCTTGCCCGGGACAAAGAGGAGAGAGATGCCAAGAGGTCTTAAGACACTGGTTATTATTCTGGTGCTCGTGCCCCAGCAGCTCGCCATGGTAGGGGTTATGTGAGTCTCCCCGTTCATTTAGCTCTTCCAGCCATCAGTGGTGTCCCAGCCCCTTCTAGGCCCAAGGAGCCTTATTATGCACCGCCAGTATCTAGTGTGCCTCCTGCACTGGGTGTTCCTAGCGGTCAGTCTAGCAGACCTGGCCTGAGCCAGTCACAGCAGCCACGCCCTCCCAGAGCTTGTTTTGAGTGTGGCGACACTCGCCATATGGTGAGGGATTGCCCCAGATTTAGGAGGGGTGCACCTCTACAGACTTCTCAGCCACAGCATGCTCCATCGGGTCCTCCGGCTATGATTACAGCACCAGCTGCCACCTCACATTCTCAGTCAGCTCGGGGTAGAGGTCGGGGAGGTAGAGGTCACTTTAGAGGGGGAGGCCAGGCCAGATATTATGCCATTCTTGCTCGTACAGAGCCAGTTGCTTCTGATTTTGTCATTACAGGTATTGTTCCGGTCTGTCATAGAGATGCATCGGTATTATTTGACCCAGGCTCTACATATTCTTATGTGTCCTCTTATTTTGCCCCGTATTTGGGCGTATCTTGGGATTCTTTGGGCTCCCCTATTTATGTGTCTACTCCTATGGGAGATTATCTTATTGTGGATCACGTGTATTGGTCATGTTTGATTGATCTTAGTGGTTTAGAGACCAGAGCCGATTTATTATTTTTCAGCATGGTGAACTTTGATATTGTTTTGGGCATGGACTGGTTGTCACCCTATTATACTATTCTTGATTTTAACGCTAAGACCGTGACGCTGGCTATGCCAGGATTTTCGTGATTAGGGTGGAGAGGTACTTTAGAGTATACTCCTGGCAAGGTTATTTCATTTCTTAAAGCTCAACGAATAGTTGAGAAGGGGTATGACGCGTATCGAGATTATGTGAGAGATGTCAGTATTGATACCCCTACAGTTGAGTCAGTTCCAGTAGTGAGGGACATTCCAGATGTGTTTCCAGGTGATCTTTTGGGCATGCCGCCCGATAGAGATATTGATTTTGGCATTGACGTATTGCCGGGCACTCAGCCCATCTCTATTCCTCTGTACCGTATGGCTCCTCCTAAGTTGAAGGAGCTGTTACAGGAGTTTCTTGATAAGGGCTTCATTCGGCCTAGTATGTCACCTTGGGGTGCAAGTCCATACCCAATAATTTGGCCTCACCCGGCTCGTACCAACCCACTGGGGACCTACACCGCCTACCATACAGAGCCTCATATGATGTTATCTGAATGTTGGACTGATAACTGTTGTTGTAAGCAAACTCCGCAAGTGGCAAGAACTGGTCCCAAGCACCTTCAAAATCTATCACACAAGCGCGGAGCATATCCTCCAGTATCTGAATAGTGCGCTCGGACTGTCCGTCCGTCTGATGGTGAAATGATGTGCTCAACCCAACCCGAGTACCCAACTCCTGTACAGCTCTCCAGAACCGTGATGTAAACTAAGTACCCCAGTCAGAGATGATAGATATCGGTACGCCATGAAGTCTGACGATCTCGCCGATATAAATTCGAGCCAACTGCTCGGAAGAATAGGTAGTCATCACAGGAAATGAAATGAGACGACTTGGTCAGCCTATCCACAATCATCCAAACTGCATCAAACCTCCGCTGAGTCTGTGGGAGTCCAACAATGAAATCCATAGTGATCCGCTCCCATTTCCATTCTGAAATCTCTACCTTAAGCAACCCACCTGGCCGATGATGCCCATACTTCACCTGCTGGCAATTTAGACATCGGGCCACATACTCTACTATGTCCTTCTTCATCCTTCTCCACCAGAAATGTTGTTTCAAGTCCTGATACATCTTTGCGGCACCCGGATGAATAGAGCACCATGAACTGTAAGCCTCCTGGAGAATCAACTCACGCAAACCATCTACATTGGGCACACATAGCCTGCCCTGCATCCTCAATGCACCATCATCTCTAATAGTGACCTCCTTAGCATCACCGTGCTGGACCGTGTCCCTAAGGACAAGCAGATGGGGGTCATCATTTTGACGCTCCCTGATACGATCATAAATAGAAGACCGAGAGACCACACAAGCTAATACTCGACTTAGAAATATCCAATCTCACAAACTGGTTGGCTAAGGCCTAAACATCCAATGCCATGGGCCTCTATGCTGCTGGTAGATATGCTAAGCTCCCCAAACTCTCAGCCCGACGACTCAAATCATCGTTCACCACATTGGCCTTCCCAGGGTGGTACAAAATGGTGATATCATAATCCTTAAGTAGCTCCAACCACCTCCGCTGACGCAAGTTAAGATCTTTTTTCTTAAACAGATGCTGCAAACCACGACGATCGGTGTAAATCTCACAAGGAACACCGTTCAAATAATGCCGCCAAATATTCAATGCATGAACAACAGCTTCTAACTCAAGGTCGTGGACAAGATAGTTCTTTTCATGCACCTTCAGCTGTCTGGATGCGTAGGCAATCACTCTACCGTCATGCATCAACATCGCGCTGAGACCAATCCGCAATGCATCACAATATACAATATAAGACCCCGAACCTGTAGGCAATACTAATACTGGGGCTGTAGTCAAAGCTATCTTGAGCTTCTGAAAGTTTTCCTCTAATTCCTCTGTCTACCTGAACGGAGCACCATTCTGGGTCAGCCTCGTCATAGGTGTTTCAATAGATGAGAAACCCTCTAAATATCAACGGTAATACCCCGCCAAACCAAGAAAACTCCGGATCTCCATAGCTGAGGACGGTCTGGGCCAACTATGCACTGCTTCAATCTTCTTCGGATCCACCTGGATCCCCTCACTTGATACTATATGACCCAAGAATTCCACTAAGTCTATCTAAAACTCACACTTTGAAAATTTTGCATATAACTTCTTTTCTCTTAAGGTCTGAAGCATAGTTCTCAGGTGCTGCTCATGATCCTCCTGACTCCTGGAGTATACCAGAATGTCGTCAATAAACACAATTATGAATGAGTCAAGATAAGGCCGGAGCACACTTTGCATTAAGTGCATAAACGTTGTCGGGGCATTGGTGAGCCCAAAAGACATAACAAGAAACTTATAGTGACCATATCTGGTCCTGAAAGCAGTCTTCGGGATATCTGGCTCCCGAATCTTCAACTGATGATATCCTGAACCTAAGTCAATCTTGGAAAATACTCTGGCATCCTGTAACTGATCAAATAAGTCATCAATACGAGGCAATGGATACATGTTCTTCACTGTGACTTTTTTCAACTGGTGGTAATCAATACACATCCGCATAGAACCATCCTTTTTTTTCATAAATATTCAGGATGACTTGGAAACGGTTAAGGTAATTCAAGATAGACTTCGCACAGCCCAGTCCAGACAGAAGAGTTACGCAGACCGAAAGGTTCACGATATTGCATTCATGGTTGGAGAGAGGGTCTTGCTCCGAGTTTCGCATATGGAGGGCATTATGAGGTTCGAAAAGAAGGGCAAGCTAATCCCAAGGATTATTGGTCCCTTTGAGGTGTTGCGGCGAGTTGGGGAAGTTGTTTATGAGCTTGCCTTGCCTCCTAGCCTAGCAGGAGTTCATCCGGTATTTCATGTTTCGATGCTACGGAAGTATCATGGCGATCCGTCCCATGTGTTGGATTTCAGCTCAGTCCAATTGGACAAGGATCTATCTTATGTTGAGGAGCCAGTGGCTATTTTAGACAAGTAGGTCACAAAGCTAAGATCAAAGAACATTGCTTCCGTGAAGGTTCAGTGGAGGGGACAGCCGGTCGAGGAGGCGACTTGGGAGACCGGGCAGGATATGCGCGGCCGTTATCCTCATCTTTTTACCACTTCAGGTATGTCTCTATTCTCGTTCGAGGACGAACGGTTGTTTTAAGAGGGGGGAGATGTAACGACCCGGCTGGTCGTTTTGAGAGTAATAACCATGATCCCCTATTTACTGCTTCTCCCATATCTATTTCTACTATTGTGACTTTCCGGGAGGTTTTGTTTTGGCTTTTGGAATGTTTTTGGGACATTTAGTCCTTAAATATAGGTTTAAGCCTTAGGATTTGGACCGTAGTCAGAACAGTGTGAAGACGATTCCGTAATAGAATTATGTCAGTCTCGTTAGCTCCGTTAGATGAATTTGGACTTAGGGACATGTCCGGATTGTATTTTGGAGGTCCGTAGCTTATTTAGGCTTGAAACGGCGAAAGTCGAATTTTTGGAAATTTTGACCGGTGATCGGGTCCAAGCCTGCACTACTATTGAGTAGCGAGGATGGTCGATGCAGTTTTACCCAACAAGATCGGGATCGAATCCACAGGGAGTTAATTGATTTGGAATTAGGTTTATATCTAAGTCTAGATGCGTGTTTTGTTCCTAATTACGCTTTCACACATTTTGGTTTTGATTCTACTTCTAATTCTATTCTATTGTATGCAATGATTAAAGTTAAGTACAATATTTTTTATGTTGGTTTTCAAGTGTTTCAAAGGACTACGGTAGTGACTTCTGCCTAGGTGGATATCTAACGGGTAGCATGAATCTAGGGCAAGCTTGATTAATTTGGGGTCGTAATATAGCTATCACACCCAAGTACTCACTCTATACCTCTCGATAGTTTGAGTAATTTTGCCCAAATTGGCTTTCTCAAGTCCAAATGGGTATTCATGCAAGTCACGTGATATTAGCTCAAGTCGGGTATTACTATCTCTAGGTTTAACTCTTTAATTGAGGCTATCAATTTCTTGAGTTCACCCCAATTCCTTGTTAGCCTAGTTTTCCTAGACTTAGTCCCTCTTTCTCAAGAAGAGACTAAGTCATAACGGCATGAATCAGTGTTTGCAACCACTAATTCTACAATTCTAGCAAGAACTTGGCTAAATATCACTAACCCATAAATATTCAAGCCCTAAAATTCAGTACCCATTAAATACCCACATTAGGGTTGGGTCACAACCCTAGCTATGGGTCTAGCTACTAATTGAAATAGCAGAAATCAAAGATGAAAAGAAGATAAAATTCATAATACTAGATTAAAAGATGAAAATCTAATGTTATAAGGTGAATCGAATACAAAATTGCCCAAAAAGGAAGTTTCAGCCGTCTCACGTGCTTAGCAAATATACAACCTCCTCTAAAAATGACAAAAAGTTCTATTTATACTAAGCTTAAATTTTCGGACAAAAATACCCCTGCGGAGGTTACGCGGCCGCGTAATTCTGACCGCGGCCGCACTCTTGCTTTATCGGCCCCGTAATTTTGACCGCGGCCGCGCTCTTGCTTTATCGGCCGCATAATTCTGATCACAGTCCGCGTAATTTCCATCGTGGTCACGTAGGAGACTTCCGCGGACCGCACTTCTTGTTTTTTCTTAAAATGTAAGCTCTCTGAATCTCAGCAACCGCGGTCCGCTTAATTCCAATTGCGGTCGCGTAGGTACTTTCGCGGCCGCACCTTTCTGACGCGGTCCACATTCATGTCTTTTGGCCGAGTCTTGATTTTTGTTCAAGTTTTGACTCCTTTATGAGTTGACAATGACTCCTTTAGCTTATTTTGAACAATCCCTGCAAGCAAGCATATTACATTAGTTTCCGGGAATACCTTCACGTATGTTTTGCCCTAAACACAAGTAAAAGAGAGCAAATAATAGGCTAAAATCCCTACTTATCAACCGGTAGTGGACGTTTTGATATCGGGATAGGATTCTGATTTCGGAAGTTGGAGTAGGTCTGTAATGTTGAATATGACTTATGTGCAAAATTTAGAGTCAATCGGACGTGGTTTGGTTGGTTTCGGAATCGGTTGTCGAATTTGAAAGTTTCAAGTTCTTTAAGTTTGAATCTAAGGATGATTTGTGATTTTAACGTTATTTGATGTGGTTTGAGGGCTCGACTAGGTTCATTTGGTGTTTTAGGATTGGTTGGTATGTTTGGTTGAGGTCCCGGGGGCCTCGGGTGAGTTTCGGGTAGTTAACGGACTTGGAATGGAAGTTGAGAAATTTTTGAAGTTTGGTCTTTTGCTGGTATGATCGCACTAGCGAGGGTATTAGCCGCAGGTGCGAGACCGCATGTCCGGAAGGTTGAGCGCAGGTGCGGAAGGGGTGGAGATCGGCAGAGGTCGCAGGTGCGATGGTTTCTCCGCACATGCGATAGCGCAATTGCGGACCAGTGGTCGCAGAAGCGGAGGCAGCCAAGGTTAGTCATTTTCGCAGGTGCGCCCACATTTTCGCACCAGCGGCCGCGCAGGTGCGAGCCCAAGCTTCGCAGGTGCGGAAATGCCTGGGCAGTGTTTAAAACCAAAGGGCTTCATGATTTTTGTCATTTTGGACTTTGCAAACTCGGCTTAGGGCGATTTTTTAGAGCATTTTCGAGGCATTTCTTGAAGTAAGTCTCTTGTGCTTATTTTTTTTAATCAATAATCTTACTTTTCCATTTATTTTTCCACCTAGTTAGTGTGTATTTAAGGTGGAATTTGGGAGTTTGAGGCTAAGGATTTGGAAAGTTTGATTTGTGGATTTGAAGGACCATTTGGTGTCGGATTTTAGTAAATTTGATATGGTTAGACTCGTGAGTGAATGGGTTTTCGAATTTTGTGACTTTAACCCGATTCCGAGACGTGGGCCCGGGTCGACTTTTTAGGACGAATTTTAGAATTTTTATTAAAATCTTGATTTCATTAATTAGATTAGTCTATTATAGATGTATTTATAATATGTAATTATTTTGGCTAGATTTAGGCCATTCGGAGTCGGATATTCGTGGAAAAGGCATTGTTACCGATTGATTGAGCTTGGTTCGAGGTAAGTGGCTTGCCTAAATTTATGTGGGGAAAACTCCCTTAAGATTTGGAACTATTGTGATATGTGAGCGTCGTGTACGTGAGGTGACGAGTACGTACACGGGCTAGTTGTGGAAAAACCCGATTTTCTTACTGAGTAGCAACCTGTTTTTCATTTATTTTGAGTTATACCATTTTAATGAGTATTAATCTATTTTCATTCTTAATTGAATTATTCCAATATGTGTAGCTATCATGTTTAGTCTAATATCGCATGTCTACGTGCTTTAACTGCTTACTTGAACTCTGTGAAACATGCCTAGTTGATTTTTCTGCTTTTTCCTTGTTCTTTATCAGTATAGCCGTAGAAATCTTACTGTTAACTATTGTATTTGTCGTTTGATCTGTGTTTTTACTTTTGAGACTACGAGGCGATTCCTTGGGAGTTCTCCCTGCATGTTTTCTTTGGGACTACGGAACGGTATTCCGGGAGATTTTTCATGTCTTGCATATTTATCGGGAGATCCCCCTGTCTTGCATATTTACTTTGGGACTACGGAACGGTATTCTGGGAGATGGAACGGTATTCCTGGAGATCCCCATGTCTTGCATATTTACTTTGGGACTACGGAACGGTATTCTGGGAGATTCCCCCTGCACATTTACGTTTGAGACTACGAGACGGTATCTCGGGAGATCCCCTGTTGTATATCTGTGTATTGAGCTGTTACCTTCTATGAATTCCTTCTTGTTAAATTTCATTCTTTATTTTACTGCGATATTTCATTCTTGCCTTGCTTTATTATCATATTCTAGTAGGGCCCGGACCTGACCTCGTCACTACTCTACCGAGGTTAGGCTTGTCACTTACTGGGTACCAATTGTGGTGTACTCATGCTACTCTTCTGCACATGTTGTTCGTGTGCAGATCCAGGTGCTCCTTATCAGCCGCACTATCAGTGAGCCGAGACAGCTTTGGAGACTTCAAGGTATATCAGCCGCGTCCGCAGACCTCGGAGTCCCCTTCTACTCTTCTCCGTGTCCATTATCTTCTGTATTTTCTTTTGATAGACTCTGATGTATAGAGACACTAGATTTTCCTCCTGTAGTTTGTGATTCACGATGTTTCGGGTTTTGGGAATGCTGTGTAGTATATTGAGGAGTTAGTTGTTAAATTTATGTTTTCATTTCATTTATTCCGCAAAATATTAGGCTTACCTAGTCATAGAGACTAGGTGTTGTCACGATATCATACGGAGGGGAAATTGGGTCGTGACACAAATGTGCAGTCCCAACAAATTGGAGTCGGTTATATGAATTTTCACTTACTATATCACTCTATTTAAGCTTATCTCACTTGTATTTCGTATATTATAAGGATTTATCATAAATTAATTGATTTTATGCTAAATCTACTATTAGCCATTAGGTGTTGTTGTAAATCGAATAGAGAATAGAAAAAACGACATCGTCTCGAAATAGAGGGGTCATACAATGTCGTTATAATATGAAACACCGTCGTTTAAATTAGTAGGCTGAGGCGGGAAGTAATTGGAATTAAATAAAAGGAAACGGGCGTGAATCATAGAATTAGTTAGAAGTCAGTTTTGACCTTTTACACTTTTCTGTATAGTTCAGTTATGGATTTGGAAGCTCTATTAGCGGATTCAGAATTTGAAATTTATGAATTTTTACACCGATTTCTAATCAATCAAATCTTTATAAATATTTAGTAAATTTTTTAATACATAATATACAGGATCTGGGCGAAAGCTACTGGGTTAGATTGAACTGTAGATCCGCCTCTGATCCTGTCTCAAGATGATAGAGGATCAGATGAAAATGAGCAGCATTATTCGGAAGGAGTTGAAGGAATGTTTTTATTTTCCTTATTTTTACCAACCTTTCAACAAGTATAACAATAACAACAACGATCCAGTAAAATTTTACAAGTGGGGTATAGGGAGGGTAGTGTGTACGCAGACCTTATCCCTATCCGAGGCAGTAGAGAGGTTGTTTCCGAAAGACTCTCGGCTCAAGAAGACGAAAAGAGACAATATCAGTACTGTAGGCATATAAATTATATTAAAATTAAATCCATAAAATAATTTGCGCTATATTTTAATTTCAAGATATATTGGTCTAAATAAATATTATGGGTTAATATAATTGAATTAATTGTATAAGTCCAATATATATGAATTAAATAAATACGTCTTAATCTATGGAGCTAGTCCATTTAATTGGACTAAAGTGATAAATCAACTTCATTAAGCCCAAGATGTCATATTTCTAGAAGCACAAATTAATTATTTTATGGATTTAATTTTAATATAATGTATATGCCTACAAGTACCATCAACAAATACCATAGGAAAAATAACAGTATTATGAAAACCAAAAAATAGATGCAAAGCAAAAGCGATAGCCAATAAATAGACCCGACACTATAAAAAACGAAAAAGTAGTACTAAGACACAACATTAACCACTAGCCGTCTCAGACAAAAATCTTATCATCCTTTCGGCGAGTATGAGTCTAAATCGCCATCAACGAGGGCATTTCGTGATTCCTGCTCGGATTACTCTAGGTTTTTTCTCTCCTCTATCTTGCTATATTATTGTCCAGAACTAGTGTTTCTGCCATTTGAAGTGCATTACGCTGGTGATAGTATATCTCATTTTCTCCTTAATTTCTTCTTTTCCTAAATGTGATTAATTAGGCTAGTGTAGTTTATTGCTGAAGCACACCTTTACGTGTAGTTCAGGCCGAGAATTTCAGATGCGGATCCAGAATTTATATTTTATGAATTCCTATAATAACCTTCGCTTAATATACAATAACAACTGAATTCATGACCAAATATTTATGTTATTTTCTCCTTAATTTCCTCTTTTTCCAAATGTGATTAATCAGGCTAGAGTAGTTTATTGCTAAAGGGCACCTTTAGCTGTAGTTCATGCCGAAAGGTTCAGAGGCGTATCTAGAATTTTAACTTTACTAAACATGCATGTGTAACCTTCAATTGTAATTGTAATATGGCCAAATTTTCATGACATTTGCCATGACATAATATCCATTATAACAAAATTTGTGGATCATGACATTTGCCATGACATAATATTCATTATTAGGCCAAGTATTTCTTGCTATAAATAGAGGAGTTTCTCCTCATTTGCAAACACACCAATTCAAGAGCTCTTCACTCTTGTCTTTTCTTCTCCTCCTTTATTTTATTATAGAGTATTTTATAAGAGAGTGAGTGTTGGGAAACACTTGTGTGAACCCTTTCTTTGGAGTGATCTTGTGAGGTTATTCTCTTGGGGTATTTGGGATTAATTAGAGTATTTACTCTAATTTTGTACTCTCTTTTGTACTCTTGTTGGTATAGTAAATTTGCTCCTCTCCGCTTGTGGACGTAGGTCACCTTGACCGAATTACGTTAAATTTATGTCTTCTTTATCTTCTTTATTTGTCGTTATTATCAACTTGCATTGTCTTTGTTATTGTCATTATTACGTTGTTTGGCTAAATTCTGCACTACCCGGTAACCCGATCCTAACAATTTGGTATCAGAGCCAGATCTAACCGGGTTAGTTTAAATAGCCAAAATGACTCTAACAAAGTCTTATGTTGAGAAATTTGACCGAAGTGCAAATTTAGGAATGTGGCAATTAAAGATGGAAGCTATCCTAATTCAGGATGGCTTAGATTTGGTACTGCAAGGAAAGGAGAAGATGTCGGATAAAATGACGGACGAAGAGTTTGCCGTCATACACAAAAAGGCAAAAGCAGGTATTATTTTAAATCTTTCAAGTGAGGTTTTGCGTGAAGTTGCAGCAGAAAGCTCAGCCAAAGGCATATGAGAAAATTTTAAAACCCTATATATGAAAATAACAGTAGAAAACAGGCTTTACCTAAAGCAAAAACTCTACACTTTTCGTATGGCTGAAGGTACCTCTATACTTACTCATCTTGATACTTTTGATTCTCTTCTTATGGATTTAAATAACATAGATGTTGAAATCAAAGATGAGGATCAAGTTGTGTTATAGCTTGTTTTCTTACCCCAGTCGTTTAAACATATAAGAGATACTATACTTTATGGAAAGGATAATATCTCTTATAAAGATATCAAAACTATTTTGAAATCAAAAGAACAAATAAATAGAGATATTACTAGGAAACTAGTGGGAACCAAGGGGAAGGCTTATTCATAAGAGGTAGATCCAATAAGAAAGATTCAAGTAGTGAGAAACATAAATCAATGTCAAAATCTAGATACATAAATGTCATGTACAAATATTGTCATAAGAAAGGTCACATTATTTCTGAATGCTTTAAATTTAAAAACAAAGAAAAGCATACAGAAAAGAAAAATGAGCACAAAAATACTGATACTGCCGAAGCAAGTATAGGTGTTGATGAGACTGAGGGAACTATTTTTTAGCAACTAATAATAGTTTCAAATCTAACAATGAGTGAATTTTAGATTCAGGTTGTTCTTATCATATGTGTCCCAGTCGGGATTTATTTACCACATATGAATATATTGGAGGTGGAGTTATCTTGATGGGCAACAATGCTTCCTACAAAGTTATTGGAAAAGGTACAGTCCAAATAAAAAATGCACGATAGTGTGGTAAGAACTCTCGCCGATGTTAGACATGTTCCTGACTTGAAGAAAAATCTCATCTCTTTGGGCATTCTAGAATCTCTTGGGTGCAACTATACAGGTGAAGGTGGAGTTCTGAAAATTTCTTATGGTGCTCTTGTGATCATGAAATCACGCGGATCTGGTACGTTGTATACTCTTTTGGAATCTACTGTTGCAGGTGCTGCTGCAGTTTCAATATTAGATTAATCAGATTCTGACATCACCAAATTGTGACATATGCGATTGGGGCACATGAGTGAAAAAGGTCTTTCCATCCTTAGCAAAAGAGGTTTCTTATGTGGCCAAAGTACCGAAAATATGGAGTTCTATGAACATTGTTTGTTCGGGAAGCAGAAAAGAGTCAGCTTCAAATCTCCAGCGATTCATAGAACAGAAGGTACTTTGGATTACATTCATTCAGATCTCTGGGGTCCTTCACATACCCCATGAAAAGGTGGTGTCAGGTATATGTTAACTTTCATTGATGATTATTCAAGGAAAGTTTGGGTTTATTTCCTGAAAAATAAAAGTGATGTTTTCTTAAATTTCAAACAATGGAAAGTTTTAATTGAGAAGCAAACAGGAAAACATGTTAAGCGGTTTAGAACAGATAATGGCTTGGAATTATGTAATGATGAATTCAACAAATTTTGCAAGAATGAAGGAATCGCTCGACATCGTACTGTGAGAATGACACCTCAGCAAAATGGTGTGGCAGAAAGGATGAATAGAACTCTTTTGGAAAGGGCTCGTTGCATGATTTCAAATGCTGGGTTGACAAATGTCTTTTGGGCAGAAGCTAACTCTACACCTTGTTATATTGTCAAACGAGCTCCTTCTACACCTTTGAACTTTAAGACTTCAGAGGAAGTGTGGTCAGGTACTCCTGCTAATTATTTTGATTTAAAGACATTTGGTTGCCCTGCATACATGCATGAAAATGATGGAAAATTAGAGCCAAGGGCTAAAAAGTGTATTTTTCTTAGGTATGCATCTGGGGTGAAAGGATACCGACTATGGTATCCTGATCCCATGGCACCAAAATTTATAACTAGTAGAGATATAACCTTTGATGAATCCTCTATGTTACATTCTAGGAAAGAGTCTTCTAGTTCTTGTGATACATATAAAGGAAAGTGTACACAGAACCAGGTGGAGATTGAGATTGGCATTTTTTTTAGCCAAGCTCGTCAACTTTGGAGCAAAATACAGTTAAAACTCCTGAAGTTGAGACAGAAGCTGAAATTTCTGAAGTTGAGACTCCTGAAGTTGAACCAGAAGAAGAGGAGTATTCTATAGCCAAACATAGGCCAAGAAGAGAAGGTAAACAACCAATAAGGTTTGGAGATTATGTTGCATTTGCTTTTTCAGTTGCACAGGAAACTGAAAAAATTGGAGAACCATCAAAATATTCAGAAGCAGTTTCTAGTGCTGACTCAGCCAAATGGCTGATTGCAATGAATGAAGAAATTGAGTCTCTCCACAAGAATGGTACTTGGTATCTTGTGAAGCCGCCATCAGGAAAAAGAATTGTTGGTTGCAAATGGGTCTTCAAGAAAAAGGATGGCATTCCAGAGGTTGAAGATGCGAGGTATAAGGCACGATTAGTTACAAAGGGCTATAATCATGTACAAGGAGTTGATTTTAATGATATTTTCTCACCTGTTGTTAAACATAGCTCTATTCGTGTCTTGCTTGCCTTCGTTGCCATATATGATTTGAAACTAGAACAACTTGATGTTAAGATAGCTTTCTAACATGGCAAACTTGTGGAATAAATATACATGCATCAACCCGAAGGATTTGAAATTGAAGGAAAATAAGATCATGTTTGCTTGTTGAAGAAATCCTTGTACAGATTAAAGCAGTCTCCAAGACAATGGTATAAAAGGTTTGATTCCTTTATGTTGGGTCATGGTTATTCAAGGAGCATGTATGATAGTTGTGTTTACTTTCGAAAGTTAAATGATGGTTCATTTGTGTACCTATTATTATATGTTGATTACATGCTCATTGCTGCTAAGGATTTAACAGAAATTCACAATTTGAAAAGTCAGCTGAAAAGTGAATTTGAGATGAAAGATTTGGGAGCAGCTAAGAAAATTCTTGGCATGGAGATCAAAAGAGATCGAAAAGCCAACAGGCTATTTCTAACCCAGAAGAAGTACTTGGAGAAAGTCTTGAAGAGGTTTGGCATGAAAGATGCTAAACCAGTTAGTACCCCTCTTGCTGCTCATTTTAAGTTATCAGCTGCTCAGTCCCCGTAGTCAGAGGAAGAAGAGAGGTACATGGCACAGGTTCCTTATTCCAGTGCAGTCGGCGGTATTATATATGCAATGGTTTGTACACGTCCATACATTTCACAAGCAGTGAGTATGGTAAGCCGGTATATGGCTTGCTCTGGTAAAGCAATTGGCATGCTGTGAAATGGATTCTCAGATACTTGCGAGGTACTTCAAACACATGTTTAGAGTTTGGGAGAAATACTAACACTTTGGTTGGTTTTGTAGACTCAGATTATACAGGTGATCTTGACAAAACAAGATCACTGACAAGCTATGTATTTTGCATCGGTGGTTGCGCTATTAGATGGAAAGCTACATTACAACATGTAGTAGCTTTATCTACTACCGAAGCAGAATATATGGCAGTGACCGAGGCGATCAAAGAATCTTTATGGTTGAAGGGTCTATTTGCGGAACTCAATTTACACCAAGGTGGTTTTCACGACCCAATTTTACCTATAGGTCGTGATGGCGCCCAACACTACAACTAGGCAAGCCAACTAATAAGTCAAACATACATTGGTTAAACTTTTATTCCAAGAAGATAATAAAATACCAATTTCTACCAATGTGTGTGCCAATACCCGGTGTCACAAGTGCATGAGCATCTAGTAGATTATACAAAACTCCAAATACTGTCTGAAATAAAATAGACAGAACATAAATATCAGAAGAGACACTGGTAGCTGCAGAACGGCTCAGAAAGGCAGCTCACCACTATGCCTCGGGATGACGTGGGTATGTGATGATAGGTCCTCCACTAGTACCTGTCTCAGATCCTGCACAAAAAGTACAGCAAGTGTAGTATGAGTACGTAAACAACGCGTACTCAGTAAGTATCAAGCCTAATCTCGAAGTGGTAGAGACGAGATGGCCGACTTTGACACTCACTATAGGTCAATAATAATTGAAATAAAACTAGGATAATTAAATCAGCATGATTTACAGAATTTACAATAATTTATTTAATCAGCGAAAATAATCAAATTTTTTCAAATGTATCAATTCTCAATATATTAATTAAATTCCTTCAATTTAAATAAATTTCAATTTATCAATTAAATCTCATTTACAGGAGTAACAATTAATTCCTTAACAAGCAAGAATAATAATTCATTAAATTCCGAAGATTTTTCAATTTACTAATTAGCTTCACAAGCTGAAATAAATTATTAAAGCATCGTGTAATTATTATTATTATTAAGCACGATTTCTGTCGAGGACGTACGGCCCGATCCAGAGTGTCGTGTACACTGCCGAGGGACGTGCAGCGCGATCCATAGATGCATCTATCCTGCCGAGGCGTTCGGCCCGCTCCACAAGAAAGGAGGACATTTTCTTATGTGCCTCCGAAAGGAGAGTGTATTTATTATAAGATGAATTTGGGAGGAGAATAATTTCTTTTAACAATTAATTGATTAAAACAGACAATTAAGCCTATGAGATTTCCATTCTTTAATATCTTTATCTAAAATTTCACAATATATTCATATAGATATCAATTAATATAAATAAATCAAAGAATACAATTTACACAAGTAAGGCATGCTTTGTGTCCTAAACTACCCGAATTTTAGTATTAATAGTAGCTACGCACAGACTCTCGTCACCACGTGCGTACGTAGCACGTAGCCCCCCACAATTAGCAACAATTATTTAATTTTAATCACCTATGAGGTAATTTCCCCCTCACAAGGTTAGACAAGAGACTTACCTCGTCTTGCTCCAATTTAATCCACAATTTTGCCTTTTCCACGATTATCCAACTCTATCTGGCTCGAATCTAGCCAAAATAATTCAATACAATCACTAAAAATTATAGGAAATATATTCTATAAGGAAATACTACATTTTAAATAAAAATCCCGAAATTAATTAAAAATTCGCCTGCGGGGCCTATATCTCGGAATCCGGCGAAAGTTATGAAATCCGACAACTCATTCAATTACGAGTCCAACCATACCAGTTTCACTCAAATCCGACTCCGAATCGATACCGAAATCTCAAAATTTCGTTTCTATGAGATTTCTAAACTTTTTCCAAATTTCAATCTCAAAACACTAATTAGATTGTGAAAACAATGATATACTTGTATATGTAGACCAAATCCGAGTTAGAATCACTTACCCCAATGTTTTTCCCTTGAAAATCTGCCAAAAGTCGCCTCTTCTCAAGCTCAAGTTCGCCAAAAATGGCAAATGGGACGAATGTCCTCTGTTTTTATAACTTACAGCTCTGTCCAGTTCGATCAAGGAGCTCGATCAGGGGAGCTCGATCTCAGGGAGCTCGATCAAGGAGCTCGATCTCAAGGAGCTCGGTCTCAGGGAGCTCGGTCTCAAGGAGCTCAATTTCAGGGAGCTCGATCTTAGGGAGCTCGATCAAGGAGCTCGATCTCAGGGACATGGTCATGGCTTCGATCAAGTTCGATCTTGGGTCTTGACCCTGGCCCTCGAGCCTTGCCTTCGATCGAGGCTTCGATACTGAGCCTCGTCCCTGGCTTCGACTCAGGTCTCGATCGTGGGCTCGATATCTGGGTTCGATCTGGGGCTTGATCACAGCCCAGAATATACAGCAGAAGGGAAAATTGCAGCAGTTTTTTAAGTCCAACTTTTGATCTGTTAATCATCCGAAACTCACCCGAGGCCCTCGGGACCTCAACCAAATATACCAACAAGTCCTAAAATATCATACGAACTTAGTCGAATCTCTAAATCACATCAAACAACGCTAAAACCATGAATCATACCCCAATTCAAGCTTAATGAAACTAAGAGTTTTTAACTTCTACATTCGATGTCGGAACCTATCAAATCAACTCTGATTGACCTCAAATTTTACACACAAGTTATAAATTACATAATGGAGCTATGAAAATTTTCGGAACTGGATTCCGACTCCGGTATCAAAAAGTCAACTCATCGATCAAACTTCCAAACTTAAATTCTTATTTTTAGTCATTTCAAGCCTAATTTAACTACGGACTTCCAAATAAAATTCTGAACATGCTCCTAAGTCCAAAATCACCATACAGAGCTGTTGGAATCATCAAAATTCTATTCCGGGGCCGTTTTCACAAAATATTGACCGAAGTCAAACTTAGCACTTTAAAGCCAACTTAAGGAACCAAGTGTTCTGGTTTCACCCCAAACACTTCCAAATCCCGAACCAACCACCCCCGCAAGTTATAAATCATTACAAGCACCTACAGGAAGTTTTATTTTAGGGAACAGGGTTCTAAAAGTTAAAATGACCGGTTGGGTCATTACATTCTCCACCTCTTAAACAAACGTTCGTCCTCGAACGAGTTTAGAATTGTACCTGGAGTGGTGAATAAGTGTGGATATCTGCTCCGCATGTCTTCCTCGGCCTCCCAAGTCGCTTCCTCGACTGGTTGGCCCCTCCACTGGACTTTTACTGCAGAAATCCTCTTGGACCTCAACTGGCGAACCTGTTTATCAACAAGCTATTATCTAGCTGAACTGTGCTGAAGTTTAACACATGTGATAGGTCGGCATGATACTTCCGGAGCATAGATACGTGAAAAACTGGATGAACTCCCGATAGGCTGGGAGGCAATGCAAGCTTATAAGCAACCTCCCTAACTCGTTTCAACACCTCAAATGGGTCTATAAACCTTGGGCTCAACTTGCCCTTCTTCCCCAATCTCAAAATTCCCTTCATCGGCGAAACCTTCAAGAGAACTTTTTCACCTACCATAAATGATATATCACGCGCTTTCTGATCCGCGTAACTCTTTTGTCTGGACTGTGCTGTACGAAGTCGCTCCTGAATCAACTTTACCCTTTTCCAAGGCATCCCTTACCAAATCAGTACCATATAACTTAGCCTCACCTGGCTCAAACAATACGATAGGTAAACGACATCGCTGACCATATAAAGCCTCAAATGGAGCCATCTCGATGTTGAATTGGTAACTGTTATTATAAGCAAACTCGGCCAAAGGCAAGAAACAATCCCACTGACCTCCAAAGTCAATCACACATGCCCTGAGCATATCCTCCAAAATCTGAATTGTCCTCTCTGACTGTCCATCGGTCTGCGGATGAAAGGTTGTGTTGAGCTCTACACGGGTCCCCAACTCAC
This sequence comes from Nicotiana tabacum, assembly GCF_000715075.1. Taxonomy (NCBI): domain Eukaryota; kingdom Viridiplantae; phylum Streptophyta; class Magnoliopsida; order Solanales; family Solanaceae; genus Nicotiana; species Nicotiana tabacum. The sequence goes on along the minus strand of NC_134097.1, from coordinate 6,275,491 downwards.
TCTGTACTGCTCTCCAGAAATGTGAAGTAAACTGAGGACCTCTATCTGATATGATGGAAATTGGCACACCGTGCAACCGAACTATCTCCTGAATATAAATCTGAGCCAACCTCTCTGAAGTATACGTAGTCACAACAGGAATAAAATGTGCCGACTTAGTCAACCTGTCAACAATCACCCAAACTGCATCAAACTTCCTCAAGGTCCGCGGCAACCCAACTACAAAATCCATAGTAATTCGTTCCCATTTCCACTCTGGTATGGTCATCTGCTGAAGTAGGCCACCTGGCCTCTGGTGCTCATATTTAACTTGCTGGCAATTTAGATACCGAGCTACATAATCAACTATGTCTTTTTTCATTCGTCTCCACCAATAATATTGTCTCAAGTCATGATACATCTTCGTAGCACCTGGATGAATAGAATATCGAGAACTGTGTGCCTCCTCCAGGATCTTTTTCCTCAGTTCATCCACATTAGGAACACACAGACGATCCTGGAGTCGTAGAACACCATCTACACCAATAGTGACTTCCTTGGCACCACCTCGTAGTACCGTTTCACGAAGAACCACCAGGTGTGGGTCATCATACTGGCGAGCCTTGATCTGTTCAAATAGTGAAAACCGGGCCACAACACATGCAAGAACTCGGCTGGGCTCTGAAATATCCAGCCTTACAAATCTGTTAGCCAAAGACTGAATATCTGAGGCTAATGGTCTTTCCTCGGCTGAAATGAAAGCCAAACTACCCATACTCTCCGCCTTTCTGCTCAAGGCATCTGCAACCACATTTGCTTTGCCCGGATGATACAGAATAGTAATATCATAATCTTTTAGTAACTCCAGCCATCTGCGTTGTCTCAAATTTAGATCCCTCTGCTTGAACAAATGCTGCAAACTGCGATGATCAGTGTAAACTTCACAAGACACCCCATAAAGATAATGCCTCCAAATCTTAAGAGCGTGAACAATCGCAGCTAACTCCAAATCATGTACCAGATAATTCTTTTCATGGGGCTTCAGCTGACGTGAAGCATATGCAATAACTTTCCCTTCCTAGATCAATACACAACCCAAGACAACGCGCGAAGTGTCACAATACACTGTATACATCCCCGAACCGGAAGGCAACACTAACACTGGTGCTGTAGTCAATGATGTCTTGAGCTTCTGAAAGCTCACCTCACAATCATCGGACCATCGGAATGGAGCACCCTTCTGGGTTAATTTGGTCAAAGGTGCTGCAATAGATGAAAAACCTTCCACGAACCGATGATAATAACCTGCCAAACCCAGAAAACTCCTGATCTCCGTCGCCGAAGTGGGACGATGCCAATTCTGAACTGCCTCAATCTTTTTGGGATCAACTTTAATACCTTCGCCCGATACGATATGTCCCAAAAATGCTACAGACTCTAGCCAAAACTCACATTTAGAGAACTTAGCATATAGCTTTTGTTCCCGTAATGTCTGAAGCACTACTCTCATATGCTGCTCATGCTCCTCCTTACTACGTGAGTAGATCAAAATTTCATCAATGAAGACAATGACAAATGAGTCAATATATGGCCTGAATACCCTGTTCATCAGATCCATAAATGCTGCCGGGGAATTAGTTAAACCAAAAGACATTACCAGAAACTCATAATGACCATATCTAGTATGGAAAGCAGTCTTCGGAACATCCGAATCCTGAATCTTCAACTGATGGTGCCCCGACCTCAAGTCGATCTTAGAGAATACCCTAGCACCCTGCAACTGGTCAAATAGATCATCAATACTCGGCAACGGGTACTTGTTCTTAATAGTGACTTTGTTCAATTGGCGATAATCAATACACATCCGCATTGTTCCATCCTTCTTTTTCACAAATAATACCGGTGCACCCCAAGGCGATACACTCGGTCTGACAAACCCTTTGGCTAGTAACTCTTCAAGCTGTTCTTTCAATTCTTTTGGAGCCATGCGATACAGTGGGATATATATAGGTTGGGTATCTGAAGCCAAGTCAATACAGAAATCAATATCACGATCAGGTGGCATACCTGCAAGATCTGACGGAAATACATCAGGAAACTCCCGAACTACAGGCACTGAATCAATAGCAGGAGTCTCTGCAGTAGTATCCCGAACATAGGCTAGATAAGCTAAACAACCCTTCTCAACCATGTGTTGAGCCTTTATAAAAGAAATAACTCGATTAAATAAACTAACAGGCGAACCCTTCCATTCCAGCTTAGGCAATGCTGGAATAGCCAAGGTAACAGTCTTGGCATGACAATCTAGAATAGCATGATATGGAGATAACCAGTCCATACCTAGAATAATTTCAAATCGATCATCTCAAGCAATAGGAGATCTGCTCTAGTTTTATAACCACAGAATGTAATAATACAGGACCGGTAGATCAGGTTCATGACAACAGAATCGCCCACAGGAGTGGACACATAAACAGGAGTACTCAAGGACTCACGAGAAATACCCAGGAATGGAGCAAATAGAGATGACACATATGAATACGTAGATCCTGGATCAAATAATACTGAGGCATCTTTGCCACAAACAGAAATAATACTTGTAATCATGGAATCTGAGGCCTCTGCATCTGGTCTAGCCGTAAAAGCATAGAACCGAGCTGGAGCACCAACTATCTGGCCTCCGCCTGGCTGACCTCTACCTCTAGGACGGCCCCTACCCACTTGTCCTCCACCTCTGGGTGGTCGGACTACTGGTAGAGCAACTGGTCCGATAAGCATAGGCTGCTGACCCTGCTATACTGGTCTACCTCAAAGCCTGGGGAAAAACCTCCGCATGTGACTGGGAACCCCGCACTCGTAACAACTCTTTGGTGCGAAGGGCTGCTGACTAAGTGTCTGGCCCTGGGGACCTGAATACCCACTAGGAGGACCCTGAATAGCTGGTGGGCGGTAAGAACTCTCTGGGATAGCACTGAGATAAGGTGGCACTGGAGCACCTCGAGGAGGTAGTGGTGCTGGATATGAGGGTCTGCTGGACTGTCCCCTCACGAACTGACCTCTGCCCCCGGACGGAGCACCTCTGAACTCTCCAGAGTACCTGAACCGCTTATCTCTCATAATCTGCTCTCGGCTCCGCTGACGTACACCCTCAATCCTCCGGGCTATCTCCATAACTCGCTCATAAGAAGTACCCATCTCAACCTCTCGAGCCATAGTGGCCTGAATACCAGTATGTAAACCGGCTACAAACCTTCACACTCTCTCCGCCTCAGTAGGGAGTATCATTAGTGCATGGCGAGATAATTCAGAAAACCTCGCCTCATAATCAGTCACTGACATCTGACCCTGCTGGAGCTGCTCAAACTGAAACCGCAACTCTTCCCTCTGGGAGGGTGGAATATACATGTCCAAGAAGATACGGGTGAACCTGTCCCAAGTCATGGGAGGAGAATCTGCTGGTCTGCCAAGAGCATAAGACTGCCACCATCTACGGGCTCTACCCTCTAGCTGAAAAGTAGCGAAATCAACCCCATGGGATTCCAATATCCTCATGTTATACAGTCTATCCTTGCAACGATCAATGAAATCCTGTGGATCCTCATGTCGCTCACCCCCGAACACAGGAGGATGTAGTCTAGTCCATCTGTCCAATAGTTTCTGAGGATCGGCGGCTACAGCTGGCCAGGGCTCAGGTGTAGCTGCTGCCACTGGCTGGACTCCACCCACGGGTAGTGCACCCTGGGTCTGATATATAGCAGCTGCCTGTCCATGAGCTTGCGCGGTAGGGGTCTGTGCTCCCCCGCCTGCCTGAGATGTGGCTGGGTCTGCCGGAAATAAACCGGCCTGAGTCATATTGTCCATGAATCGCAGCATACAACCCATGACATCCTGAAATCTCGGTGCAGATGTGAAGTCCATCGGAGCTGGCTCTACCACAGGCACCTCACCCTGCTCCTCAATAATGGAATTCTCTACTGGATCTACTGGCGGCATAACCGGAATAGTCCTGGGACGTCCTCGCCCTCTACCACGGCCTGGAGCCCTCCCCCGGCCTCTGCCTCGGCCTCTAGCAACTTGGGGAGTAGCTCTTCCCTGGTCTGGAATCTCATTAGAGCGTGTTCTCACCATCTGTGAGAGAATAAGAGAAGGATATTTAGTACTACATCAATTGCACGATAGAATATGAAGAAAGGTAGTTTCCTAACACCATATAGCCTCTCGAAGATAAGTACAGACGTCTCCGTACCGATCCGCAAGACTCTATTAGGTCTGCTCATAACTTGTGAGACCTACGTGAACCTAGTGCTCTGATACCATGTTGTCACGACCCAATTTCACCTATAGGTCGTGATGGCGCCCAACACTACAGCTAGGCAAGCCAACTAATAAGTCAAACATACATTGGTTAAACTTTTATTCCAAGAAGATAATAAAATACCAATTTCTACCAATGTGTGTGCCAAGACCCGGTGTCACAAGTGCATGAGCATCTAGTAGATTATACAAAACTCCAAATACTGTCTGAAATAAAATAGACAGAATATAAATATCAGAAGAGACACTGGTAGCTGCAGAACGGCTCAGAAAGGCAGCTCACCACTATGCCTCGGGATGACGTAGGTATGTGATGATAGGTCCTCCACTAGTACCTGTCTCAGATCCTGCACAAAAAGTGCAGCAAGTGTAGTATGAGTACGTAAACAACGTGTACTCAGTAAGTATCAAGCCTAATCTCGAAGTGGTAGAGACGAGATGGCCGACTTTGACACTCACTATAGGTCAATAATAATTGAAATAAAACTAGGATAATTAAATCAGCATGATTTACAGAATTTACAATAATTTATTTAATCAGCGAAAATAATCAAATTTCTTCAAATGTATCAATTCTCAATATATTAATTAAATTCCTTCAATTCAAATAAATTCTAATTTATCAATTAAATCTCATTTACAGGAGTAACAATTAATTCCTTAACAAGCAAGAATAATAATTCATTAAATTCCGAAGATTTTTCAATTTACTAATTAGCTTCACAAGCTGAAATAAATTATTAAAGCATCGTGTAATTATTATTATTATTAAGCACGATTTCTGTCGAGGACGTACGGCCCGATCAAGAGTGTCGTGTATACTGTCGAGGGACGTGCAGCGCGATCTATAGATGCATCTATCCTGCCGAGGCATTCGGCCCGCTCCACAAGAAAGGAGGACATTTTCTTATGTGCCTCCGGAAGGAGAGTGTATTTATTATAAGATGAATTTGGGAGGAGAACAATTTCTTTTAACAATTAATTGATTAAAACAGACAATCAAGCCTATGAGATTTCCATCCTTTAATATCTTTATCTAACAATTCACAATATATTCATATAGATATCAATTAATATAAATAAATCAAAGAATACAATTTACACAAGTAAGGCATGCTTTGTGTCGTAAGGCATGCTTTGAGTCCTAAACTATCCGGACTTTAGCATTTAATAGTAGCTACGCACAGACTCTCGTCACCTCGTGCTTACGTAGCCCCACCCCATAATTAGCAATAATTATTTAATTTTAATCACCTATGAGGTAATTTGCCCCTCACAAGGTTAGACAAGAGACTTACCTCGTCTTGCTCCAATTTAATCCACAATTTTGCCTTTTCCACGATTATCCAACTCTGTCTGGCTCGAATCTAGCCAAAATAATTCGATACAATCACTAAAAATTATAGGAAATAAATTCTATAAGGAAATACTACATTTTTAATAAAATATCCCGAAATTAATTAAAAATTCGCCCGCGGGGCCCACATCTTGGAATTCGGCGAAAGTTATGAAATCCGATAACCCATTCAATTACGAGTCCAACCATACCAGTTTCACTCAAATCCGCCTCCGAATCGATACCGAAATCTCAAAATTTCGTTTCTATGAGATTTCTAAACTTTTTCCAAATTTCAATCTCAAAACACTAATTAGATTGTGAAAACAATGATATACTTGTATATGTAGATCAAATCCGAGTTAGAATCACTTACCCCAATATTTTTCCCTTGAAAATCTGCCAAAAGTCGCCTCTGCTCAAGCTCAAGTTCGCCAAAAAGGGCAAATGGGACGAATGTCTTCTGTTTTTATAACTTACACCTCTGCCCAGTTCGATCAAGGAGCTCGATCAGGGGAGCTCGATCTCAGGGAGCTCGATCAAGGAGCTCGATCTCAAGGAGCTCGGTCTCAGGGAGCTCGATCTCAGGGAGCTCGATCTCAGGGAGCTCGATCAAGGAGCTCGATCTCAGGGACATGTTCATGGCTTCGATCAAGTTCGATCTTGGGTCTTGACCCTGGCCCTTGAGCCTTGCCTTCGATCATGGCCCTCGAGCCTTACCTTCGATCAAGGCTTCGATACTGAGCCTCGTCCTTGGCTTCGACTCAGACCTCGATCGTGGGCTCGATATCTGGGTTCGATCTGGGGCTCGATCACAGCCCAGAATATACAGCAGAAGGGAAAATTGCAGCAGCTTTTTAAGTCCAACTTTTGATCCGTTAACCATCCGAAACTCACCCGAGGCCCTCGGGACCTCAACCAAATATATCAACAAGTCCTAAAACATCATACAAACTTAGTCGAACCTCTAAATCACATCAAACAACGCTAAAATCATGAATCATACCCCAATTCAAGCTTAATGAAACTAAGAGTTTTCAACTTCTACATTCGATGTCGGAACCTATCAAATCAACTCCGATTGACCTCAAATTTTACACATAAGTCATAAATTACATAACGGAGCTATGAAAATTTTCGGAACTGGATTCTGACTCCGGTATCAAAAAGTTAACTCATCGGTCAAACTTCCAAACTTAAATTCTTGTTTTTAGCCATTTCAAGCCTAATTTAACTACGGACTTTTAAATAAAATTCTGAACTCGCTCCTAAGTCCAAAATCACCATACGGAGCTGTTGGAATCATCAAAATTCTATTCCGGAGTCATTTTTATAAAAATGTTGACCGAAGTCAAACTTAGCACTTTAAGGCCAACTTAAGGAACCAAGTGTTCTGGTTTCACCCCAAATACTTCCAAATCCCGAACCAACCATCCTCGCAAGTCATAAATCATTACAAGTACCTACATGAAGTTTTATTTTAGGGAACAGGGTTCTAAAAGTTAAAATGACCTGTTGGGTTATTACAGTGGTATTACCATTTTCTGTGATAGTCAAAGTGTCATTCACTTGACTAAAGATCAAATGTATCATGAGAGGATGAAGCACATTGATATAAAGTATGATTTCATCCGAGAAACCATTATTGAAGGAAAAGTCTCTGTTCAGAAGATCAACACTAGAGACAAATCTGCTGACATATTTACAAAACCTCTTCCAGTGTCCAAGTTCAAGCTTTGCCTGAACTTGATTGGTATTTACGAAGAATGATTTTGCCCATAGGGATTTTCTCAAAGAAGGTGGAGCAAATTTACTATATATCAGCCGAAATTAGGCCAAGGTAAAGATTTGTAATATGGCCAAATTTTTATGACATTTGCCATGACATAATATCCATTATAACAAAATTTGTGGATCATGACATTTGCCATGACATAATATCCATTATTAGGCCAAGGATTTCTTGCTATAAATAAAGGAGTTTCTCCTCATTTGCAAACACACCAATTCAAGAGCTTTTCACTCTTGTCTTTCTTTTTCCTCCTTTATTTCATTATAGAGTATTTTGTAAGAGAGTGAGTGTTGGAAAACACTTATGTGAACCCTTTCTTTGGAGTGATCTTGTGAGGTTATTCTCTTGGAGTATTTGGGATTAATTAGATTATTTACTCTAATTTTGTACTCTTGTTGGTATAGTAAAATTGCTCCTCTCCACTTGTGGATGTAGGTCACCTTGACCGAACCACGTTAAATTTGTGTCTTCTTTATCTTCTTTAATTGCCGTTATTATCAACTTGCATTGTCTTTGTTATTGTCATTATAATGTTATTTGACTAAATTCCGCACTACCCAATAACCCGATCCTAACATATACAATAATAATTGAATTCACAATCAAATACTATTTATAAATATTTGGTTATTTCTTAACACATATATAGGGTGTGGCTAACGCTTTTGGTTTCATGTGAATCCATATGTTACATTGTCGATCTGCCACCGGAGAGGTTCCTCTTGCTTTGTCTAAAAGCAAATATTATTCTTAACAAAAGTGACACTTATTTAGTTTGAGAAAATTAGGAGCTTATAACTGCAAATGAATCAGAATTTAATATGGTTTTGAACTTGATTCACAAAACTTTTACTGAGTTATAATTTGTTAATTCGTTTGTCCCTATAATTATTCTTCCTACTTATAGTTATTTTTCTTGCATCGTTATACTTTTATTTTCGCCCGTGTGAGCTTGCTCGCATTGCTTATCCCAAGTCAAGATAAAGGAGGAGGGTTGTGATCAGTGGAGGACCCACGTGGTGGCTAGCGGGTTCAACTGAACCCGCTTTACCAAAAAATAATATTGTATATATGTATAAATTAAGATTAAAGTTGTGTAAATTTTGTATAAATATTTTATTTGAACCCACTTGACAACTACTATTTTACGACTAAAGTTATGTATTTCTAAGATTGAACCCGTTTGTACAAAATGTTAGGTCCGCCACTGGTTGTGATAGACTGACAGCCAACATAAAACTAGCCAAATTTATGATAAATTCTAATACTTTTATGTACATTTGCATAATATTAGCATGCATGAGTTTAAAGCACGTTTTGCTTATATAACCCCAAATTCCATGGCACTTTTCTGTGTGTTCAACTTTTTGACAAAAAATTTTTAGAAGGCATATAAAAACCGCGATCAAAGAATAACTCGGTTGACTCTATAATTCGTGCATTGCCATACAAATTGGGATTTACGGGGTTCGAGTCGTGGAATCAACCACTAATGCTTGCATCATGGTAGGCTACCTACATTATACCTCCATGGGGCGCAACCCTTCTCTCGATCATGCGTGAATGTGGGATACCTTGTGCACCGGGCTTTTAATCGACTCCTCCTTCTCAGATTGCTAATTCTTAGAGATAACTTTTCACTTTTACCTATGTAATGTCCTCCCTCTGTTTCAATTTAAATGACACAGTTTTCTTTCCATTTAAAAAAGAATGATACATTTCTATATTTGAGAACAATTTAATTTTAAATTTTTTATTTTACTCACTTTATCTTTAATGAGAAATTTTTATAACCACAAAATATCATGATCCCACAAAGTTTTTGCCCTTTAAGCTTTTAGGATCACATTTCAAAAGTCTTTATTTATTATTTTTTTAAAATATTTTTTTGTGTCAAGTCAAACTATATTATCTAAATTGAAACGGATTGCATAGTAATCTTATGGACAACAAAACTAGAACATCTCAGATTACCTGTTGGTCCATTTTGTGTTTTCAGCTGAAATAGAAAAGAAATCTGTATTAAGGAGGAACTTAATGCATATTGTGGACACCTAATTTATCTTCTCTTCTTTTCTGAAAAGAAGATTTTGAACTCTACTTGTAATGTTTTGGGCCTTTGGCAAGGTGACGATGCGACCACACCAAATCGATCGTTTCATAATGTGGTACTTTTAATCGTTATATAACAACAAATTTAATAATATGATATAATAAAATTTAAGTAACAATCAAAATAAATATTATATTTAAAGTAATAATACGATACGTAAGAACCATCCAAACAAACTTAAAAGTCAAGTTTTTGATTAAGAATGAAAAGATTTTAATATTTGAAAAACGACCAACGATTGCACAGACATGGGATTTTCTCCTTCCTATGCGAAGATGGACATGTTCAACGTCCATATATATTTTGTGTGTGTTTGCAAAATAGGTCTGAATTTGATTTTTTTTCTCTATTGTTTTAGGTTGAATGATGCAAAGGGTTCTTCTGTAGGATGAGAACGAGTGGATAAATTTCACAAATGGTCATATAATTTACCAAGGTCATATAACTTTGTTTTCTCATACAAAAATCATATAACTATGGCTTTATTTCACCAAAGTCATATAACTTTGTTTTCTCACACAAAAATCATATAACTTTCACCAACATAAAAATCATAATGGTCGGAAAATAAATTTTGCTGTACTATTTTCTTATTTTGTGGTTTTTATTTTTTTATTTTTAATTTAATAAATAATAATCCAATTAAAATAGGGATGACCCAACCCGACGTAGCTCACCCGGCCCAATACTCATATATATAAATTAAAATAATACTAAAAGTGAATAATAAATCTTTCAAAACATGATACTTCTATCTTTTATTTTTCTTTTCAAGATTTTTATTCAAATTGATAGCATTTTTATTTCAAGTACTCTCTAATTATACCTTTTATTTCTTTATTTTTTTGTCAGAATCTCATGCATTCCGAACTAAATTTTTTATGGGGGAAAAATTCACTTTTCGTATTATTTTAATTTGTGTATATGGTTATTGGGTCAAACTGGGTTGGGTCATTCCTATTTTAAGGAAAAAATATAAAATTAAATAACCGGTCAAAATTAATTGCATTTGCTAGCCAAAATATATATATAATATGTATGTTATCTCTCTCTCTCTCTCTCTCTCTCTCTCTCTCTCTATATATATATATATATATATATATATATATATATATATATATATATATATATATATATATATATATATATATATATAGAGAGAGATTATTTTTAGAAGCGGCTAAAAATATACTCATATTTCTTCTATTTTAATTGGGTAATTATTTATTAGACTGAAAATAAAAAATAAAAAAATGTAAAATAGGAAAATAGTACCGGAAAATTTATTTTCCGACCATTATAATTTTTATATGAGTTAGTGAAAGTTTTATGATTTTTGTGTGAGAAAACAAAGTTATAAAATTTTGATTAAAAAAAAAGTCATAGTTATATGACCATTTGTGAAATTTACTAAAAAACGAGTTATTCATAGCAAACAAAGCAAATATGCAGTCAAATTTGGTAATGTAAATTCAAAAGTTTCAAATGCACGCCATGTAAATCATGTTGAATTTGACAAGATTAATGTGAACTAGTGTGAACATTTGAAGCCTTTTTTTTTGGAAGAAATTGATAGATGCATTTTTTATGCATTTACATGCATGATCACATTTAATATGATGTCATACACGACATTATTAAGTTCATTTCTCTTCTATAAATAGCAAGGGTTTTGTTCATTTGAAAACATCTTTCACTTGCCTTCTTATCTCCTAAGGCATTTGAATCTTCTTTCTCTCTTGTAGTATTTCACTTGTATTTTTTGCAGTGAAATAAAGTTTCAGTTGATTGTATCCGAAGATTAGGCAAAAATCAAATTTTGTTGAACCTCGTTAATTTCTGGTGTTTTTTTTATTATTGTCTCGTTTACTATTTATTAGCTACCTTTAGATATAGTAGTTATGATTTAATCACTCTCTATATATTCGGCTTTCGCAACAATTGGAATCAGAGCCAAGGTTCTATCTTAGTATGCTCTGTGGTTGCAACATATTCTGAACTTTCACATAAGAAAAGAATTACTTTGATATTCTGTACTGCCATCAAATAAATAGTATCTGTAGCAAAATAGGAGATAATAAAAATGAAGAGTCCACATCGGGTGTTAGTAATATGTCGTTGGCTTCTTCGCTTATGACAAGAATTATGTCAAATGTGAAATTTACAGTTAAAATTTTTGACGTGTCACGACATTTCGGGATGTGGAAAGTTGAGGTTCTTAATGTCCTTTTTCAACAAGGGCTAGATATTGCCATAGAAGAAAGTAAACCAGACAATATCGGAGAAGGAGATTGGAAGATTATCAACCGCGTTGCTTGTGGTACCATTCGATCTTACTTCGCAAGAGAACAGAAGTATCCATACACAAAAGAAACTTCTGCAAGTAAATTGTGGAATGCATTGGAGGATAAATTCTTGAAGAAAAACAGTCAAAATAAACTTTACATGAAAAAAAGACCGTTGTGCCTCACATATGTTCCTGGTACTACAATGAATGATCACATCACCAACTTTAATAAGTTGTCTACAGATTTACAGAATATGGACGTGACCTTTAGTGATGGAGATATAACCTTAATGTTATTAAGTTCACTTCCCGATGAGTACGAGCACCTCGAAACAACTCTACTTCATGGGAATGATGATGTATCTCTCAAAGAAGTTTGTTCTGCCTTATACAACTATGAACAAAGAAAGAGAGATAAGCAAAAGAGTGGAGAAGGAGAAGCACTGGTTGTGAGAGGTCGTTCTCAAAATCATATGAGAACAAAGAAAGGAAGATCCAAGTCAAGATCCAAACCTAGCAAAGATGAATACGCCTTTTGCCAAGAAAAAAGGGCACTGGAAGAAAGACTGTCCAAAGTTGAAAAACAAGGCCAAACCTAACAATAGGAAGGCTGTCATGGATTCAAATGTAGCTGATTGTGATGACTCTGATTTCTAACTAGTTACAACTGAGCCATTCAAACCATCTGACATATGGCTGATGGATTCAGCTTGTAGCTATCATATGTGTCCCAACATGGACTGGTTCATTGATTTTCAAGAAGGGGAATGTGAAGTTATTCACACCGCGAATAAAAATCCTCTTACCGCATATGGTATTGGTTCAATCCGATTAAGAAACCATAATGGATTGATCAGAACATTAACAGATGTTCGATACGTACCGGAATTGAAGAAAAATCTCATTTCTGTAGGAGCCCTAGAATCAAAGGGGTTCAAAGTCGTTACAGAAAATGGGATGATGAGAATATGCTTTGGTGCACTAGTGGTAATGAAGGGAATTCGGCGAAATAATAACATGTACCACTATCACGGTAGTACAGTTATTGGGACAACAACATTGACATTGAGTGATGACAAGGAGGCACAAGCAACCAAGCTATGGCACATGCGCTTGGGACATGCTGGAGGAAAATCCTAGAAGATTTTATCAGATCAAGGATTATTAAAAGGAGTAAAGACTTGCAATTTGGAGTTTTGTGACCATTGTGTCAAGGGGAAACAAACAAAGGTTAAATTTAGAACAACAATCCAATAATACTAACGGTATTTTGGATTATGTTCACTCTAATATTTAAGGTGCTTCCAAAATACCTTCATTATATGGGAAACACTATTTTGTAACCTTTATTGATGACTTTTCCCGGAGAGTGTGGGTGTATACTATGAAAATTAAAGATGAGGTACTGGGAATTTTTCTCAAATGGAAGGCTATGATAGAGACTCAGACAGGCAGAAAGATAAAGTGTCTCCACACAGATAATGGTGAAGAATACAAAAATGATCTTTACAATAAGATTTGTGAAGATGATGGCATTTTGAGATATTTCACCGTAAAAAATACACCACAACATAATGGAGTGGTAGAACGCATGAACTGGACTTTGCTGGAGAAGGTTCGGTGTATGTTGTCCAATGATGGCTTGGGCAAAATATTTTGGGCTGAGGCAATAACATATGCATGCCGCCTCACTAATCGTCTACCATATGCCGCTATTGGAGGCAAGACACCATTTGAAAAATGGTACGAAAAATCTGCTGAAGGTTATAATGTTTTGCATATGTTTGGCTCAATTGCATACTATCATGTGAAAGAGTCAAAATTGGATCTGAGGGCAAAGAAAGCTATATTTATGGGGATTACTTCTGGAGTCAAAAGATACTGATTATGGTGTCCCGAAACAAGAAAAATTATATTCAGTAGATATGTTACCTTTGATGAATCTGCCATAACAGATAAGGTGACAGTTGAAGATGTCAAACAAACTGATGGTACTTCAAAGCAGGTGGAGTTTGAGGGAAAATTAATTTTCCCGATACAGGGAGAAAATGAGGAAACGATAGAAGATTTCCCCCTGGAAGAAGAGTCAGTGGAAGGGGAGATTCCAACTCAGGAACCCCAACAACAACTTGAATCAATAACAACCAACAAGCCAAAAAGAACAATAAAGAAACATGTTCGTCTCATAGAGACGGTGGCTTGTGCAGCCTCAATTGTAGCGGATGGTGTTCCTACCACTTATAAAGACGCAATCCAAAGTTCAGAAGAAGATAAGTGAAGGATTGTCATGAATGAAGAAATGCAGTCCCTTCATTATAATTGCACATGAAAATTGGCCAATCTCCCGAAGGGCAAGAAAGCAGTTAGGTGCAAATGGATATTTGCAAAGAAAGAATGATTTCCTAACCAAGAAGATGTTCGCTGCAAATCAAGATTGGTGGCCAAAGGGTACGCTCAAAAGGAGGGAATTGATTACAATGAGATATTTTCTCTAGTCGTGAAACACTCATCCATTAGAGTTTTGTTGGCTTTGGTATCACAGTTAAATTTGGAATTAGTTAAGTTAGATATAAAAACTACATTTTTACATGGAGATTTGGAAGAGGAAATCTATATGACTCAGCCAGAAGGATTTAAAGTTGCTGAAAAGGAAAATATGGTGTGCAAACTTGAAAAATCATTATACGGATTGAAACAATCTTCTAGACAATGGTATAAACGATTTGACAAATTTATGTTACGGCAGAAGTACAAAAGAAGCAAATACAATCATTGTGTGTATTTGCGCAAGCTTGAAGACGGATCTTTCATATTTCTTCTCTTATACATTGATGATATATTGATAGCTTCCAAAAGTCAAGAGGAAATTGAGAATTTGAAGATTCAACTAAGAAAGGAGTTTGAGATGAAGGATTTGGGTGAGGCGAAGAAAATTCTTGGCATGCAGATAAAAAGAGATAGACATTCAAAGAAACTTTATCTATCTCAAAAAGAATACTTGAAGAGAGTAATATATCGATTTGGCACGAATGAGAATACGAAGTCGGTTAGCACTCCTCCTGCTCATCACTTTAAGCTTAATGTTGCTATGTCGCCGAAGAATAAAGTTGAACGAGAATATATGTCAAGAGTGCCATATGCGAATACCGTTGGTAGCTTGATGTATGCAATGGTTTGCACAAGACCTGATATTTCACATGCTATCGGAGTTGTAAGCAGGTATATGCATGACCCAGGAAGGGAGTATTGGCAAGCTGTGAAATGGATTCTACGGTATATTCGTAATACTATAGATGTTGGATTAATTTTTGAACAGGAAGATAGCCAGTATCTGGTTGGATATTGTGACTCGGATTATGCGGGTGATTTGGACAATCGTAGATCAACTATTGGTTATATTTTCACTTTTGTAAATGCACAATGTGCTTGGAAGTCTACTTTAATTTGCAATCAACGATTGCTTTGTCTACTACTGAGGCAGAGTACATGGCAATTACGGAGGCTGTAAAGGAGGTAATTTGGCTTCAAGGGTTGCTTAGAGAGCTTGGTATTGGTTAAGAAAGCATCACACTATTTTGTGAAAGTCAAAGTGCTATCCAATTAGCAAAGAACCAAGTTTATCATGCAAGGACGAAGCACATTGATGTTCGATATCACTTTGTACGAGATATTATAGAAGAAGGTGGAGTCACGGTACAGAAAATTAGGACTACAGACAACCCTGCTGATATGCTAACAAAAGTAGTGACTGCGATCAAGTTTCAACATTGTTTGAACTTGATCAACATTGTTGAACTTTGAAGATTGAAGTTGAAAACACAATCAAAATTTAACAGTGAGAGAAAATTGAAAAAGTGGAATCTTGCCAAGGTGGAGATTTGTTGGATTTTACAAGATTAATGTGAACTAGTGTGAACATTTGAAGCCTTTTTTGGAAAAAATTGGTAGATGTATTTTTCATGCATTAAATTGCATGATCACACTTAATATGATGTAATGCATGACATTATTAAGGTCATTTCCCTTTTATAAATAGCAAGGGTTTTGTTCATTATAAAACATCTCTCACTTGCCTTCTTATCTCCTAAGGCATTTGAATCTTCTTCTCTCTTGTAGTATTTCATTTGTATTTTTTGGAGTGAAATAAAATTTGAGTTGATTGTGTCCGAAAACTAGGCAAAAATTAAATTTTGCCGAACCTCGTTAATTTCTTATGTTCTTTTTATTATTGTCTCATTTACTATTTATTAGCTACCTTTAGATAGAGTAGTTGTAACTTCATGGGCCA
The DNA here is from genome assembly GCF_000715075.1 of Nicotiana tabacum. Taxonomy (NCBI): domain Eukaryota; kingdom Viridiplantae; phylum Streptophyta; class Magnoliopsida; order Solanales; family Solanaceae; genus Nicotiana; species Nicotiana tabacum. The sequence goes on along the minus strand of NC_134097.1, from coordinate 6,259,382 downwards.
AAGTAAGCTCGTGGCCCATGAAGCTTGATCGAGGCTGGGTTGCGCCAGCCCGTGGGCATAATAAACATATTTAGTTAAAAATATAAAATATATAGATGATTTGTTGGTGTTGAATATACCATGAGCACCCGAAAATATTTTTGATTAGTTTGTTTTGAGACTTTTAATGAATGAAATATTGTCCTTTTTTTTGTGTTTTATAGTAATCTATTAGAACAATGTCAAAAGTGATTAAGTGATTGACTTATAGTAATCTATTAGAACAATCCAACATATAAATAATTTATGGTGTCTGGTTGTTAAAAGATTTATTCTTTTCTTAATTATAGACGGAATTCATATTTCTTACCGTTATTCTAACTGTTAACTTCATATTACTTGCTCTAACACTTAAGCTTTATATTAATATTTATTAGTTAAAGATTTCACCTAAGCACTCCTTGATTTGCTAAGAATATTATTAATCTTTAATACATATTTTTCAAAAAACTATTCTTAAAATAATACTTTTAATAAAATAATACTTTCAATACTCAAAAGTTATTTTTAAATAATACTTTTAATAAAAATATTTTACATGAAAAATGATTTTAATCTTTTTAATCCTTTTACGGCTTGTTCTTTCTTGATCATGATTAGGGGTGGCAAACAAGCGGCTCGGGTCGGGTCAGATATGGGTTGATCGAAAACAGGTAATATAAAAACGAAAAAATATTCTGACCCAACCCATATTCAATACAGATAGAAAATGCGTAGCTGGCGGATAATATGAATATCCATATTATTTATATTTTCTTGAATATGATTATTTTTTGGAGTATTCCTAGCCTCTCAATTCCCAAACTTGAGGACCCCCCAATTTGAGTCAGTTTTAAAAGTTAAACTCATTGATTATCCCTGTTTTAAGTGGATAATATGGATTTTATTCATATTTGACCCAAATTTTAAAAAGTTCATTATTCAACTTATTTTTTAGTAGATAATGTAAGTGGATAACTGTTTTATTTATTCATTTTGCGACCACTAATCATGATCAGGCTATACGGCTATTTGGACATGGAACCAACCAAATGAATCCTTTTTGCTGTTAAAAGTCTTGACCAGTATTTAAATGGTTCTTTAGTTCCATTCATTTCTTTGCAATTTAATTAGCATATCATTATTTAAATAGAACAAAAGGCTCTCTTAATTAACACTAATAGTTTTCGTGTTACCTACAAATCATATCTTGCATAGTCGAATTGCACTTAATTATAGGATCCTATCCGCCTAACATTAATATTAAATGTTAAATTTTTTAGCTACCTATAAGTGGAAAGTTGGTATTACAACTATTTCAAAAATAACCAATGAAGTTCACCAATAAATTCTATGATTGCAAAATCAGACAAAATCGGAAGTATTGTCATTAGAGCCGTCAAAATGGGCTTAACCCGTGAAGCCAGCCCAATTCAATCCACTACTTGGGTAGGGCTGAGCTAGAATTTTTTAAGCCCATTTAAAACCGAGGCTCATAGGTCCGGCCCAAGTCAGCCCGCTGACCCTTGAGGCTTGATCGAGGCTGGGTCTGGCCGGCCCGTGGGCCAAAAATTATTTAACTATTAAATATTTTAAAAAGTTAAAAAATTAAAAAACTATTAACTATAATCCCCATTCCCCAACCCTAGATTGCTCATTTACCCTTACATATCAAATAGAATTTAGATTTTTGACATGCATGTAATATGACAAAATTAGTTTTTCTTTTGCTTAATTAATAATGAAGTCGAAAAGTTTTAGGTGGCTAATAATAATCTTTTATCAAAAGAAAATATCACTTTAAGTGGCCAATTATCAGTTTGGATTACTTTAATATATTATTAATATTTAAACAGCTCTTCAGTATAGAAAAAGATCAATTTTAAATACACACAAAAAACAATTGACCACTAGCAAATTTCGGGAATTTTAAAAATTGTATGGACTATAATGATAAAATCAGTAAATGATGTTAATCCTAAATTAAAAAATCTCAGCATATAAACTTATTGAAACAATCCCTGAATCTGAGGAAAATGAAAGAAAAGTATTAAGAAAATATTCATGCAACTTTAAAAAGGAAGAGCTAGAGATATAGAGAATTTGCATTTCAATTACGAGATTCCTCGTCAATTATCAAGCTTTTTGTACGCTCTAAGCAAATAGAAGTTGCTTACATGATTAATCGACAATGTCACGAAAATATATTTAACGATTTAAAGAAATTCTTTTTTCTAAAAAAATTGAAGGCCCGGCCCGCCCTAACCCGCGACCCTCTTAGGGATGGGTTGGGCTGGCTATTTTAAGGCCCATCCATGTGGCGGGTCGGGCCGTTCTAGCCCACAAAAATGAAAAGTCCATGAGGATTGGGTTGGTCTGGCCCGTTTTGACAGCTCTAATTGTCATTAGCAGGTCAAGAATTAATATTACACTCTTAGATCTCGTTTGGTACGAGGGATAAGGGATAAGGGATAACGGATAATTAATTCCGGGATCAAATTCGAGATGTGTTTATCCCATATTTGATTTAGATAAAATCGTGGTATAACTAATTCCGAGATTAGTTATTCTAGGATTGTAGTATTTTTTTTATCCCTATGGGAAGGTAAAATAACTAATCCCAGAATAATTAATCATGTGATAGCTTGTTTCCCAACCAAACGACCCCTTAAATTTTGTTATCCCTATTCTCCAAAGATATTAGAGGGGAAAAATTAATTAAGTTAAATTGGAGAGGTTTCAAAAAGCTTATGTATATCACATTGTATATAGTGTATATCACAAATAGATTTTCATGGATATAACACTGATATACATGGGAATACGAAATACCACGGGGGATACATATGTGGAGTCTTGAAACTCGAGTTTTCAATCTAAAAGTCAGCAAATCTATCTCAAAATTTTTATTCTCAGAGATGTTGTTAAGCTATTGCAACAATACCCACTTATATTTTACAATACTTTTTAAATTTCAAACTTCAGAATCTCATCTTTCACACTTTAATAATGGGGCTGTTAAGCTTTCTCGTTGATAGCGTATGCTTTTGTACTACTAACTCAATGAGAGATAGAGGGGGAGGGAGACGTGATGAGAAGAAATTGGTTGGGTCACGACAGAACTTTGGGTTTGGGTTGGTTCACAGCAGAATCTTGGATGACTTTTGAACTTGGTTTTTTGATATAGTTAATACTACATGAAAAAGCCTTATTAGGGACCAGCATTTAGCGTCAAGTTTTAAATATGGTCCCTAAAAGTGTACTTATAGGGATGACAATTTTTTTGGTCTTTAATGCAATTTTATCTTTTAAATACACGACTAGACTTATTCTAGTCTATACAAAAGTTAATATCTGGTCTCTAATACTCGATTTTAGCTGGATAGGGGCGAGAAACTGATGAAAACTAAATGTAAAAAAGAAAGAAAAGGAAAGCTTCAAAAATTTCACGGTAATTCCTCCAAATTCTCTTTCACCCTAAAATTCCTCCAAAATACTTTCAGGCTAAAATCTCTAAGAGGCGGCCGCTAAACTTTGTCAAAATTCATAAGGTCAAATTAGAACTCAGAAGGTTGCAAAGAACTCATAAGGTTGGTGTCTAAAATTCATCTCTCCAAGAGACTTTACACAAATTATACCATTAGATTATCCGCCTAAACAAGAGTAAGTTTAATTTCTTTCTCTTTAATCTGTTCTGTTTCGTTTTTCTTCTTCGTGCTTTTGTTTTCCGATTGAATCAGAAATCGAAAAAAGGGTTCTGCAATTTTTTGTTTTTTTAGTTGTTTTCTGCAATTGGTTGTTTTGAATACTGATCTTTCTTGTGTGAGTGATAAAAGTGAGATTATTGGATTTAAAATTGGGTAATATTTATTGTGTGAGGAGAAATTTGTACAAAAGAGGGGTTGTTTGGTTGCTCGTAAAATCATCGGATATCAGAGAATGTCAAGCACCCCAGAACTAAAATTTTACCAAAAATAGGTATTAGTTTCTCGTATTTAGAATGCAATATGATTTATAATTTGGTTCAGCATATCCCAACATTTAGTCATGGAATAGATTCTGCTTTTTTTGTCCTTCAAGCAAATGGGGCTCAAATGTGAGTAATAATAAGGCAAAGAGAATATAGGCTGAGCTTCGTAATGTTCTGATAAGGTCAATGTTTTGAGCGACATAGTGAGAATATTGATTACTATGGAGTTTTAACTGATGTTCTTGAATTGCAATTCACTGGAAGAAGAGTGACTTTGTTTCGATGTAAGTGGTTTGATGCATATGATAAAAAGAAAGGAATTAAAACACATGAATATGGTATTGTAAGTGTTAATTGGGGGAGATTTTTGAAAACAAATGAGTCTTCTATATTAGTGGACCAAGCATCTCAACTATTTTATGCTAATGATAATTCCAACAAGGGTTGGTGTGTAGCAAGAAAGACGCAACCTCGTGATTTTTATGAGATTTTTCAACAAATGGATGGTGATGTTGTAGATTTAGAAAATCCTATACAAAATAAACGGAAAAGAACCGACTGAGGTGAAGTATCTCTTTATGCCATTAGCATATTCATATTGTTATGCATTCTGATTATATGATTTTTTTTTGTTGGTATATTGCCTTTATAATGTCTTATTTCTTTTTGTAGGTTTGATATGAAACCATCAAAGAATGAAAATGAGGTGGCATCCACTTTGAAAGCTGCTACCAAATATGCGTTTGTTGCACCAGGTGCTATAGGGAAGGGACGAAGGAGAGGGCTTAAATCTCTGAGCTCTTTAGGGGTATCTAGAACAGATATTCCATTTTTTCCATCTACTGATCAAGTTATGCAGTACAACCAAATTGTTGAAACGAGTATGTTTTTTCAAATATATTGTGTTATCAATTTGTACACCTAAATTTTAGTGTTAATTTTTTTACTAATATGATTTCCGTATACTATGTGCTGTAGCGAAGGGACGAGGGCGAGGGCTTCGATCTATGTGCTCTTTGGGGGTGTCTGGAATGGGACCAACGAATAAAAATCCATTGGTTTTTGAGAAAGGGCATATGAAAACTAATATTCCATCTTTTTCATCTACTGATGACGTTATGCAATACATCCAAAAAAATTCAGCAAGTACGGTTTCTAAAATCTATTCTTTTTTAGAATCAATTTTGTAATTATTTAGATTTGATTTCCTGTACTAATATGATTTCCTGCACCAGGTGCTCTAGGAAAAAGGGACGAGGGTAAGAGCTTAGATCTATGTGCTCCCTTGAAGAATCTGAAAATGAAGAGCGATCCTTCCATCAAAATACTCATTATAATTGTCGAAGCATGTCAAGACCTTCTAAGAGTACCATGTCTGCCGCTCAAGAATTGCGAATAGTGAATAAAAACCCTTTGGTTCATGACAAGGAGAATATGCAAACTGATATTTCATTTTCTCCTTATGTTAATCAAGTTATGCAATCCACCCAAAAAGTTGAAACAAGTATGGTTTATCAAATCTATTCATTTTTAAGAATTTAATTTAATTTAATTGATGATAACTGAAAATTGGTAAGTTCTGATTTGCAATATTAGCTACTATATCCAGTGTAGATCCCACTTTATTGAGTGTAAGTACCCCTTATTCAACGACTCTTTCCCAGCTTATGTAGCACTTATAAACAACTTCATACCTGAAAGCTAATTTTCCATTAAGTTTCAGTTGAATTAATATCATCAAAGTTGGTCATTAGGAACCTTTAACTTCTTTAAGTGTCTATCTTGTGAAAACTGCAGTTTGTTAAACACAAGATAATTTAGCATATCAAACCCATATAGATTACTATGACACTGGATTGCGCATGACCATTAGGATATATTTTAATTTGCATTATATTCTAATCAACAAGCTCTTAGTTAATAAGATGATAAACATACTTTTTAGAATTATGATTTCTTGCACTAGGTGCTCTAGGGAAAGGAAGGCGAGAGCTTAGATCTATGTGCTCATTTTAAGAGTTTGAAAATGAAGAGCGATCCTTCCATCCAAATTTTCATTATGCTAGTCAAAGTCTGTCAAGACCTTCTAAGAGTACAAGATTAGACTCTACCATGTCTGCCGCTCAAGGATTGCGAACAATAAATTAAAACCCTTTGGTTCATGACAGGGAGAATATGCAAACTGATATTCTATTTTCTCCTTCTATTGATCAAGTTATGCAGTCCACCCAAAAATCTGAAACAAGTATGGTTTGTCAAATGTATTCTTTTTTTAGAATTGAATTTAATTTAATGCCAGATTTTTAGTAATATGATTTTTTGCACCAGGTATTCTAGGGAAAGGACGAGGGTGAGAGCTTAGATCTATGTGCTCATTTGAAGAGTCTGAAAATTAGGAGCGATCCCTCCATCAGAATTCTCATTATGCTAGTCAAAATATGTCAAGACCTTCTAAGAGTACATGATTAGACTCTAGCATGTCTGCCGCTCAAGGATTGCGAACAATAAATAAAAATCCTTTGGTTTATGACAAGGAGAATATGCAAACTGATATTCTAGTTTCTCCTTCTATAGATCAAGTTATGCAGTCCACCCAAACAGTTGAAACAAGTATGGTTTCTTAAATCTATTTGATCACAAGTTTATCATTTTTACAATATTTTCTAACATTTATAAATTAAGCAAATGTAGGTTCATGTACTGCTGGAAAGGTAAAAAAAGGTTCGAGAAAGTAATAAGTGCAAAGAAGTTGCATCACTTGAAGTTGGAGAGAAGCTAAAAGTAGCATTTTACAATAACCGAACAGTTGGAAAGAATAGCAATCTATTTTTGAGGCACTTGGGAAAAATAGTTCGTGGCCGTAATATATGTCCGTTGGGAGTATCATCGTGGGATCGCATTAAGGAAGAAAAGTTAAATCACATGTGGGTAACTGTTAAGATAACTGGATGGAATATTCCAATTTCTCCTTTGATTCCTCTTTTCATTCTATTCTTGGTGCTTAACTATGTTTTTTTATTTTTTTGTTTTTGGCAATTACACTAAGCATTGAGCTTAGTGTTCATTTTATATATATCAAAATGGTTTACAAAAATAAAGTGTAATCAAAGTTCGATCAACTATAGACCTATGGTGGAAGGACTCCTTCCCTTTACAATTGGTCCTAAAATGCAAATGAAAATAAGTGCTCCCTATGTGCGATGACCAAAATACAGTTATACAACAATATAGTAGAGAGGGTGTAAGGTACATCAAATGTATCTTCATGATGGCTTTGACAGAATATCTGAAAGCCATAGTGAAGATAGCACTGGCAAAAGCCCAGAAAGGTGCACAAAGTTGGACAGCTCTGTTAAGATATGTTGACTACAAAATTGCATTCAACTCCAAAGATCCAGAATTACTGCTGCGAGCTTGTGTCTGTGTGTCATGAGTGAGTCTGGCTAGGTGTAATAGCTCTAATTGGCAAAAACAATGACTGACATAAGAGAAGGAGCATTGAGGTTGATGGTATGCTGCACTTAAGTTGTTTCTTGTGCAAGAGCTTCTCAGATGTCTATAGCATTGAAAATGATGTGTGGCTATAATTCCATAGTTTCGTACATTATTTGCCTTGTATTTTATATGATTTAATGATAAACTACAATTTAATTGTGCGTAACGGAGTCTATTTTATGTGTATTTGAATTGGAGATAAAAGTAGAGAAAAAAGAATACTTACAAGTCGAAACCGTGCACGGGAGTAGTTAAATAGGAAAAGCTGGCGACGCCAGGCTTGTAGCTGGAAAGATACCTGGCGATACCAGGCTTGTAGCTAGCGAGAGACCTGGCGAGGCGAGACAGTAGGCGAAATCGAGCAGGCCTTATACCTAGCGACGTCAGGCCTGGGGCGAGGTCCACCAGGCGTTATGCCTCGTGAGGCCAGGTCTAGGCGTGCACAATCCGAGTTTTGAAGACTTATTTCATCTCCGAGTTTGACTAGGACTTCGCCTACACGTTTAGGTCTTTTCCTACACATATAAATAGACCTAAAAAATGCCACTTTTGAGTACTTTTGCAACCGGAGGCAAGGATAGGTCGTGGAACAACCGTTCGGAGTTAGACTCATCGATTTCTACATCTCTTTATCCTTACTTTGTAATTTAATTATGCAAAATACTTTGGATATTGTGATTATGAGTATGAGTAGCTAAACTTCTAATCTAGGGTTTTGATCGAACCTATTGGAGGATGATTTTCTTGTTACGTTAATATAAATTTGCCGTAGTATTTTCTCTATTTGTTCAACTATATTATTATTGTTGTTGATTGAAGGGCCCTCAATCGACTGTGCCTATTTAGTGTGTATTACTCGGGAGAGAGTGCATATTTAGGTAGTTGTTGAACAACATCACTCCTAACGTATATGAGGGATCAATACGAAGGGTTTAAAGGTGAGATTAGGGATAACGAAACCTTGGTGCGATCCGAGTGAGCCGTAATTAATGCTAGCTAGCGTAATTCGGGAGAATATATCTAGTAAATTATAGTAATTACTCGGGAGAGAGTTATGACAGTCAGAGTGCTCATGATTGATAGAGAAAGCTTAGGCAAATTTATAGAAAACATAGTGGAAAAGATTCTGACAATAGGGGAAATTACAACCTTAGATCATTCCAATTCTTGTCTACAACCCGTAATAGTTAGTTATTAATTGTTTCACTTTCATTACATAATATTTAGTTAGTAAACATCCAAATTGTCACTTAAATATTTCTGAAGATTGATTGCGTGAGTTCGTGCGAGTCTAGTAGCTGTGTTTGATAGGTTAATTCCCTGTGGGATTCAACTCCGGACTTATTAGCCTGAATATATTTTCAACGACCAATTAGTTTATTTTATAAGGCATAGTTGGGTGTGGTCAAATTTTGGCACCGTTGCCGGGGATTTAACAGTGTATTAATTGCAGCTAAAAGAATTGCTAGAATTCTTAGTTTAGTCAATTTTCTTCATTTTAAACCAAATACATTGAAAATTTAACGTTTGTAGTCTTGGGTGTTACATGTGCATGCCTAGGAACTCCTCAAAAACTGGTGAATTGTTTGAAGCTTTATCAGATCCTGAAAAGGTTTTCAAGGCATTGAATCGTGCAAACTGGTGAATTGTTTGAAGCTTTATCAGATCCTGAAAAAGTTTTCAAGGCATTGAATCGTGCAAACAAGAAGGACAAACAACAATAGAACTCAACAGAACGAATCGAACTAGACATAGATGACGTAATAGAAAATCCAAATAACAGAAATAATGCGAACGACCCTAACAATCAGGGTGTGTCGCCTTTTATGCCAGAAGCAGCCTTGTATGATTGGGCACAACCCACCGCCGAAAATCTGACAACCGCAATTTCAGTCCCTCAAATACAAGCGAAATCATTTCAAATAACAAATAATATGCTACATTTGTTGTAGAACAAGGGACTGTTTTCAGGATCTTACATTGAAGATCCTCAGCAACATCTAAAAAATTTTCTGTCGATATGTGTCACACAAAGGCAACCTAATGTGACACTGGAAGCAATAAAGCTGTTATTGTTTCCATTTTCGGTGACGGGAGAGGCTCAGACGTGGCTTAATTCACTCCCCATAAACTCCATTACTACTTGGGAGGAATTAGTCAAGCAATTTGTAAACAAGTTCTACCCACCCAATAAGACTGCCAAACAAATTGATGAGATATTGAGCTTCAGGCAGAGACCAACAAAAACACTACAAGAAACGTGGGAGAGGTTCAAGGGTATGCTGGTTAAGTGTCCATATCATGGCATTCCAGAGCAAATGTTGAGGAATGAGGTTCTACATGGGATTGACAGACAGCTTAAAGGCCAATGTTGATGCTTGAGCGGGTGGAGCATTTTTTAGCAAATCATTCAGAGAATGCAAGATCCTACTCGATAAAATGGCTCAAAACTCAGGATGGATGACAAGAGACTCTACGATTACTCCTGTGGTTCACTCTATGGCTTTGGATCCAAATAACTCTATAACCGAAAATATGGCCACTCTGATGACACAAATGAGTATACTCACCCAGAAGATCGATGAATCATGCAAGAAGTAGCAAGTACACATAGTTAATGCGACTAATGGGGGCTTATGTACACCATGCATTAACCAACCATATGCATGCTCGTGGAGTGCAGAAGGTGACAACCAGCACTATCAGGAAGATATGAATTATGTGAACAACTATGGGGAACAGAGGCAAGGTGGTAAGAATTGGGGCAACAGAATAAACAATATAGACCAGCACAACAGCAGTACATTAACAACAACAATCCTGGAGCTATGCGACCATAGGGTCAAGTGGTGCCTTACCAAAGGCAACAAGGTTACAACCAGCAAAATCAACAGCTGGCTTATCAACATCCTTAACAACAACAGATTGTGAGACAAGATGATGGGTTCACTGAACTTAAGGGAATGCTGGACAGCAATAACAGAATGTTGCAATAACTGATTGGGTCCTCTGAAAAAATGCAAGAGAGAGTAGACTCACATGAATCATCGATAAAGGGTATTGATGTTCAATTAGGACATATTTCTATTTCTCTAAACAATCGTCCCCAAGGGTCGTTACCTGCAGACACACAAATCAATCCAAAAGATTAGGGACTGAAACAATTTATGACAGTGAGTCTATGAAATGGTAGAGACCTAGATCTGGAGCAAGAGATTGCTCGCAAAAGCCGACCTACTGAAACACTTGTATCAGTACCCATTGAGATTGATGATTCAACAGGGTTAACTGAGGTGATGGTACAACATGCACAAAATAGCAAAAGCAAAGAAAAAGAGGTTGTGAAGGAGACTGAAGTAGCACAAGAACCAACAGTAGAAGCAGTTCCTGAGCAAGATAAAACTCGAATCACAAGAAAGAAGCGACCTCCAGCACTATTCCCACAGAGATTAGCAAAATATCAGAAGGACGAGCAATATAAGAAATTCATGGAGATGTTGAAACAAATACATGTGAACATTCCACTGATTGATGCATTGCGAGAGATGCCTGGGTATGCCAAAATGATGAACGATTTAATGTCTCGAAAATTCAACTTCCAAGACCTGTCCACTGTTACATTGACACAAAGCTCTAGTGCAGTTGTGACGAGACCCATAGCCGAGAAGTTATCAGACCCAGGGAATTTCACAATCCCATACACGATAGGCATCTATGCTTTTGCTAAAGCGTTGTGTGATTTAGGGGCAAGCATAAACTTGATGCCCTTGGCTATCTACAAAAGGTTAGGCATAGGAAGAGCTAGACCTACGTCCATATTACTACAGCTAGCCAACCGGACAGTGAAGAGGCCCTCTGGTATCCTTGATGATATATTAGTCTAGGTTGGGAAGTTTGTGTTCACAACAGATTTTGTCATGCTAGACTGCCGGTTGACGAGGAGATTCCCATAATTTTGGGAAGATAATTCTTGGCCACTGGGAGAGCTTTAATTTACTGTGAAACTGAAGAGCTCAAAATGAGATTAAATGATGAAGATTCAACGTGCAGAAATCTATGCGGCGACCAAGTGAATTTGCTAACTGCTCTCTAATAGAAGTCATGGATGTAATTTTGGAGGAGGAAGATGAGACTTTGAACTCTAAAGACCCTCTAGCAGCCTGTCTCTTGAACTTAGATGAGGTAAATAGAAAGGATTTGGCGGAGTGGGTGTTGGCTCTTGAAGACCAAGGGTTTTGGAAAAGAGAGCTTGAATTTGAGCCTTTACACTTAGAAGAAAGAAATATTCCTCCAGCTAAGCCATCGATAGAAGAGCCACCAAAGTTGGAATTGAAACCGCTACCACCTCACCTCAGGTATGCTTTCTTGGGACCTAACTCAACTTTACCTATTATTATCTCATCTGGTTTGTTAGATTTGCAGAAAGAACAACTTTTGCAGGTATTGAGTGAGTGCAAAACTGCAATTGGTTGGACCATTGCAGACATTAAAGGGATCAACCCGGCCTTCTGTATGCATAAGATTCTACTGGAAGATGTCCATAAACCTTCCAGAGAACATCAAAGAAGGCTGAACCCCAACATGAAGGAAGTTGTGAAAAAGGATGTGATAAAGTGGTTAGATGCGGGGATTATTTTCTCCATCTCCGACAGCAACTAGATCAGCCCAGTTCAATGTGTGCCTAAGAAAGGTGGGATGATTGTAGTGCAAAACGAGAACAATGAGTTGATATCAACAAGAACAGTCACGAGATGGAAAATTTGTATGGACTACAGAAGATTGAATAAGGCCACCCGAAAAGACCATTTTCCCTTGCTGTTCATTGATCAAATGCTAGATAGATTGGTCGGGAAGTCCCACTTTTGCTTTCTGGATGGATACTCGGGGTATAATCAAATCTATAATGCCCCGGAAGATAGAGAGAAAATATAATTCACATGTCCATATGGCGTTTACGCCTTCCAGAGGATGTCGTTCGGCCTATGCAATACACCTGCCACATTTCAAAGGTGCATGATGGCCATCTTCACGAATATGGTAGAGGACATCATAGAGATCTTTATGGATGATTTTTCAGTGGTGTGAGACTCATTCGATGATTGCCTAAGGAGTTTGAAAAGAGTGCTGAAAAGATGTGTCTAGACTAATCTGGTGCTCAATTGGGACAAGTTCCATTTCATGGTACATGAAGGTATAGTCTTGGGGCACCTAGTGTCGAGTAAGGGCATTGAGGTAGATCGTGCAAAGGTTGATTTGATCGAAAAGCTTCCACCACCCACTTCCGTCAAAGCAATAAGAAGTTTCCTTGGCCACGCTGGGTTCTATAGACGGTTTATAAAAGAATTTTCCAAAATTGCTAACCCCTTGTGTAAATTGCTTGAAAAAGATCACCCTTTTGTGTTCTCTGATCACTACAGGGTGGCTTTTGAGGAATTAAAGAAGCGGCTGGTGACAACACCTATCAAAGTTGCACCTGACTAGGAGCAACCATTTGAGCTGATGTGTGACGCAAGCGATTATACTGTGGAAGAAATACTTGGGAAGAGAAAATACAAAGTCATGCATCCAATATATTACGCAAGTTGAACTTTGAGTGGTGCACAACTAAATTACACAGTGACCGAGAAGGAGATGCTAGCAGTAGTGTTCGCATTTGATAAATTCAGGTCATACCTGATAGGCTCTAAGGTAATTGTTTATCCTGACCATGCTGCTCTCAGGTACCTATTTGATAAGAAGGAGTCAAAGCCGCACCTGATTCGATGGGTGTTACTGCTGTAAAAATTTGACTTGGAAATCCGTGACCGAAAGGGAATGGAGAACCAAGTGGCTGATCACTTGTCTAGGTTGGAAGGAGCCGAAGAGAAGGCTGAGGGGGGAGAGATTGTGGAGACTTTCCCGGATGAACAACTACTAGCCACGAGCCTTGAGGTAGCGCCATGGTATGCATACATTGCAAACTACCTGGCAAGCGGTATTTTTCCGTATGACCTTTCTCTGTTCAAAAGAAAAAGTTCTTTTGTGACTGTCGCATGTATTATTGGGATAAATCTTATATGTTCAGGATTTGTGTTGATAACATGATCCGGAGATGTATCCCCGAGATATACCATTCTTCTATTTTGCAGGATTGTCACGCGTCACCATATGGTGGCCACTTCAGGGGAGTAAGGACAGCTGCGAAAGTGCTGGAGTCGGGCTTCTACTGGCTGACATTGTTCAAAGATGCACACTTATGGGTGAAGATTGTGACGAATGCCAACGAACTGGGAATATTTCCCGCCGACATGAGATGCCTATGAACCCAATTCAGGAGGTAGAAGTGTTTGATGTATGTGGAATCGATTTCATGCGGCCTTTTGTCAGCTCATATGGCAACAAGTACATACTCGTAGTTGTGGACTACGTGTCCAAATGGGTGGAGGTTGCAACGCTCCCTACAAATGATGCAAAGTTGGTAATTGTTTTTTTGAGAAAGAATATATTCACCCAATTTTGCACTCCAAGGGCAAAAATCAGTGACAGAGGCACTCACTTCTGTAATCGAGCCTTCGCAAAGTTGTTAGAAAAGTATGAGGTACGCCATAAGGTTGCCACCCCATATCATCCACAAACGAGTGGGCAAGTGAAAGTTTCGAACATAGAAATAAAGAGTGTTTTGACAAAGACTGTGAATGCTACAAGAACGGATTGGGCGAGAAAGTTAGATTATGCACTCTGGCCCTATCATACCGCTTTCAGAACTCCGATCGGCATGTCGTCATACAAATTGGTATTTGGGAAGGCGTGTCAGTTACCAGTGGAGTTGCATCATAGAGCTTTGTGGGCATTGAGGCAGCTAAATCTTGATATAGAAGCCGCATGCACAAGTAGAGTCACAGAGTTGCACGAGCTTGATGAGTTTTACTACTATGTTTTTGAGAGCACAAGACTATACAAGGAGAGAATGAAGATGATGCATGACAAAAATATTCTTGAGCGGAGTTTTAAACCCGGAGATATGGTATTGCTATACAATTCAAGATTGAGGTTATTTTCGGGCAAATTAAAGTCAAGATGGTTAGGACCATTTTGTGTGGTAGAGATTCACCCCACTGGTGCCGTAGATATTGCTGTAGATATTGCTGCGGAAAATGACTCTCACACGTTCAGAGTCAATGGGCATATGTTAAAACATTATTTGGGCATGGATGACGCGAAAGTAGTGTCGGTGACTCATTTGCTCGAGCCACCAAGGTTAAGCGAGCCTTAAGTGCAATTACCTGCATCGTGCCGCGACGTTAAATTAGGCGCTTCATGGGAGGCAACCTATTATAATGTTGTAATATTGTATTCGTTGTGCCGCGACGTTAACTAAGGTGCTCATTGGGAGGCAACCTAATTCGTAGTTGATTTTTAGTGTAGTTATAATATTTCTTTTCGTTTTTAGGTACTAACAAGTTTGCAGGTGATTTTGGGCAAGTCGAGCAGATCATTAAGCGGCGCATGAAGAAGACCAAGCGAGGGAGCTCGCCTCGTGAGGCTTGAGGCGAAGTGGAGCTGGCGAAATAGCTCGCCTCGCGTGGGTTGAGGCCTGGAGCAGCAGGTGTTATGCCTGGCATCGCGTGGGTTAGGGCCAGAAGAACCGTGAGCTTAGCCTCGTGCATCGTGATCACAGGCTGGCTTTAGAGCTGGCCTCGCGAGGTCTTACGCGAGTTGAGCGTCACCAGGTAAGTTCTTTTTTCATTTTTTTTTAGTAAAACCCTAAACCAAACACACATAAAACTCCAAAGAAAAATCCTAAATTCACACTACTCACCAGCGCTGCTCACAAACAAACGCACTGCACAAAATTTCCCCCACCAGCACACTTTCATTGTTATCTCTCCCATCCCCATTGAAGTCAAGCTTAGTCCTGCTATTTTGTTCACACTCACCAGCGAATATTCAGGCAGATCCTTCCTCTCACAAGCTTCTAAGGTATGATTCTTATCTCTTTTCCTTGCAATTTTGAGTTGGGTCAAGGTATGCAATTACACACAAATGTTGTGGTTGTTCTTCATTATAGTATTGTGTTTATATGTACCAACCCCATGAACCCTATAGGAATGGTGCTGCGATTGTATGAACATGTGGTAGTACGGAACTCCCAAGCCGATTTGGGAGGGTGAGGCAATCCTTCACCCTTATAAGCACTCCCATGGCACTTGTTGCATGCTAAGTGTTTGCTATAATGCCTCAATGGCATTCCTTGTCCCCATTGGAGCCCAAGTCTCCGGGATTAATAGACTAGTGTTGTGTAGTCGTGCAGCACATTAAAATCTTAAGTGTGGGGTGGCTCAAGGGAAGCCTATGTGTTGTTTGATTCTAATATTAAGAAAATATGAGGTGAAGTCTGAGTAACCTCAGAAAGTTGGGAAAGACTATGTGTGTAATGTGTAATACAGTTTTAACTGATTATTGATTACTTGTGTATGAACGAAGATGCCTCTGAGAAAAGGCACAGGCAAAGGAAAGGCTACTTCCACTGCTCCGCTAAAGCAAAGGAGACCTCCGCACCTCCCCCAAAGAAGAGAAAAAGGGGGGAAGCTACCTCCAGTCTAAGTGGAGCACAAGCTATGGCAGTGGTAGCAGCCATGCGTTTACAACCCCAAGGCCAACGGGAGTTTGGCATCAACAGCATACCCTCGCATACTAAGATTGGTACAGGCACTGTAGACCTAAACATGTACACCTGGAAGCAGCTGTCCATGAACGCAGCTTGAAAGCAAAGTATCAGGCAATTTGGAGGGGCATTCAGAATTTGGGGTTGAGCTATGTATTCAAGAACACAAGGGACATTAATCTCAATCTAGTCTGGGAATTCTATGCAGGGTTTGATCCGCAGAATACTGAACAGATGGTGCCGATTCGTGGACGATTGATAGATTTTTCAGCCATGGCCATATGTAACTTTTTAGGTGTTCCGGATGTTCATGTGGAGCCATTGGACCACTTCATTTGCTGGCCTACATATAGAGAGCTGAGACACACGATTTGTGGTGTCGATTCTACGGCAGCATGGGTCGGGGATAAGAAAACAAATTGGCACAAGAGGTTCCCCAAGAAGAAGATGAGGACGGAGGCTCAATTGTGGCTTAAACTGATAAATGCATGGATCCTACCGTGAAATCATTACACGCTTATTAGCCGTGAGAGGACCTGTGCGCTCTACTTCCTCATGATGGGTCAAAGGGTGAATGTGGGTCATCTGATCCGCTACCAGATATTTTTAGTCAGAACGAGTAAGAAGGTCGATCGAATGCCATTTGCCAATTTTTTAACTCAGTTCTTAAGACACGAGGAGGTTGCGGAGGAGCCAGAGTTTGACCACACCATCGATCAGCCCCTACGGCAAACGGACATCACTAGTCTTTGGCTGAAAGAAGAGACTGCCATGACATCTTTGACATGTGCCAAGCGAAATGCTCGTGATGATAGTTTTATGGCCCATCTCTATAGGATGATGGTTTTTCAGCTGAGGATAGGGGGTCGGCCGGCCACAACTGAGGAGAGGACATTAGTGGAGCAGCGGTACCCGCTCAATGCTCATGCCCAACAGCTGGTTGGGATAGGTGATGGATACAGACTCCTCGATGATGAGAATATCAACACACCTGAACAGTCTGAGGCCGAGCCGGAGCAGTCTGATGATGATAAGGAAGAAGCGCAGGATGAGGAGTGGAAAGCCTCAGAGGATGAGGACGTTGTTTGATCAGGGAGTTTCCTTGCACCCTACTCATTTTTCTTGTTTTGTCAATTTGTGCATGCACTAAGGACAATGCATGATCTAAGTGTGGGGTGGGGACATGTAAAAATTACTTGTAGTTGCTTGTTTTTGTTGTTTTAGCAAGTGGCGTTTTCGTTAGATAATTATTTTAGTTATTTGTTTTAAGAATTTGTTTTAGTGAATTGGTTTTAGTGATTTGTTTTAGTTAATATATATATATATATATATATATATATATATATATATATATATATATATAAATTGGACTCTTCCCGACGATGGATCTGCTAGACAGTTTTCTTGATGGAAATAAGTTTAGAGAAAAATACCAAAAAGATTTTTTTTAGGTAGTGTAGTAATTCCCCCTTGATTTTTCTTTGGGCTACGGTTCTTTTTCAAGGGTTTTTAGTTGAACCGGATAGAGTTAGTTTTAATTTTTAGGAGTAGGAACCACGGGGCTATGCATTTAATGGCAGCAATTTCTTTTAGCTTTGTTATGCCTTGAGAATAGCTAGTACTACGGTTGTGACGCTTAGACTCAGTTTTTGAATCTAGTATAAGTATCTTAAATCGTAGATTCTTAATTTTGCTTAACTGCTTTGATTGGAGTGTCGTGGTAAAACCAATCCTAAGTGGATTATGTGCCATGTATGTGTGAGGTTTGTATGTATTCTGTGCATTGCATTTGATGTCTAGAACTTGCCCTGTGTGTGTGTGCAAAGCAAAATAGTAGTCTTGTTCAGTCTGAGAAGTGATATAGGCGTTTCTTTGTTAAGCCAGATATATATATAGTTTACCCACCTAAAAGTTATGTATCGTAGTTAAACCCTTTGAGCCTATAATCCTGTTTCTTTAGTAACCACATTACTAGTCGTACCCCTTTATTTGAATCGACCATATATTCGAACCTTGTCACATCTTATGAGCACTTGAATTGTGATAAAGTATGAAAAAGTTAAAGTGGGGTGGTGGGTTGGCTTTTGAGTGGAACAATTGAAATAAGGAGAAAGGTGCACAACACTTAAAAAAAATGATAGTAGTTGTATTGTATGAAAAATAATTCTTGATGGTGGTGGCTAGTGATATAATGGTGCTTAAAGAAGTAGGGGGTAATATAAAGTGAAGTTAAGATGGAGTTTTGGTTTGACATAAGTATGGGCTTGAATGTTAAAGTGTATGTATTAAAGTGCTTAAGGGAGATGTAGTCACTTATATCCAAATGTATCATACCCGACCCGCAGCCTACATTACAACCAATCAAAGTCCTACTTGATCTTAGACTAAATAAACTCGATTAGTAGAGTATTACAGTATGGGCAAGCCTATGGTGCATCATTTGTGGCATATGAATATTATTTCTAAGAGCGAGTGAGTTTTTTGCCTATCTTGAGTTCATACGCTCTTAAAATTCATTGTGTGTGGAACTGAGCTCTTTGTTGGCTGAGGGCACGTGATTCATAAAGGAAAGGTAACGTCGTTGACCTCCATGTTGGAGTAAGTAAGTGAATTGTGAACAAGTCATGGTATTTGTGAGTCAAATCTTGAGGCGAGGATGTTACACCTTAGTGCTTAGACTATTTTAAATATTCTTATTGTAATGAGTTATGGGAATTTCTTAGTGAGGTTGTGCCTGTAAGTGTGGTTTGATTGCGCGAGGACGCGCAATGTTTAAGTGTGGGGTATTGATGTGTGGCTATAATTCCATAGTTTCGTATATTATTTTCCTTGTATTTTATATGCTTTAATGATAAACTACACTTTAATTGTGCGTAACGGAGTCTATTTTATGTGTATTTGAATTGGAGATGAAAGTAGAGAAGAAAGGATACTTACAAGTCGAAAGCGTGCGCGGGAGAAGTTGAATAGGAGAAGCTGGCGATGCCAGGCTTGTAGCTGGTGAGATACCTGGCGACGCCAAGCTTGTAGCTGGCGAGAGACCTAGCGAAGCGAGGCAGTAGGCGAAATCGAGCACGCCTTATACCTGGCGATGCCAGGCCTGGGGAGAGGTCCACCAGGCGTTATGCCTCGCGAGGCCAAGTCTGGGCGTGCACATTCCGAGCTTTGAAGACTTATTTCGTCTCCGGGTTTGACTAGGACTTGGCCTACACGTTTAGGTCTTTTCCTACACATATAAATAGACCTAAAAAATTGCCACTTTTGAGTACTTTTGCAACCAGAGGCAAGGATAGCTCGTCGAACAACCGTTGGGAGTCAGACTCATCGATTTCTACATCTCTTTATCCTTACTTTGTAATTTAATTATGTAAAATACTTTTGGATATTGTGATTATGAGTATGAATAGGTAAACTCATAATCTAGGGTTTTGATGGAACCTATTGGAGGATGATTTTCCTGTTACGTTAATATAGATTTTTCGTAGTATTTTCTCTATTTGTTCAACTATATTATTATTGTTGTTGATTGAAGGGGCTCTCAATCGACTGTGCCTATTTAGTGTGTATTACTCGTGAGAGAGTGCATATTTAGGTAGTTGTTGAACAACATCACTCCTAACGTATATGAGAGATCAATACGAAGGGTTTAAAGGTGGGATTAGGGATAACGAAACCTTGGTGCGATCCGAGTAAGCCGTAATTAATGCTAGCTAGCGTAATTCGGGAGAGTATGTCTAGTAAATTATAGTAATTACTCGGGAGAGAGTTACGACAATCAGAGTGCTCATGATCGATAGAGAAAGGTTAGGCAAATTTATAGAAAACGTAGCGGAAAAGATTCTGACAATAGGGGAAATCACAACTTTAGATCATTCCAATTCTTGTCTACAACCCGTAGTTGTTAGTTATTAATTGTTGCACTTTCATTACAAAATATTTAGTTAGTAAACATCCAAATTGTCACTTAAATATTTTTGAAGATTGATTGCGTGAGTTCGTGCGAGTCTAGTGGTTGTGATTGATAGGTTAATTCCTTGTGGGATTCGACTCCGGACTTATTAGCTGGAATATATTTGCAACGACCGCTTATTCCTTTTAATAAGGCATAGTTGGTCGTGATCAGAAGACACCTGTATAATTTCAGTCTACCATCTGGTTGGTGAAAATGTGGCATTGAATCAAGATGAAAATGAAGATCGGGTACCCCAAGCATATTGACAGGTATTCAACAGATTGAGCAGGTAGCTACTGCTGGTGCACCAGTTGTTGATGTTGTTGTTGCTACTGGTGCACCAGTTGATGACGTAGTTACTGATGATGCATGTTCTATGTTTTAAATTCTCAAAATTGAAATAAAGCTAAGGTATTTATTAATTCAAGCCTCATTGTAGAACTATGTTTTCTTCTATCACATGGAGTTTCTGTGATGATATTGGATATCAATCTATGTTTGATGTATTGCAGGATAAATTTGAGAGTGATGACATGGATATTCATCGCGATCATATTTTGGGATGGATGAAAGAGTTATAGAACAAATGGAGATGACACTTGCATGTAAAATATGTGAAGGGTAAGCCAATCCAAGAGGCTCTTAAGAATGTGCCCAAGGGGGTAGACAAGAAACAATGAAAGTTGTTGGTAAACGAACATTTTTCTACAGAAAGTTTTCAGGTTTGACATTATACCTAATTATGTAATTTTATTTTATACAATGATATTTTAATTGATAATTTATTTATAGAATTTGAATTTAATGTTGTCACTCAAATATAGGCGAGAAGTAACAGGAATGCAGCAAATAGAACTAAGTTGAAGATGCTTCATCATATTGGTAGCAAGCCAATTAGAGAGATTATTTATTAAAAGGTGTTATCATAAAATCTATTTTTTCTTAATATTGACGAGACTTTATTTGACATATTTACTTTTATGTAAAGGGCGAAAAAGATGGCAAACCACCAGATTTGGCAACTATTTTCTTCGAGACTCGCAAGAAGAATAACATACTTGTCGATCCTGAAATAATCGAGAAACATATGCGTTTGGTTAATTGAACATGTTTGTTTACTTTTAGTTATTATGGGATCTGACAAAAATTTCTCTATATATTTTATAGGCTCAAATCCAGGAATTGGTGCAGTCTGAACCGTCACTTCCTAACATAGAGATTGTAGAAAAATGCCTTGTACCTCAAAGTCGTAGTCATGTATTTGGCTTTGGGGGTGGATTAAAGGCGAAAGATTTGAAAGGTGGAACTGCCTCAAAAACTGAATTATTGGCTAAGCTACGTTCAACGGAAAATGAAAACCAGTCTTTGAAGGATCGTCTGTCTAATTTCGAAAATGAGATGAGAGAATTGAGGCAATTAAAAGAATTAGTATTAGCGCAACAAACTAATTTCCAGCCTCCAATTCAGGAGAATGACTAAAAGAATTGATTTAAGTGTATGTTATTATATATCATTTACGAAATTTATTCTTCTGTTGATTACGAATTTGCTGCTTGGGCATAGTTATTAATCGTATTACTGGTTTCTTAATGTTCGCTAGTGGTTGAAGTTCGATAATCCATACTGGAGTTCGATAACCCATAGTGGTTGTTAAAAGTGAACTTTCTTGTTTAATATTGGATGACCTCAAAATAGGCAATAAAGTTTGCTACTGTAATAGGCCTGGCAAGTGGGCCGGTCCAGGCCCGGGACCGGCCCAGGACCGCGGGCCAGACGGGCCAAACGACTAAACGGGCCAGGACCGTTTGGTCCGGTTTTAGCGGGTCTGGTTCGGTCCCGGACCGTTTGGTCCGCAGGGCCCGAGACCGGCCCTGTCCCCTTAGCGGGCCTAGCGCCCAACAGCTATTTTTTATTATTTTTTAAAAAAAAAAAAACTTTGGACTGTCAAAAATAGTCATTGGGCTGTCAAAAATAGTCATTTAACCCCTCAACTTTGTTTTAATCCCAAACTTTTTATAATTACACTTTTTCCCTATTTTCAACTATAAATACCCCATCATATATAGTATATCTTAAGATGTATATATAGTATATAAATCGAATATAGCTTATATATAGTAAGATGTATATATATTATAGTATACATATAAGCTTATATTTATACTATACTATAGTCTATACTATATATACATCTCATAAGATATATAAACTATATTCGATATACTATATATACATCTTAAGATATACTATATATACTATACTATATATACATCTTAAGATATACTATATATACTATATACATCTTAAGATA
This sequence comes from Nicotiana tabacum, assembly GCF_000715075.1. NCBI lineage: Eukaryota > Viridiplantae > Streptophyta > Magnoliopsida > Solanales > Solanaceae > Nicotiana > Nicotiana tabacum. The sequence continues at coordinate 6,236,992 of NC_134097.1, read as the reverse complement.
TACTACATATACATCTTAAGATATACTATATATACATAGTATACTAGATATATATAGTAGATATACATGTATATATAGTATATCTTAAGATGTATATATAGTATATAAATCGAATATAGCTTATATATAGTAAGATGTATATATATTATAGTATAGTATAGTATACATATAAGCTTATATTTATACTATACTATAGTCTATACTATATATACATCTCATAAGATATATAAACTATATTCGATATACTATATATACATCTTAAGATATACTATATATACTATACTATATATACATCTTAAGATATACTATATATACTATACTACATATACATCTTAAGATATACTATATATACATAGTATACTAGATATATATAGTAGATATACATGTATATATAGTATATCTTAAGATGTATATATAGTATATAAATCGAATATAGCTTATATATAGTAAGATGTATATATATTATAGTATAGTATAGTATACATATAAGCTTATATTTATACTATACTATAGTCTATACTATATATACATCTCATAAGATATATAAACTATATTCGATATACTATATATACATCTTAAGATATACTATATATACTATACTATATATACATCTTAAGATATACTATATATACTATACTATATATACATCTTAAGATATACTATATATACTATACTATATATACATCTTAAGATATACTATATATACATAGTATACTAGATATACTAGATATATATAGTAGATATACATGTATATATAGTATATCTTAAGATGTATATATAGTATATAAATCGAATATAGCTTATATATAGTAAGATGTATATATATTATAGTATAGTATAGTATACATATAAGCTTATATTTATACTATACTATAGTCTATACTATATATACATCTCATAAGATATATAAACTATATTCGATATACTATATATACATCTTAAGATATACTATATATACTATACTATATATACATCTTAAGATATACTATATATACTATACTATATATACATCTTAAGATATATATACATCTTAAGATATACTATATATACTATACTATATATACATCTTAAGATATACTATATATACATAGTATACTAGATATACTAGATATATATAGTAGATATACATGTATATATAGTATATCTTAAGATGTATATATAGTATATAAATCGAATATAGCTTATATATAGTAAGATGTATATATATTATAGTATAGTATAGTATACATATAAGCTTATATTTATACTATACTATAGTCTATACTATATATACATCTCATAAGATATATAAACTATATTCGATATACTATATATACATCTTAAGATATACTATATATACTATACTATATATACATCTTAAGATATACTATATATACATAGTATACTAGATATACTAGATATATATAGTAGATATACATGTATATATAGTATATCTTAAGATGTATATATAGTATATAAATCGAATATAGCTTATATATAGTAAGATGTATATATATTATAGTATAGTTTAGTATACATATAAGCTTATATATATACTATACTATAGTCTATATATATATATCGAATATATCGAATATAGCTTATATATCTTAAGCTGTATATATAGTATATACTATACTATACTATAATATATATACATCTTACTATATATATTATATATATCTTAAGATGTATATTATCGAATATGACTTATATACTATGTATATATAGTATAGTGTGTGTATATATAAGATGTATATATATATATATATATATATATATATATATCTTAAGATGTATATATAGTATATAAATCGAATATAGCTTATATATCTTAAGATGTATACATAGTATAGTATAGTATATATATATAAGCTTATATATATATGTATATCGAATATAGCTTATATATCTTAAGTTGTATAAATGGTATATACTATAATATAATATAATATATATACATCTTACTATATATATTATATATATCTTAAGATATATATTATCGAATATGACTTATATACTATGTATATATAGTATGGTGTGTATATATATAAGATGTATATATAGTATAGTGTGTGTATATATATATATATATATATCTTAAGATGTATATATAGTACTATAGAATATGACTTATATACTATGTATATATAGTATACTGTGTGTGTGTGTATATGTGTGTGTATATATATATATATATATCTTAAGATGTATATATAGTATATAAATCGAATATAGCTTATATATCTTAAGATGTATATATAGTATAGTATAGTATATATATATAAGCTTATATATATATATATATGTATATATACTATAGTATATCGAATATCTATGTATATAACTATATATATATATATATATATATATATATATATATATATATATATATATATCTTAAAATGTATATATACACTATAATATACTATAATATATATATACATAGTTTATAAGTCATATTCGATAGTATACATCTTAAGATATACTATATATACATCTTACTATATATATATATAGCTTATATATCTTAAGATGTATATATATCTTAAGATCTACTATACTATACTATATATAGTATATCTTAAGATGTATATATAATATATTTTAAGATGTATACTATGTATATATAATATAGTATATATATATATATTAAGATGTATATATAGTATATAAATCGAATATAGCTTATATATCTTTATTGCTATTTTTTTCTCTAACTTCTATAAAAAAATAAATAAATAGAAAGTTTATGTTGGGCCCGTTTAGGCCTGTTTGGGCCCGGGACCGGACTGGGACCGGCCCACTAAACCCGGACCCGTTAGTTCGTGGTCCCGGTCCCGAGCCGGTTCCAGCAATAAGCCCGCGAAGCACAGGACCGTTTAGGACCGGACCGCATAGGACCGGCCCACTTAGGACCGGGCCCGCGAAGCCCACTTAGGACCGAGCCCGACCCAGTTGCCACCCCTACACTGTAATAACATATAATAACATTCAGTTATTTCCATGCAAGATGATTCCTAAATTGCCAATAAACAATCTAGAGAATAGCTAGAAGATACACAAGTTTTGCTTTTCCAAACTTTAGCTTACTATCAAAACATAAACATCAAGAACAAAAGTAAATGCCTACGAATATCCAAGTACATGAATATACATTTTAGGTTCTCTTCTCATAAGCAAGGATAGGAACAAGTGAATGGTAGTTCATCTGCTACTGTTGTTTTTTTTTTTTGACATCTTTTAGTCATTCTCTAAGCTAGAGCTACCTTGGGTTTATTTCTAGAGAGGTCTCTATCACCTAAATTATGCACTTCCATACCTATTAAACTTACTCTTTTTTTTGTCAATTCCCATACTTACTGTGATAACATTCCGTCTACACTGTTATATATAGTTTTTCTAACTGAAATTTCTTATTTTCTATAGATTTTGGATATTGAAGTTTACTAGAAGCAGATTTTTGACGACATACAGATTAACTATCATTTTGCTGGGAATTTCAAGAAAATTTTACATTACAATCAAGGGATATTAGTGATATGTAGTTCTTTGCTAAATATTTAAGAACACAATATTGTGACTAGCTTACATCATTGATGTACGGTGCAACTAACTGATGTTGATCATTTTTGGTATTATTTTATGAAAGTAACATCATCTATATATTAATATTCCCGATTTTCTAGTTGCAAATTGAATGTGATTTAGGGACTTGTGACTTGTTTCTTTAGGGACTAGACGGGTAGTCCTTAAATCCCTTTTAGGAGTAGAAAATTTGGTTGCTAAATCTGTAGCTTTGTTGTGCTGACCTGTTCGACTTAGGGACCAGCTTTAAACTTCTCCGAAAAGATATAACGGCCAGCTTCTAACTGGTCGTGAAACGTTTTAGCGTCCACATTTAAACTAGTCGCGAAAATATTTTAAGGACCAGGAATTTAGTCCCTAAAATATGCAAATAGGCACCAGAAACATAATCCTTAAAAATCAGTTAAGGGCTAGTTTTAAACTGGTCGCGAAACAATTGTAGCGACCAGCACCCTATCTCGTCCTTAATGACCTTTAGCGACGGAAGCTATAAGGACCAGATTAGCTGATCGCTATTGACCATTTGGGACCAATTCCTTACTTTTAGGGATCAGTTTTCCCTTCGCTATTGAGCATTTTTTTTGTAGTGTAAGTCACGATAGAATTTTGGAAATTGGTATAATTGTTTTTAGTTATAAGATACTATTTTTTAAAGTTGAAAAGTGAATTTGGGCTAGCGAGTGCCAATACTCATAAACTGTGTTTTTAATGCCATTTACAAGGTTAAGTTGCCACGTAGTGTCAATAACCCGACATTTATACCTCTTGGGCCAAAATTACTTCCTATCTTTAGGAATGTTAGCCCACCGAGCCCATTCTGTAGAGACTTTGAAATACTCGACTAATAGCTTGTTCGAATTCGATCGTGCTTTTAAAATCACCTTATTTTAAAAAGTTTTTTGGAAAAAAGTATACTTTTGAACAGCAATTAGTATTTGACAAAACTTTTAAAAGGTGTTTCTAAGTGTATTTTTCTTAGAAGTGCTTTTAAAAAAAGTATTTTTGGAGAGAAATTACCTTTTTATGCTTCTCAAAAACCGCTTCTGTTTCTACTCAAATGCATTTTTTTTTCCTTCTAAAAGCTTGGCCAAATACCATTACTTTGAAAAAAAAACCTTTGGCCAAAAAGAAGCACGGCCAAACATGCTATAATTAAATTACGTCATTCCAAGAATAAACTTATTTTGCTTAACCATGATTAATTTATATAAAAGAATTAACCCGAATAGCCTCCTACCTAATCTTTTAAACTTAAAATAGCCAGCAAATGTATAATGTATATATAATTCATATATAATATATGTATAACTGTATATAATTAATGTATAATCTATGTGTACCGACTACAAAAAGTAAACATTGAATCTGCCGGCTATTTGTGTAACAATCCCTACATAGTTTCCTTTTCTTCCTGCAATTTCTTCTTAATATAGTTAGGCAGATATCACCGGAAGTCCACGTTTTAGACTTTTGTTATTTGATTGTGTCACGGCAAAACAAACCTCAAGATAATCAGAGAAAATTTGGTGATAAAATATGAAATTAACATCTTATTTTCCTTGAAATTTAAGAAGGTGCTTTTAGTTTTGAGTTTATGATCTAACAGACGTATTGAAATATCGATTTGAATTTTGATAAAGTCGATTCCACCAAAAAAACTATAATTTTTATTTCAAAAATAATGAGTGATCAATATCCAAATCCACATTAAAAATTATTAAATATTAAACCATTCTATTCCTAATTCTTTCTTTTTGGACAAAGAAATATTACTTGTGAGAAAACAATATAAATATATGGCAGCTAGCTGTCTGTGCTCAAGTCGTATTTGTCAGCTTTGCTATGGGCTTTTCTCGATAAGAGTGAGGTTTATGGAGGAGATGAAGAGGTTTATAGTGTATACACATTTTATTCTTAATTTGTGAATATAAAAGAGGTTGTTTTCGATAATGTTCAGCTCAAGAAAGATAAGAAACACCTCATAACAACAAGTCACGAGTATATATATATATATATATATATATATATATATATATATATATATATATATATATATATATAGTAGTTGGGTTCGAAATTAACAAAGTGTCATGCGTAAACTAAAGAAGCAACTATGATGACAATAAATCAGACGAAACAAAAAGTATATTAAAAGAGACATAATACTTTAATATGGTTTGGTCAATTGACCTACATATGATATAAAACTAATATAAAAGAAAAAAAATTATGGAGAGAAAAATATCCCCCTAAACAAAGCTCTTTTGAGGACTATACATTGTGAATGTTATTCTATGTTGTTGTGTGAATGAATGATTCTGATCAATTTATAGAGGCCGCTATCTTTTCCTCCAAGGAAGCAATCTATTAAATATAGAAAAAATCTACATTTTCCTTTAAGAAAAAGTAAAATAACCATAGTTAATATTCTAGTACTTTTTCTTCAAGTAAAAAAATAAATTCAAATAAGATAAAAAAATCAGGACAAATTCCTAACACATGCCACGTGCATGTGTGATACCTAGCTAGTATTTTCTCTACTTCACAAAATAGCGAGTCAATTGGGATCATATCGCCATATCTTTGTTCTTATTGCATTTGAGCGAGAGAGAGAAAAGGAGAAGGAAATATTACGTTACTGATGAGTTTTGAAACCTTCTTCTAAACTTTAAAAGACAGAAAACTCGTCAAGTGAGTTAGCCCTCAACCTCGACTTATGACCTGCCATATGGGAAATGAATACATGAGCACCCATTACCTTTAGAGAAAGGTGAGGTGAGCCACCAAACTCTAGGTGCAACCGTTGTTAAGAATTGAATCTCACAGTTTTCTGCCCTCAATCTTTTGCCTTTCCAATATATATATATATATATATATATATATATATATATATATATATATATATATATATATATATATATATCACAAGTTCGTATTAAAAAAATTATTAAAAATTATTATAGTAACAATTCCCTCTTGCTTAAGTTTTGTTTCCAAATGAGAGGCATAACTGCGTCAACTATGCCTAGTGGATTATTATAATTAATGTACGCGGCGAACGGACTTAATTAGTCTTTGAAATCAAGAACGTAATTAACTCTCTTTCACTTTTATACTTTTCTGAGACTTTCTCTCTTTTTTCTTTTAAATAAATAATTATCGGCATGCATCTTAAAACTTGACAGCTTAAAACAATGGTCAAATATTACATAAACTAAGTCCCTTTAATTAAATTATAATTACAATGACCCCTTTTTATATTTGTTAGCCAAGTCAGTAGATATATTGATCGACCACAGCTCTAACATCTAACATGCCCTTAAATTGTACAAATTCTGCTTTTCTTAAATTTGAATTTCGTTATTTTAAGGTTATGAATTGTCTTTTCTTAAAAGTGTACAAAAACTTTAAAAAACAGATAATATAAAGTGATTATACACTTTCTCATCTTACGACTGACATCTTAATGTGAGAACTCAATCTCTTGACCCTTGTTGCCATTCCAAAAAGACCGAACGCAAGTTGCTAAAATAATGTGTAATCAAGAATGTTTTTGATTTGTTGATGTCAACCTAATCTTTTTCTAAACTTTTATAGTTACTTTTGAGTTTCTTAGTTTCAGCAGTACTAGAAAAAAAAGAGAAAGAAATTGGACAGTTTAACTTTTCATATTCACGAGTAAACAAATGTGTCTCAAATAAGTAGCATTAAATCCAGCGTCAACTTGGAGCTAAATCTTAGTTTCAAAGTTAATATGTCAATATATGTGTATGATGCGCTAAAAATGGCAGTTTGCTAAAAATGGCAGTTCGGTGTACAAGTTATCTTATGTTCATGCGAAATTCGAAGAAAAAGGTCGCACCTAAAAAGTGTGATGTAGACAACCTAACCTAATGCAAGCATTAATAGTTGCTTTCATTGCTCGAACTTGTGACATATAAGTTACAAAAAAGGCAACTTGCGTAATCACGTATGGTGCACTATTCAAAAATGTTTTTTTCTTTTGATTCAAGATTTAGTGCCTCCTCTTTGTCGTAGTTCCCACCTTAAACAAGGGGTCTTTTTTCGCTTTTATCGCGGGATAGAAAAGAAAACAAAGGAACCGAACAAATATATATATATATATATATATATATATATATATATATATATATATATATATATATATATATACACAAAAAAAAAAATACATATAAAAAATATATATATTTCGGCTATTATTTTAAAAATTGCTATACAATATTTTCCCTATATATATAATTTAATCATATTTCCTCCTGTAAGGGTTACTCTATTCTGGATTATATTTGCACATAATTTTTATTCGGATTTTCTTGAAATGTCTAGCATGTGTTTTAAAAAATAAAAAATAGTTGCAATTAAATAAGCAGGCTTATAATCATGATGAATGTACTTTTCATTTTTTTAGTAACAAGTAGCCATTCAAAAATATACGTTATTCTCAAAATATGTACACTTTTTACAATTTCTTAGTAAGCAACAGCCATTCTATATTCTATGACAACTTAAATAAATAAACACAAAATCATGATGAAATGTACTTTATATTTTTTAAGTAACACCTAGCCATTTCTAAAATATACCTCAAACTCACACTACATTTAATTTGTAACAAGTGGCTATTCTACAACAGCTTCAATATCCGGATTCGTATAGGAATCTGATTAAATCTGGATTTGTATCGGAAAGTCCCATATAAGGAGGTAAAATGCTCTATAACAAATGCGATTTCATAGTTCATATTCAGGGTTCAAACCCGAAATCTCTAATTAAGAATAAACGAGTACTTATCACAACACTCAATTGGTTCAATGTCATCATTTAAGATTGTCTTAAGCAGCCCAACTACCCAATGAAAACACCCAATTTCCACTATTCTACAACAACTTCAATACCCGACACCCGCATAGGGCTTCGATTAAATCTGGATTCGCATAGGAAAGTCTCACACAAGAAGGTAAAACGCTCTATAATAAAGGCGATTTCATAGTTTATATACAGAGCTCAAACCCGAGATCTTTAATTAAGGATTAAGGAGTACTTATTACTCCACCCAAGACGTCTCTCGGTCAAATATGATCATTTAAAATTATCTTAAGCAGCCCAACTATCCAATGAAAACACACAGTTTCCACTATTCTTGATTTCTTTCTTTTAAATAGAAAATTAGCAGGTAACCTTAGACCTATATTTATCTTCTTTTTCCCATCTTCCTATTCCTTTCTGCAGCACTGGAATTATTGTTAATATATATTTTTATTCTTAGTGGAAAGATGATTCTGAAAGATATATACAACCATTCCTGTATTCCTTGCATATAGTCATTTCCTTCGCTGGTCCCTTCTAGCACTATGCCTTATAACGCTAAAAATTTAGGTATACTTTTTTCTGTGAAAATCATTATAAATTAAGTGAGGTTGGTAATTATTATAAACTACCATGTTAAGTTTTGCTGACTATTTATCTTTATGTCCAATTCTACAAATATAGGTCATTATAATTCCCTTGTTTACTCCCCTGCTCATGTTAATTACGTACTAGTTATTCTCGAAAAATACTTACTTAATACCAGAGACAGATCCAGGATTTAAACCCTATGGATTCAACTTTTAAGGTTTTTAGTATTGAACCCACTATATTTTTAAAGTTATGGGTTAATATCTATTATTTTTGCAATTTTAATAAATTTTTACATACAAATTTTTACTTTGCGTCGAAAGTTATGGGTTCAATTAAACCCGTGAGAGAAAACACTGCATCCGCCTCTGCTTAATACATGTTGAATTACGTAACATGCATTTATATTAGAATTTTTTTTCACATGTACAAACTATGTGAAACTTAAAACCACAAGCATTAATCAACTCAATGTCGTCCGTCACATAAAGAAATTCAGAAGCCTCGTGAAAGGTGCATGCTTTACTAATGGGGGCGCCGGCGTAACTATAACTCAGGGCCGCATGGACGGAATTAGCTAGGGCGGAAGGGGTTCACTCGAACCCATTCGCTATAAAATTACATATAAGGTGAAATTCATTTTGTGCCACAACCCAAAAACATTGTCTCAATTGTCAAGAGGGTTCAAAACTTTTGTGAAGTCGCTGGTTCAATTCTCTTTGGTCACGATCTCTTTTAATTTTTTAACTTTTTCTTTTTTGAACTCCTTAGCGGAAATCCTGGCTCTACCATTGCTCAGGGGCCGTCGGATGTAGAATGTGAGGTATACGGGTTCATCTGAATTTATTAGCTTTGACTCAGATACTATATATATATATATATATATATGTGTGTGTGTGTGTCAAAAAATTTACTAAATAAGTACAGATGATTGACTTCAAACCCGGTAAATTAAATAAGTTGTGGTAAAACACCGAATTCAAACCCATAAAATTCATATTCTGGATTCGCCTTCTCTCTCATTTTGATGCACATAGGACTACACATAAAACAGAAGGTGGGGTTCTTTCCATGATATACCAAGTACCTACAATCTTTACAGTTTTGTTGCATGTTGCATCAGCAAAGTGATAAAATATAATAAGAACTTACAACAACAACAACCCACTAAAATCTCAGAAGTAAGGGATCTAGGGAGGATAGTGTGTACGCATACTTTACCCCTATTCTCATGGAGTAGAAAAACTATTTTCGATAGATCCTCGGCTCAAGAAAACGAAAAAGAGGAAAGAGACAATATATCAATATCATAACAAAAACCATAAAAATAATAAAGTATTATAAGAAATCGAAAAATAGTTAGAAACCCAATACAATAATCAGAAAAAAAAGAAGAAGATAATATTAACTTATAGTAACAAAAAAGGACATGACTGAACTCAGAATTGAAGCTTACCAACCAAAAAGGAAATATTACTGCATTAACAGACCAAAAATGACATCATCTTTTAAATCACTTGAGCCGACAAATATACCAAAAAAAGAGTTGTCAACTTGCAAAAATATCCTATCCTTAGACCTTGTCTTAACTCAAGCGTGCTTATAACCTAGATTATCTTCAACTTCACACCTCATCCTCCACTAATTAATACACTAATCCCACAAGTAATTCCTAAACCTTCTCATGGTTAGGCCTATTGACATGTAAACCGTCAAAGAAATTTAATTTTTGTGCACGTGTATAAAAGTTTTACATCATCACATAAAGTTTACTACAGGTAAATATTTTTAGTGAATTTGATATGATAATCTCAAAATAGGTAATAACCTAATACAACTGGTCATGTTACAATGACAGTATAATAACTGTTTACAGTTAGATGTATATAACTTAAATCCATCGTCAAACATACAACGTTTTAATTTAACAATGCACAAGTGGCATTTAGACACGTTCACATGTGTTCCATGCCTATTTGACAAGCATATTTCAAGTCAAAAATCTTTGGCGCCAAACGGAACGTTCCCTTCTTCAACGGCAGTTAGGCACAAATATAATATATTTAATTATTTTTCCTAATCTTTTGCCTTGCTTCTTGGCACTTAACAATTTTCAAGATTTGATCAGCTTATTATAATAATGTCTAAGGACAAGTCCACATATACACACACACACCTATACATATACACCTAAAAAACAATAGCCCGGTGCATTAAGCTCTTGCGATGCATGGCGTCCCAAAAGAGCAAGACCACAAGGGTCCATTTTATGGAGCCTTACCCTGCATTTCTGCAAGAGGGTGTTTCTACGGCTCGAACTCATGACCTCATGGTCATAAAGGCGGATCTAGAATTTAAACTTTAAGGATTCAAGGGTTTTAGCATTGACCCCATTATATTTTTAAAGTTATGGGTTCATATATACTATTTTTGAATTTTAATGAGTTTTTACATATAAATTGTTACTCCGCGTCGATAGTTATGGGTTCAATTGAACCCATCATTAATATGCTACATATGACCTCCTGGTCACATGACAATAACTTTACCAGTTACGCCAAAACTCTCCTTTCATATATATATATATATATATATATATATATATACACACACACCTAGCTAATGCCATTAATTTCTTACTATTCTAATTCTCATGATTGGTGCAATACCAATAAAAATGGGCTACTCCAAGTTTTCCAAGTACAATTTCTTCTTCTTGATTATGGTTTTCTCTTTGGTCTTAGGCCAAAAAAATGATCAAATGTTAAATGATCGTGCCTCGCTTCTTTCGTTCATGGCTGGTATTTCTTCTGACCCTTACCATGCATTAGAAAGTTGGAATTCTTCTAACATTCATTTATGCAACTGGACTGGAGTTGGTTGTGACAAGAAAATGAATAGAGTTGTTGAGCTTGATCTTAGTCACCATTCGTTACGAGGGACGATTTCTTCTGCTCTTTCTGGTCTGTCATTCTTGCAAATTCTTGATTTATCTGGTAACTTATTTGAAGGTAAAATTCCTGCTGAATTGGGCTATCTTTTAAAGCTTAATCAGCTTAGTTTGTCTTCTAATCTTCTTGAAGGTAAAATCCCAGTTGAGTTAGGACTACTTCATAAATTGAAGTATCTTGATTTAGGAAGTAACAATCTTTCTGGTGAAATTCCTCTGCCTTTGTTCTGTAATTGTTCTGCTTCTTTGCAATATATGGACCTTTCTAACAATTCACTTAGTGGTGAAATTCCTATGCACAATCAATGTGAGCTTAAGGAGTTGAAGTTTCTTCTTCTTTGGTCTAACAATCTTGTTGGTGAAGTACCTAAAGCTCTTTCAAATTCTTCTAAACTAGAATGGCTTGACATTGAGTCGAATTTGTTTAGCGGAGAGCTTCCTTCTGATATTGTAAGTAAAATGCCAATGTTACAATTCCTTTTCTTGTCCTACAACAACTTCATTACCCATAGAAATAATACTGATTTGACTCCTTTTTTTGCTTCCCTAGTTAATTCTTCTAACTTACAAGAACTTGAGTTAGCTGGAAATAATCTAGGTGGGGAATTACCTCCTATTATTGGTAATATCTCCAAGAACATTGCACAGATTCATCTCGACGATAATCTTATCTATGGTCCTATCCCTACACAAATTTCCAAGCTTGGAAACCTTACTCTTTTGAACTTGTCAAGTAATCATCTCAATGGTACAATTCCTCTTGAGTTGTGTCAAATTGGAAAACTCGAGAGGCTTTATTTATCGAATAACTCACTCTCGGGTGTCATTCCTTCTGCTTTTGGGAATCTTCCTCATTTAGGCCTTCTTGATTTGTCGAAAAACAAGCTCTCTGGATTGATCCCGGATACCTTTGCTAATCTTTCACAGCTAAGAAGACTTCTGTTGCATAACAATCAGCTCTCTGGAACGATACCCTCGAGTCTAGGGCAATGTATTAACTTGGAAATTCTTGATCTTTCTCACAACAGAATCTCAGGCAAAATTCCAAGTGAAGTTGCTGGATTGAGCAGCTTGAAAATCTATCTTAACTTGTCTGGAAATAACTTACATGGTCCTATTCCTTTAGAGCTTAGCAAAATGGATATGGTGTTGGCCATTGATTTGTCATCAAATAATCTCTCAGCTACTGTCCCTTCACAACTTGGAAGCTGCATTGCTCTTGAATACCTTAATCTATCGCGTAATGCTTTAGAAGGTGCTCTTCCATCATCGATAGGGAGATTGCCTTACCTTAAGGAACTTGACGTTTCGTTCAACGTATTGAATGGGGAGATACCACAAAGTTTTCAGGCTTCATCAACTTTGCAAAAGCTCAACTTTTCCTACAACCATTTCTCCGGGAACACGACAAATACTGGTGCATTTTCATCATTAAACATTAGCTCCTTCTTGGGAAATTTTCAGCTTTGTGGCTCAATACAAGGAATGGAAAGTTGCCATAAAAAGAGAGGTCATCATTTCATAATCACAATCCTCCTTTCATTGCTTATAACTCCCATATTTTGCATTGTTGGCTACCCTTTGGTCCTAAGATCCAAATTCAGGAGCCAATGGACAGGTAAGGTAGCTGAAGATACAGAACTAGGTGAGAAGAAAGAGCAAAAGTACCCAAGAATATCCCATATGCAGCTTATTGAAGCCACAGGAGGTTTTAGCAGCTCGAGTCTAATAGGAGAAGGACGATATGGGCGTGTTTACAAGGGAGTGTTAAGAAATAACATGAGAATAGCTGTCAAAGTAATTGATTCAAAAACAGCTGGAGAGAGCTTTAAAAGGGAATGCCAAATCTTGAAAAGGACTAGGCACAGGAATTTGATTAGGATCATAACAACTTGTAGCAGGCCGGATTTTAAAGCTCTTGTTTTCCCATTGATGCCAAATGGAAGCTTAGAAAACCATCTGTATCCGAGCGATGGACTGAGACATCAATTGGATTTGGCTCAAGTGGTTAGCATTTGCAATGATGTAGCAGAAGGAGTAGCCTATCTCCACCATTATTCGCCTGTTAAAGTCGTGCACTGTGACTTAAAACCGAGCAACATTCTTCTTGATTACAACATGACAGCTTTGGTCACAGATTTTGGAATTTCAAGATTAGTAAAAGCTGTTGAGGAAAGTACTAATCCCATTGATGAATCAGTTTCATATAACTCCACAGATGGCTTACTTTTTGGATCAATTGGTTACATAGCTCCTGGTTAGTTTAATTAATTAAATCATATACTATGGTAACTAAGAAGGGGAACTGGCGTAACTGGTAAGTTGCTGCCATGTGACCAGGAGTTCACGGGTTCGAGCCGTGAAATCAGCCTCTTACAGAAATGCAAGTTAAGGCTGCATTCAATAGACCTTGTGGTCCGGCCCTTCCTCAGACCCCGCGCATAACGAGAGCTTAGTACACCGTGCTGCCCTTTACTATGGTAACTAATATTGTGTTCTAAGTTTCTGTTCACTGTCTCATTGATTGCAGAATATGGAATGGGAAAGAGAGCTTCAACAAAAGGAGATGTATATAGCTTTGGAGTACTTTTACTTGAGATTGTGACAGGAAAACGTCCCACGGATATTCTTTTTCAACAAGGCTCGAGCTTGCACGAATGGGTGAAGAGTCAGTATCCACATAAACTCGAGCCTATGATTGACGAAACACTACAAAGATATCCACAAGTTGACACAGTTCCATCCGATAACAAGATGTGGCACGACGTTGTGTTTGAGTTGATAGAACTTGGTTTAATGTGCACACAATATAATCCTTCAACTAGGCCAACAATGTTAGATGTAGCACTTGAAATTGGTAGGCTAAAGCAGTATATTTCAAGTCCTTGTAACATTGTGGCTGAAGATGTTACAACAAAGGATTAACAGTTTTTGAACTTAGAAATATCAGGTTCTTTCAGCTTTATTCATTGTACTTCTATGTTTCTTTTTCTTTCTTTTTCCCCTTTATTTTAGAGAAGCTTTTTATGTTTGTTCAATTGTGATCTATTTTCTTAGCTTTGATCCTGAAAATTTCTTCAGGTGAGCTACACAAGTAGTTTGTTTGATATGACAAAAGTTCTTTTTGAGGAAAATATTATTTTGTGCGAGAAAGTCAATTTATGGTGTCTGGTTGTTAAAAGATTAAAAGGGAAGAAATGATACTTTTTTTCAATTGTAGACGGAAGTCATATTTCTTACCGTTATTCCAACTTTTAACTTCATATTACTTGTTCAAACACATAACATTTATATTAATTTTTAATAGTGAAAATTTTCATCGAAGCGCTCTCTAATTTGCTAAGAATATTATCAATCTTTAATATATATTTCTCAACAAAATATTCTTGAGATAATTCTTTTAATAAAATAATACTTTTAAAATCTACTTTTAATACTCGAAAAGTACTTTTAATAAAAAATATTTTGCATGAAAAATCAATGTCATCTCTTTAAATCCTTTTACGGCTTGTTCTTTCTTGATCATGATCCTCTAACAATGAGAGACTTAATTATAAGGTAGTGCGGCTATTTGGACATACAACCAACCAAATGTAGCCTTTTTGCTGTTAAAAAAGTTTTGACAAGTATTTAAATGGTTCTTTATTTCCATTCATTTATTTGCAATGTAATTATCATTTATCGTATCCTCGTATCATACTGTACTAAAAGTGAAAAGATCTTAAGTAGAAGATTGAATTACTTAAATGCCCATAAAAAATTAATAGACTTTTATTGTCACGACCCGAAATTTCCACCTTCAAGACCGTGATGGCACCTAATATTTCACTTGCTAGGCAAGCCAACGTTAAAATAATCTTAACCATTTTTAAACAAATCAAATTAAACGGAAGTCAATTACTGAAATAATGTGCGGAAGACCATAACAACTGAATCATCCGAATACATCCCCGAATCGGGTGTCACAAGTGCACGAACTACTAGAATAATACAAATAAAGGTCTGGATAAAATTCAAGTTGTTTGAAAGATAATACACAACTAAGATAAGATAGAGGGGACTTCAGAATTGCGGACGCTGTGCAGTTATACCTCAAGTCTTCTCTGGGTAGCTGAATCCGAGCAAGTCTATGGTATGCCGTTGAGACCAACTCTAAAATCTGCACAAGAAGTGCAGAGTGTAGTATGAGTACAACCGACCACATGTACTTCGTAAGTGTCAAGCCTAACATCGACGAAGTAGTGACGAGGCTATGACAAGACACATACGTAAACAACATGTATAAGTATATACAAATACGAAGCAACAATAACACAATATATAACAATTTATAAATTTGGGAGGGAACATGCGAAGGAGGATGATATAATAATTTCAGCAGAAGAAGTGTCACGTAGCAGCTAATTAATTCATCAACAATAAAATGAGCAGCTGATAATATGAAAATGGTACAACACCACCCTTTGTGCTTTTACACTCTTCCTTACCATGAAAATAATAATATAAATTCGGAAGAGTATTTAAATGCGGGGATATATACTTATCAATCAATTCAATACCAGAATACCGACCCCACCTTCCAAAATATTCAACAATAATTAAACTAGCAATAATCTCATGAAAATTGATCAATTAAACAATAATAACTTAAGCAGGGATATCTTAATTAAATATGCAATTGTTCACAATAAACAAATTCCATCCGCATGCTTTGACTCAACAACAATACATAAGTACTCGTCACCTCACATATACGTTGTACCCGCACACTAAAACACGTAGCAAATAGACAAATAAATCATACTCCCTCAAGTCAAGGTAAACCACGACACTTACCTCGATTTGCAACCAATTCAAGATTCCAATACACCTTTGCCTCGCAAATTAGTGTCTGAATGCCTCGAATTTAGTCACAATTAATTCGATTCAGTCAATATAAATTATAGGAATTAATTCCATATAAAATATCATTTTCCAATAAAATTCGAAACTGCATTTCAAAAATTTCTCGTGGGGCCCACGCCTCGGAACCCGATAAAAGTTTCAAAACTAAAAAGCCCATTCAACCATGAGTCTAACAATACAAAGTTTACCAAATTCCGACATCAACTCGACCTTCAAATCCCCAAATCTTATTTTCAAATCCCTACGTCCAAATCCTCGAATTTCACCTCAAAAATACGTAATCTAGTCGAAATAATCGATGATAATTCAATATTATTGACTAACAATGATCACAATGACTTACCTCAAGTTTTCCCATGAATTCTCGCTCAAAATTCGCCTCAAACCGTGTTGGAAATGTCCAAAATGACAAAAATTGTCGGAACACTCTGTTTTGTAATATGTCCAGTGCTTTCACTTCTGCGACTCACTAAGCCACTTCTGCGGTTCCCGCTTCTGCAGCTAATCACGCTTCTGCGGAATTAAGTCCGCTTCTACGAAGAAGCTGTCCACTTCTGCGGTGGAGCCTGCCCCTTCGCGTTCCGCTTCTGCGATCACAAAGCCACTTCTGCAACTTCGCAGATGCGGCAAAATATCTGCACCTGCGCACACTACCTTGCAACCCCTCCCCGCTTCTGCGCTTGCCCAACTCGCTTTTGCGAGCTCGCACCTGCGAGAAAATGTCTGCATGTGCGGTAACACCAGAAGGCAAAATTTTCAGATTTTTTCTTAAGTCCAAATTTTGATCCGTTAACCATCCGAAACTCACCTGAGGCCCCCGGGACCTTAACCAAACATACAAACAAGTCCTAAAACATCATACGAACTTAGTCGAAACCTCAAATCACATCAACCAACGCTAAAATTACATCAACTTCTATATTCGATGTCGAAACCTACAAATCAAGTCCGAGTGACCTAAAATTTTCTACACAAGTCATAAATGACATAACAGATCTATTCAAATTTCTAGAATCGGATTCCGACTCCGATATCAAAAAGTCAACTCCCCGATCAAACTTCCAAACTTAAATTTCTATTTTAGTCATTTCAAGCCTAATTTAACTACGAACTTCCAAATAACTTTTTGGATACGCTCCTAAATCCGAAATCACCATACGGACGCACCGGGACTGCCAAAACACTTATCCGGGTCCGTTTTCTCAAAATGTTGACCAAAGTCAACATAAGTGAGTTTTAAAGTACAAATTCACATTTTTATCAATTTTTCACATAAAAGCTTCCCAAAACATTATACGAACTGCGCACGCAAGTCGAGAAAATCTGAATGATGCTATTTGAGGTCTAAGAACACATAAATGAATATTAATTTAAAGATGACCTTTCGGGTCATCACATTTATATCCTTATAAAATAAAAGAATACCTTTTGTTTAGTACACGACATATGTATGTTACAAGGTTAGTTATGAGATTTTCAATATTTGTAGATATTTCCAACTTACTGCACCACCATTTAAGATGAATACATAACCAGAAATAGATTTTCTATCATCTCTATTTGAAGAGAAACTTGTATCAGTATAACCTTCAAGTTTCAACTTAGAATCTCCATAAATGAGGAATTGGTCTTTAGTACTTCTTAAGTACTTAAGAATAGTCTTCACCACCTTCCAATGTTCCTCACCAGGATTTTCCAGATATCGTCTAGTTACTCCTAGTGCATAAGCCACATCAGGACGTGTATATGTCATGATATACATGATAGCTCCCACTGCATTAACATATGAGATCCTACTTATGCGTTCTCTCTCTTCAGGTGTTTTAGGACAATCCTCCCTAGTGAGAGTAATTCTAGTACATATCGGTAGATAACCTCTTTTGGAATTATCCATGTTATACCGCTTTAGCATGGTATCAATGTACAAAGATTGAGAAAGTCCAAACATCTTCCTTGATCTATCTCTATAGATCTTTATTCCTAATATATAAGTTTCTTCCCCCAAGTCTTTCATGGAGAACTATTTAGATAGTCAAATCTTGGTAGTTTGCAATGCAAGTATATCATTTCCTATGAGCAATATATCATCAACATATAGTACTAAGAATTTGATTGTTTCCGACTAACATTTTTGTACACATAAGGCTCTTCTTCGCATCTAACAAAATTGAACTTTTCAATTGTCTTGTTAAAGCGAATATTCCAACTCCGACAAACTTGCTTTAGTCCATAAATGGATCTTTGTAGCTTGCAAATTTTATTATGATCAGACAGAGATGTGAAACCTTCAGGCTGTGTCATATACACATTGCCATTAAGGAAAGCTGTTTTCACATCCATTTTCCATATTTTATAATCATAGTATGCCGCTATAGCAAGAAAAATCCGAATTGATTTGAGCATTGCCACGGGAGAGAAAGTATCGTCATAGTCGATTCCTTCTTTTTGACAATATCCCTTGTCAACAAGAATGGATTTGTAGGTCTCCACCTTTCCGTCTGCTCCAATCCTTTTCTTAAAAACCTATTTACAACCTATAGGTTTTATGTCCTTTGAAGGTTCAACTAAAGTCCATACTTATTTTCCTTCATGGATTCCATTTTGAATTCCATGGCTTTTTGCCATTTCTCATAGTCAGAACCTTGTATCGCCTCTTCATAAGTCTTAGGATCATCATCATTATGATCAACCTCATTTGATATATCATATTGTGATATTAGATTTAATCTAGTTGGTGCATGACGTTCTCATGTAGACCTTCTAAGAGGTGCTTGTACAACTTGCTCACTTTGTGCTGGATTTGGTTATTGTTCAGTTTGGTTTGGAACTGGTTCATTAACTTGTTCTTGAAATATATTTAGTTCTTGAACTTCAACTATTGAAGATTGAAACTTCCTTGTTAACTTCAAAACATCCAATAAAGGTTCTTCAACTTGTATCTCATAATCTTGATTTTGTGTTGGTTCATTAGTTTCTTGAACTTCATCAAGTTCTATTTCTCTACTATAATTTTCTTCTAAAAGAAATTCCCTTTCTATAAAGGTTGCTTCTCTAGCCACAAACACTTTATGCTCAGAAGGGTGATAGAAATAATATCCCATTATATTTTTGGGATACCCAATGAACCTATACTTTTCATATCTTGAGTCAAGTTTATCAGACTGTAGTCTCTTAATAACATAAGCTGGACAACCCCAAACTTTAATATGCTTAAGGTTAGGCTTACATCTTTTCCATATCTCATTAGGTGTTGTAGAGACTGAATTAGTGGGAACTTTATTAAGTAAATATGTTGTTGCTTCCAAAGCATATCCCCAAAAATTTATTGGAAGATCAGTGAGCCCCATCACAAATCTCACCATATTTAATAAGGTTCGATTTCTCCTTTCTGACACACCATTGTGTTGTGGTGTTCTTGGATGTGTCCATTATGAGAGAATCCCATTCTCTTTGAGATATCTTGTAAAATCTTCACTAAGGTATTCTTCACCTATATCAGACCTTAGTACTTTGATACTTTTACCAGTCTGTTTCTCAACTTCACTACAGAACCTTTTGAACTTTCAAAAGATTCAAATTTGTGTTTCATAAGATACACAAATCTATGTCTTGACATATCATCAGCGAAGGTGATGAAGTAAGAATATCCACCTCTAGCTTGAATTTTCATGGGCCCACAAACATCTGTATGAATTAGTCTCAATAATTCAGAAGCTCTTTCTCCATTTCTAGTAAATGGAGATTTGGTCATTTTTCTTTTGAGACAAGATTCACAAATTGGATATGATTCAAAATCATACTTGTCAAGGTACCCTTCCTTGTACATTTTGTTAATTCTTTTCTCTCCAATATGACCAAGCCTATAATGCCAAAAGTATGTATGATTTACTTTATCATCTCTTTTCCTCTTAAGACTTGAAACATGCATAATCGAATTAGCATTCCCGTTAGGTAAGACATAAACATCATATTGGAGATAGCCATTCACATATAAATTATCATCATAATAAATAGAGCAAATACCATTGCCTATAATAATGCGAAAACCGCGTTTGTCTAACATAGAAGCTGAAATTATGTTCAAAACAATTTTATGAACATAATCAATCATCCAACATAAGTACTTTTCACGTAGGCATTATTAAAGAAATTGATCCTACAGCGGCGGCCGCAACTTTTATACCATTTCCAACTTATAAATTAACTTCTCCTTTCTTCAACCTTCTACTTATATGGAACCCCTACAACATATTGCAGATGTTATAACACTGCCAGTATCTAATGCCCACAATGAAACCATGAAAACATTTTTCATTAAAGTCTTACCTTGTTTCTTGTCCTTTAGAGTTGCATGATACTCCTTGCAGTTTCTCTTCCAATGTCCTATTTTCTTACAATGGAAACATTCAGCATCAGATTCGTCAGCTCTGCCTTCTTTGCCTTTGGGTTTGGTCACAACACCCTTAGGTGTAATAGGCTTTTTCTTGGGTTTACTTTTACCTTTTCCCTTCTTCTTAGAAGAGTTTCCAACCAACATGACAATTACTTTTTTCTTCTCAGATGCAAGTTGATTCTCATAATCAATCAGCATGTTGAACTTCTCATGAAGATCACGATCCATTTTATGCACATTGAAATTAATAACAAATTGTGAAAAAGATTCTGATAGTGACTGCAAGATCAAATCTTGAGAAAGCTCTTTACCCAGTTTGCACCCCAACTTATCAAGTTCTTTAATAAGATCAATCATATGATTGACATAGGGTCTAACTGGAGAGTTTCCAGTCAATTTGGATCCAAATAAAGCCTTAGATAACTAGTATCTAGCTGGTTGCAGTTGGATCCATATCCTGATGTTTCCTCTGTAGTTCAGAACTCATAAAATCGAGAATGATGCATTTGGTAGTAAGACATACTTCCAAGTATTTCTGATAAATGTTGGTAGCATCATCATCATCCTCATCTGGGACTTCCTTGGCAGCCTTATCGATCACATCAATAAGCTTTTCATTCATGAGAATTATTCTTATATTTAAGAACTCAAATTTTAGTAAGAGGGAATTGTTACTAAAATAATTTTTAATAACATGAAGATCAAATCTTTTACAGCATGTGAATTTAGTTCAAGTTGTCTACATGCTTAGTCCTAAATTAATTTACGTCACATGTAACAAATAATTCAAAATTATGTATCGAACGAGCACGGAACATAAAAACAAAATTCAACATTCTTTTAACATGTTTATCTTTTATATGTCAGGACCCCAATTTCCGCCGTAGGATGTCGTGATGGAACCTAGGCTCTAAGACTAGGTAATCCTAACAAGTATGTGGAATAACTGAAATATTAAGCTAAAACTCAAAACGTCAACAACTGTAATAAACAAACACTGCAACTCAAGTATAAACAACTCCCAAAATCCGGTAGATACAAGTCACAAGATCTAAATAGATATACTAAATATCCCTATATATCAGAGTCTAATGAGGATAAGGAAACAAAAAACAAAGATAGAGGGGGACTCCAAGGTTTGCGGACGCTGACAGATATACCTTGAAGTCTCCACGTACGGACTAGCTCACTAATACCTACCCTGGTAGGCAGCACCTGGATCTGCACAAAAAGATATGCAGAAGCATAATATGAGTACACCACAACGGTACCCAGTAAGTGCCAAGCCTAACCTCGGTAGAGTAGTGACGAGGTCAGGTCAGTGCCTTACTAGAAATAATGAAAAAGAATAAGGCAAAATATATAATGATATAATAAAATGACAGGGAAGTGAAACAATATGAATTTACAGAAGGTAACAACACAGAATCAAAGAAAAGAAATACAACACAAAAGGAAACAAGGATCTCACAAGTTAAGGAAAACAACAACAAACAATACAACAAATAGGAAAAATCAACAAGGGGCACTCCCGAGGTACTGCCTTGTAGTCCCACAATCTTTGCAGAAACCTCGTGCAAACAATAACAACCGCACGGTAGAAACCTCGTGCAACAATAACAACAGTCACCTTCATAATAATCATGGAAGCCAAAACATATCAACTGAAACAATGATATTTCAAGGATAACAACTTCAAGTAAGGAATTCCACAGTTAAATCATGAATACAGAATCAAGAAAATAGGTAATTCAACTAAGCAAGTAGTACAAGTTGGACACAAAAAGATAAGACAAGTAGACATGTGAAATTAGGCAAAACATGATGACTATACACGCTAAGGAAATTCAATTAAAGCATAAAGAGGAAACTACTTATCTAGAATTGGATTTTCAGCATTTTGCCTGTGTACACACTCGTCACCTTGCGTACACGGCCTTCACATATGGCAAATTACCAAAACAATACCAAATCCGAAGGGGATTTCCCCCATATGAGGTTAGACAAGTCACTTACCTCAAACCTCGATCAATCAATCAATAATAAGGCCTTTACCTCGATTTTCCAACTACGATCGGCTCGAATCTAGCCAAAACAATTTCATACTAAAAATATAACTATAGGAAACTAATTTAAATAATAAAATTATGACTTTAGAAAAGAATTGAAAAATGGCTCCAAAACGTCGATACGGGCCCACGTCTCGGAACCTGACCAAAATTATAAAATACGAATACCAACTCCTTATCGAGTCCAACCATATAAGAATTACTCGAATCTGACCTCAAATCGCCTTTCAAATCCCCAAATTTTAGCCTAAGAAGTGTTCCTAATCTTTCCCCAAATTTCCAACTAAAAACACTAATTAAATGATGAAAACAACAATAGATTCGTGAGAATTAATCAAAAAGAGTCATGAAACCTTACCCAAATGTTTCCTATGAAAATCCCTCAAAATTTCACCTCAATCCGAGCTCTCTAGGTCAAAAAATGGATAATGAAATCAAACCCTCGAACTTCGGCCTTTTCTGCCCAGCGATTTCGCGTCTGCGAACCCCAAGCCGCATCTGCGGCTCTGCAGCAGCAGAATTTCCATCGCAGGTGCATACTTTACTCAAGTCCCCTGGGTCTGCTTCTGCGAGAGTAGGGCTGCACCTGCAAAAAAATGTGTCGCGCATGCGACCCAGTCGCTCATATGCATCTCCTCACCGCAGAAGCGAAGCCGCTTCCACGAAAAATTATTTCGCACCTGCGAGTCCTTCCTAGACTGCTCGTTTCCGCTTCTGCGCTCGCCCTCTCACTTCTGCGAGCTTGCACATGCGATCAAACTTGCGCAGGTGTGATTGCACCAGAACTGGTGCACTTCAGCCATTCTTTAAGTTCCAAACTTGATATGTTAACCATCTGAAACCACCCCAAGGCCCCGGGGACCTCAACCAAATACTCTAACAAGTCCTAAATCATCATACAAACTTAGTCGATACTTCAAATCACGTCAAACAACATCAAAAACATGAATTGCACATCGATTCAAGCCTAATGAACTTTAGAACTTCTAACTTCCACATGCGGGGCCGAAACCTATCAAATCAAGTCCGATTGACCTCAAAATTTTCACACAAGTCATAATTGACATTACGGACCTATGCCCACTTCCGGAATCAGAATCCGACCCCGATATCAAAAGTCCACTCCAGGTCAAACGTTTCAAAATCATCCAACTTTCGCCAATTAACGCCGAAATGACACACATACCTTTAAATCAACATCCAGAAATGCTCCTAAGACCAAAATCACCCCACGGATCTATCGGAACTATAAAATATCCATTCCGGAGTTGTATTCACACAATTCCAACTACGGTCGACTCCTATGACATAAACTTCCAATTTAGGGACTATTTGTATCATTTCTCTCCGAAACCAAAAACCAAACCTCTCGGCGAGCCACAAAACCACAAAATGAAATAGAGGGAGAAATGAATAGGGGGTCAGGGCTTATACTATCAAAACGACCGGCCGTGTCATCACATCTTCCCCCTCTTAAACCAAACGTTCGTCCTCGAATGAATATAGAGACATACCTGAAGTGGTGAAAAGATGAGGATAATGGTTGTGCATATCATGGTCGGTCTCCCAAGTCGCCTCCTCGACCGGATGACTCCTCCACTGAACCTTTACTAAAACAATTCTCTTCGACCTCAACTTTCTAACCTGCCTATCCAAGATGGCCACCGGCTCCTTAACATAAGATAGATCCTTGTCCAACTGGGCTGAGCTGAAGTCTAACAGATGAGATGGATCGCCATGATACTTCCAGAACATGGAAACATGGAACACTGGATGAACTGCATAGAGACTAGGTGGTAGTGCAAGTTTGTAAGCCACCTATCCAACCCTCTTATGAATCACAATAGGCCAGTTATACCTAGGGCTCATCTTGCCCTTCTTTTTGAACCTCATAACACCCTTCATGAGCGAAACTCGGAGCAAGAACTGCTCTCCAACCATGAATGCAATGTCGCGAACCCTCCGATCCGCATAACTCTTTTGCCTGGATTGGGCTGTACGGAGTCGATCCTAAATTAATTTAACCTTTTCTAAAGGATCCTGAACCAAATCTGTACCCAATAGCCTAGCCTCACCCGGCTCAAACCAACCCACTGGAGACCGCCACCGCTTACCATAAAAAGCCTCATACGATTCCATCTGAATGATCGAATGATAACTGTTGTTGTAGGCAAACTCCGCAAGTGGTAAGAACTTATCCCAAGAACCCCCAAAATCCATCATGCATGCACAAAGCATGTCCTCCAATATCTGAATAGTGTGCTTGGACTGTCCATCCATCTGAGGGTGAAATGTTGTACTCAACTCCACTGAGTACCCAACTCATGTTGTACGGCTCTCTAGAACCGCGATGAAAGCTGCGTACCCCGGTCAGAGATGATAGATACTGGCACGCCATGAAGCCTGACAATCTCGCGAATGTAAACCTGAGCCAGCTGCTCTGAAGAGTAAGTAGTAACTACAGGAATGAAATGAACTGACTTGGTCAATCTATCCACATTCACCCATACTGCATCGAACTTCCACCGAGTCTGTGGGAGCCCAACAACAAAATTCATAGTGATTCACTCCCATTTCACTCTAGAATCTCTAACTTCTGAAGCAGTCCACCCGACCGCTGATGCTTATACTTCACTTGTTGAAAATTTAGGCACCGAGCTACATACTCCACTATGTCCTTCTTTCATCCGCCTCCACCAATAGTGCTGCCTCAAGTCCTAATAAATCTTCATGGCACCCGGATGAATGAAGTACCGCAAACTGTGAGCCTCCGGGAGAAATAACTCATGCATGCCATCTACATTGGGCACACATAGCCTGACCTGCATCCGTAATACATTGTCATCCCTAAGAGTGACCTCCTTGGCATCACCGTGCTGAACTGTGTCCTTAAGGACAAGCAGATGGGGGTCAACAAACGGGTTGACCAAGGTCTGAACATTTAAGGCTAAAGGACTCTCCACTATCGGTAGATATGCTAAGCTGCCCAAACTATCCGCCTTGCGACTCAAGGCATCAGCTACCACATTGGCCTTCCCGGGATGATAGAGAATGGTGATGCCATAGTTCTTAAGCAATTCCAACCACCTCCACTGCCGCAAGTTAAGATCCTTCTATTTAAACAGATGTTGTAGACTCTGGTGATCGGTGTAGACCTCACAAGGGACACAATACAGATTGTGCCACCAGATCTTCAAGGCATAAAAAATAGCTGCTAACTCGAGGTCGTGGATAGAATAGTTCTTTTCATGAACCTTCAGTTGTCTAGACATGCAGGAAATCCCCCTACCGTCCTACATCAACACCATGCCGAGACCAATGCGTGACGCATCACAATATACCGTACAGGACCCCGAACCAGTAGGAAATATCAATATTGGGGTTATAGTCAAAGTAGTCTCCTCACACTCCTCAGTCCACCTGAATGGAGCACCCTTCTAGGTCAGCCTAGTCATAGGTACTACAATAGATGAGAACCCCTCTACAAATCGACGCTAATACCTCGCCAAGCCAAGAAAACTATGGATCTCCGTAGCTGAGGATGGTATGGTCCAACTCTGCACTACTTCAATCTTCTTCGGATCTACCTTGATCCCCTCACTCGATACTACATGACCCAAAAATGCCACTGAATCTAGCCAGAATTCACATTTTAAACATTTTGGCATATAACTTCTTTTCTCTCAAGGTTTGAAGCACAGTACTCAAGTGCTGCTCATGATCCTCCTAGCTCTAGGAGTACACCAGAATGCCGTCAATAAGCACAATGACGAAAGAGTCAAGATACGGCTGAAATACACTGTTCATCAAGTGCATGCATGTTGCTGGGACATTGGTAAACCCAAAAGACACCACAAGGAACTCATAATGACTATACCGAGTCCTGAAAGCAGTCATCGGGATATCTGGCTCTCGAATCTTCAACTGATGATAGCCTGAAAGCAAGTCGATCTTAGAGAACACTCCGTCACCCTGAAGCTGATCAAATAAGTCATCAATACGTGACAATGGATATTTGTTCTTCACTGTAACCTTGTTCATCTAGCGATAATCAATACATATTCGCATAGAACCATCCTTCTTCTTCATAAATAAGACTAGAGCACCCCAAGGCGACACACTGGGCCGAATAAATTCCTTATCAGGCAACTCTTGCAACTATTCCTTCAATTCTTTCAATTCTGTTGGGGCCATACGATAGGGTGGGATAGAAATGGGCTGAGTGCCCGGTAGTAAATCAATACCAAAGTTGATATCTCTGTCGGGCGGCATGCCCAAAAGATCTATTGGGAATATATCTGGATAATCCCTCACTACCGGAACTGACTCGACGGTAGGAGTATCAATACTAACATACCTCACATATGCCAAATAAGCATCACACCACTTCTCAACCATCCGCTGAGCCTTTAGAAATGAAACAACCCTGCTAGGAACATAATCTAAAGTACTTCTCCGCTTTAACCGTGGTAGACATGGCATAGCCAACGTCACCGTCTTAGCGTGACAATCAATGATAGCATGATAGGGAGACAACCAGTCTATGCCCAAGATAACATCAAAATCCACCATACTAAACAACAATAAATTGGCTCTGGTCTCAAAACTACTAAGAACAACCAAACACGACCGATACACACGGTCAACAATAATAGAATCTCCCACGGCTATAGATACATAGACATGAGAACTCAAAGAATTATGGGATACAACCAAATATGGAGCAAAATAAGATGACATAGAGGAATAAGTGGAGTCTGGATCAAATAAGACTAATGCATCTCTATGATAGACTGGAACAATACCTATGATGTAAGAGTCGGATGCAACTTCCTTCGTGGTAGCAGGAAGGGCATAGAGTATGGCTTAGCCTCCCCCTCTACGGCGAACTCTGCCTGCTCAACCTCTATGTAATGATCCAACCAGTCGTTTTGAGTATCACAACCCCGTTCCCCCATTCACTGCTCAATTTATGACTTACAGTTGATTTAAGACTTATCGGGTTAGTAGGTTCGGGTCCGGAAGGATTTCAGAGTGAAATGAGACACTTAGTCTCATAATTGAAAACCTAAGTTGGAAAAGTTGATCGTATATTCACTTATGTGTAAATGACCTCGGAATTGAATTCTGATAATTCCAATAGCTCTGTATGGTTATTTTGGACTTAGGAGCATGTCCAGAAAATTATTTGGAAGTCCGTTGTAGAATTAGGCTTGAAGTGGTGAAAGTTTAATTTTTGGAAAGTTTGACAGGGGGGTTGACTTTTTGATATCGGGGTCAAAATCCGATTCCGTAAATTGGAATAGGTTCATTATGTCAGTTATGACTTGTGTGCAAAATTTGATTCGATAGGTTTCAGCATCGAATGTAGAAGTTAGATGGGTGATTAAGAGTATGATTCTTGGGTAAAGATGGGTGATTAAGAGTATGATTCTTGGGTGTAATAGTAATATTTATATATACCAATAATGTTTGTGGAAAGATTGTTGAGTTCAAATGGGTAAATATTGAACTGAAAATGGTAGAAATCTTCAAAGACTTTAACTTAATATTT
This sequence comes from Nicotiana tabacum, assembly GCF_000715075.1. NCBI lineage: Eukaryota > Viridiplantae > Streptophyta > Magnoliopsida > Solanales > Solanaceae > Nicotiana > Nicotiana tabacum. The sequence goes on along the minus strand of NC_134097.1, from coordinate 6,208,136 downwards.
GAGGGTCGAGTTGATGTCGGAATTTGGTAAAATTTATATGGTTGGACTCGTGGTTGGATGGGCGTTCATATTTTGTAACCTTTGTCGGGTTCCGATACATGGTCCCCACGGGAGATTTTTGAGTTAATTTCGGATTTTTATTGAAAAATTAGTATCTACGTATGAAATTATTACAATAATTGGTATTGACTGAATCGAATTGATTGTGGCTAGATACGAGGCTTTTGGAGACCAATTCTCGTGGCAAGGGCATAGCAGAATAAAGAATTACATGGTTTGAGGTAAGTAACACTTCTAAACATAGTTCTAAGGGTATGAATCTCCGATTTTGGTATGATATGAATTGTTTGGAGGTAACACACACGATAAGTGACGAACATGTAGACGTGCACCACAGAAAGTGTGTCTTGAATAAATCCTGTGAAGTAGTAAAATTAAAGAATCATGTTATTATATGAACATGTGGCACATGTTAGAGGAATTAAGCTGAGGCTAGTAATAAAGATCATGTTTAGGCTATGTGCCAATATTTTAGGACTCATGGGGTCGTAATGCTATTGAATTAATTGTTCTAAAATATACATTTCACATTCAGTAATAATTGACCATTGTGAGGATATTTATGGGATTGAGCTGCGCAACGCAGCAGGTCATTTGGCTTTATATATGTTATTATTAAATGGATCGGGGCTGCCCGCCTTCAGTAGGCCAGAATGGCTTTATACATTATTATTGTTTTGGATCGGGGCTGCCCGCCTGCAGTAGGCCAGAATGACTTTATACATTATTATTGTTCTGGATCGGGGCTGCCCGCCTGCAGCAGGCCTTATTGGCTTTACTATTTTATGGATCAGGGCTGCCCGCCTACAGAAGGCCTTATAGGCTTTGTTATTATACGGATCGGGACTGCCCACCTGCAGTAGGCTATATTGGCTTTATATCATGCTTGGGCTAAAGGAGCCCCTCCGAGAGTCTGCACACACACCAAGTGAGCGCGGTCGACTTATAGCGCTTGGGCTGAAGGAGCCCCTCCAGAATCTGTACACCCCCAGTGAGCGTAGATGATTATATATATTCGGGATGGACTTCCCAGGGCATGGACTTGCCTTACTTACTGCTTATATATATATTTGGGATGGAGTTTCCCAGGGCATGGACTTTCCTTTCTTATTTATATTGTAATGAATTTACCTGGATATGGATCTTATCCGTATCATTTGCATTTGGGGATAAATTACCCTAGGGCTGGATTGGCCTTATACGATACTGAATGACTGACTGTCAGTCGATGTGTATATATATACATGGGTTGGAATACCTCGGGGCTGGACTGGCCATAAAATGTACCGAGCGGCCGAATAATTGGTGACCAGTATCTACAGGAAGTCTTGCTACTGAGATGTCATATTCCTCATATCATGCAGTATTGATCTATTTCACTTGTACTGAGTTTAACTGTTGAACTTGAAAGCATTCCTACATTTATGTACCATTATATTTACTGGACTGTACTTGCGGAGCTTATCATTTCTTTCAGCCCAGAGGTTAGTCTTGTTACTTATTGAGTTAGTTGTACTAATACTACACTCTGTACCTCAAGTGCAGATCCATATACTTTCGGACACGGAGATTGTTAGATTTCAGAGTACTATCAGTTGGAGACTATCAAGGTAGATGCTTGGCGTCTGCTGACCTTGTCTCTCTTTCCTTGAGTTATTATACTGTTCTATACTTTCAGGTAGTGGTTTTTATCAGTCAAACATTGTATTCACATTAGATGCTCATGTACTCAGTGACACCGGGTTATGGGAGTGATATATTTGATATTTTGAGATTTCTTTTGCTAAATTTAATTATTTTGATTTCAAATTTAAATGAAATGGTGGTTTATTGGGATTTTTGTCTTGCCTAGTATTGAGATAGGAGCCATCACTACAGGTGAGATTTTGGGTCGTGACAAGTTGGTATCAGAGCTCTAGGTAACATAGGTCTCACAAGTCATGAGCAGGTTTAGTAGTCTTGCGGATCGGTACGTAGACGTCTCTACTTATCTTCGAGAGGCTGCCGAACCCTTAGGAGAATTTTACTTTCTTGTATTCTATCGTGCGGAATTGATTTAGCTTGAAACATAACTCTTTGAATTCCTTCCACGCATTTGTATGCACACATGAGTGCTCGGTATCAGCTGTGCATCGCCGGCTTGTGATTCCATGAACGATGTTTGATATATGTATTCCTTGTTCTGGTGATGGGCCAGTCTATATGACTTGAGGCCAGGTTTAGACCGCAACTTAGGCTCGGTAGCTTCAGTTGTAACCTGTACATTTGGACTCATATGTCCGGTAATGTCCCTACGAGTGGAATATGTGGCTCGATGAGCGGTGGAATGGCTTTGTGATGAGTATGATGTAACTGTGGGATGTGTTAAGATGATTTGAATGTGACGAGAAGTGTTTCCTTGAAATGTAAAGGAAGGCCATGGGGTGCTTTATTTTCGTTTTGATGTGACGTACAATCTTGAGTGTGAATATTTTGAAAGATCTTTCACGTTGTTAAATTTTGGTGAAAATTAAATTCTTGTGTCTGGTTAATGAGTTTGGACTCAGAAAGATTAAGTGATTTCATAGTAATTGTGGCTGCGAAAGGATATAACAAGATGCCAATTTGAGACTAAGCTTGTGGGTTATCTCCTGCGCATTAATCTATGTAGGTGTGTTCTTTATGATGCAAATAGAGAGTTTCTTTTCTCCCAGCGGGGTATATGTGTTGAGATTTGAGTTTGGATTAGTTAAGAAAGTTGACTTGACCGTCACAAGAATGAAGGCGAGCTTAGCAGATGAATTGAAGTATTCTATGGTTTTGTGCTACCTAAGCTTGTGAAGAATTTTTGTTGAACTGACTGCAGTATTATGGCAGTAATAGAGTATGGATATTGTGAGTTATGAAATGTTTTATTCTATGGCTTTGAACCAAGTGGAGGAGACTGCTATTGACAATTTTATTTCATGGTTATGTATTAAATTTTAGTTTTGGTCGGAGACATACTTGTGGATCAGTTATGACTTACAGAGATGGAGATCGAGGATAACTCGAGTAAGGAAATTCCTGAATGCGGGTTACATGGAACTTTATATAAATACGGAAACCATGGAATGATTAAATTATTATTTTGAAGAACGTAGGGCGCACTAAGTATGAATTTGATTGGTGGTGTTAAGGCATGGTTACTTCTTTAGGGGTTGTTGTGATAATGTGGCTTGTGCCTTTCGACCCGTTTGGGCGGTGCAATTTAGATTTGAGCATAGTGGGTGACTTTCAAAAGAGTTCTAATAGATTCAAAAATGTATTTGTGTCGATTGAATTTTTTTCGAAATTTGTATATTGCCAAAATTGGCTATATATTTAGATGAATGTTATAACTGCTCGGTAATCATTGAGAAGGGTACGCATTTCAAAAGGCGCATTGTGTTTTGATTTACGGATGTCATTGGTATTGCAATACTCACATGGTTTATAGACTGCTAATATTCAAATTATTTCTATGTGGCACGAAAGAATTATGAAAGTATTCCTCATGGGAAGATCGTGAATAGAATATGTGTTAGTTGTTCTAGTGCTGGAGTTGGGATCAGTTACGATGATTCATGTGTTTGATGAATTTAGAGACTGAGAGTTCTCAGAAGTATATTATTTCGGGTTGCGGCCTGTTTGAGGTGAGTATTTTATTTTTTTAACTCAGTGGAGGAACTAGTTGCGTTAATTATTTATGATAGCTGCGCGCTATAAATGTGCATATATGTGAGGTTTAAGCCAATGTGCGGGCATCGGGGCAAGTACTTATACTCGAAAGAATGCTTAGGCTATGATATGCCTAGAGTTGACTGTTAAGCGTAAAGTTATAATGTTTCTCGTGTTTCTACCTTTGTTGAGAACTATCTGGGCTACATTTGAGGCTACAAAGAGGCTAATTCCCCTGAATAAATGGGATAGTTACTATTTTTTCATTAACTTGCCAATTTGATGTGTGACAGCAGACATTGCACATGCTTACGCTATGGCGTGTTATTTATACCAATCGAGGAGCATGTGAATCTTATTTCATTTATCATATACATGTGTACTTATTTGATTTCTCCTATATGATATGCTTGGACTGGAGGCCTGTGACCATGCCAGGCGGATTATATTATTTGCACGTGAGTTGTCCGTGCGGATCCATATACTGATATTATTAGCACGTGAGTTGTCCGTGCGGGTCCAGATATTGATACTATAGCACGTGAGTTGTCCGTGCGAGTAATGTTAATGTGAGCTCTAGAAGAGCTGGTTACTGTTATTAAATTTGTGTGTCTTGGTTCTACAATATGTAACGAGCTTATATCATTGCAGTTGTGGTGGTTCTTGTTGAACTCACAATACGGTTCTCTTCTTTGAGACATGTTCCATATTTAGGTACACAAATTGCGCAGTTGTGGCCTGAGCTATATTGGTGTGGCATGTCAATAGGATAGTTGTGTTTAATAATATAAGGTCACTGGACATAGAACATATACTATCAAGTTTGATTCTGGTATAGTGGGAGGATAATATTGAAAGCCTTCTTAGGAGATGGTTGGGGCGAGAGGGCTCCATGGTTAGTTGATCTGATGAGTGGTTATGAGTTTTTGATTGTTTCTTTCATTATAAACAGTGTACGAAGGTGTTGGGATGAGGTTTTGTTCGATATGGGGTTTAATGCTAGTACTTGGTTGGTTTGAAGTAGTTATTGTGATTAGGAATGGTGCTACGAGCGAGCGAGTTGTCTAATATTCTGGGTAAATTATATCCATGATTATAGTTATAGCTCGATGTAGCTTTTTCAGACTCATACAGCGTGTAAATGTAAGATTCATGTCTTGAAAAGAAATTCTAAAGGTTGGGAATTGAATTCCAAGGTTTTTGGGCTAAGGTTAAATTAAGGATTTTCAGTTGTATTGTGTTGTCAGGCCTATATAGAATAGGGCGACATGAGATCACCCCCGCGTATATGCGTGGTAAGATGGAATAGAGATTTGAAGGTTAAGAACAACTCTTGGCACGTTCGAGGACGAACATATGTTTAAGTGGGGGAGAATGTAATGACCCGATCGGTCGTTTTGAGTATCACAACCCCGTTCCTCCATTTACTGCTCAATTTCTGCCTTACAGTTTATTTATGACTTATCAGGTTAGTTGGTTCGGGTCCGGAAGGATTTCAGAGTGAAACGAGACACTTAGTTTCATAATTGAAAACTTAAGTTGGAAAAGTTGACTGTAAATTCACTTATGTGTAAACGACATCGGAATTGAATTCTGATGATTCCAATAGCTTCGTATGGTTATTTTGGAGATGGGAGCATGTCCGGAAAATTATTTGGAAGTCCGTAGTAGAATTAGGCTTGAAATGGCGAAAGTTGAATTTTTGGAAAGTTTGACGAGGGAGTTGACTTTTTGATATCGGGGTCAAAATCCGATTCCGTAAATTGGAATAGGTCCGTTATGTCAGTTATCACTTGTGTGCAAAATTTGAGTTCAATCAGACTTGATTCGATAGGGTTCAACATCGAATGTAGAAGTTGGAAATTTCATAATAGACTAAAGTTTCAAGTGAGTTCGCACAAGACCCAACTTTGAACGAGAATATCTACACACACACACACACACACACACACACACACACACACACATATATATATATATATATATATATATGGAGTTATGTGATGATCTACCTATAAAATGAAAGATCTTCAAGTCTAGTTTCTAACGCTTCAAACGGTTCGTCATTTGGACATTCCTACAAGAAGTTATGACCAAATTACCAAAGTCTCGAAAAGTGTGATTCTACGACCAATTCTGCGATCGTAGAACCATTATGCGATCGCAGAACCATTGTACGGTCGCAGAACCATTATGCAATCGCATAACCTTTATGCGATTGTAGAAGTAGTTATGCGACCGCAAAATGGTTGCAGTCCTGTCAAGTGAAGCCCATTTCTGGGCATCAATTTTGTGGTGCATTTTGTGACCCGCATACCCATTTTGCGGTCCATTATGCTACCGCAGACCTTCTTTCGCAGGGTTAATTTTTTTATTTTCATAACCCGAACCAATTATGATAAATAGGCTTTGTGACTCATTTTGGAACAAATATCTGACATTTTTTAGAGAGAATGGAGAGTGTTCTAGAGAGAGGAAGAAGCTCTAGTGCTTTTTTCATCAAAATCTTGTTCAAGCTTTGAAATCCAACAAGGAAATATCACAAGATTTTCACCCAAGAGGTAAGGTTCTAACCCCTAGTCTTCAATTTCGAGTTTGGGTAAAGATGGATGATTACAGTATGATTCTTAGGTGTAATAGTAATATTTATATATACAAATAAGGTTTGTGGAAATATTGTTGAGTTCAAATGGGTAAAGATTGAGTTGAAAATGGTAGAAATCTTCAAAGACTTTAACTTAATATTTGAGGTTCGAGTTGATGTCGAAATTTGGTAAAATTTATATGGTTGGACTCGTGGTTGGATGGGCGTTCATATTTTGTAACCTTTTTTGGGTTTCGAGACATGGCCCCCATGGGAGATTTTTGAGTTAATTTTGGATTTTTATTGGAAAATTAGTATTTCCGTATGAAATTATTACAATAATTGGTATTGACTGAATCGAATTGATTGTGGCTAGATACAAGGCTTTTGGAGACCAATTCTCGTGGCAAGGGCATAGCGGAATAAAGAATTACACGGTTTGAGGTAAGTAACACTTCTAAACTTAGTTTTGAGGATATGAATCTTCGAATTTGGTATGATATGAATTGTTTGGAGGTGACACACACGATAGGTGGCGAACATGCAGACGTGCACCACAGAAAGTGTGTCTTGAATAAATCATGTGAAGTAGTAAAATTAAAAAATCATGTTATTATCTGAACATGTGGCACGTGTTAGAGGAATTAAGCCGAGGCTAGTAATAAAGATCATGTTTAGGCTCTGTGGCAATATTTTAGGACCCATGGGGTCGTGATGATGTTGAATTAATTGTTCTAAAATATACATTTCACACTTAGTAATAATTGACCATTGTGAGAATATTTATGGGATTGAGCTGCGCAACGCAGCAGGCCATTTGTCTTTATATATGTTATTATTAAATGGATCGGGGCAGCCCGCCTGCAGTAGGACAGAATGACTTTATACATTATTATTGTTCTGGATCGGGGCTGCCCACCTGCAGCAGGCCTTATTGGCTTTACTATTTTATGGATCGGGGCTGGCTGCCTGCAGAAGACTTTATAGGCTTTGTTATTATACGGATCGGGACTGCCCGCCTGCAGTAGGCCATATTGGCTTTATATCACGCTTGGACTGAAGGAGCCCCTCCGAGAGTCTGCACACACCCCCAATGAGTGCGGTCGACTTATAGCGCTTGGGATGAAGGAGCCCCTCCGGAGTCTGTACACCCCAGTGATCGTAGATGATTATATATATTAGGGAAGGAGCCCCTCCGGAGTCTGTACACACCCCCAGTGAGCATAGATGATCATATATATTCGGGATGGACTTCCCAGGGCATGGACTTGCCTTACTTACTGCTTATATATATATTTGGGATGGATTTTCCCAGGGCATGGACTTGCCTTACTTATTTATATTGTAATGAATTTACCTGGACATGGATCTTGTCCGTATCATTTGCATTTGGGGATAAATTACCCCAGGGATGGATTGGCCTTATACGGTACTAAATGATTGACTGTCAATCGATGTGTATATATATATGGGTTGGGACACACTGGGGCTGGACTGGCCATAAACTGTACCGAGTGACCGAATAATTGTATATATATATATATATATATATATATATATATATATATATATATATATATATATATATATATATATATATATATATATATATATATATATATATATATATATATGCGGGCATTATCTACAGGAGGACTTGCTACTGAGATTTCATATTCCTCATATCATGCAGTATTGATCTATTTCACTTGTACCGAGTGTAAATGTTGAACTTGAAAGCATTCCTACATTTATGTACCATTATATTTACTGGACTGTACCTGCGGAGCTCATCATTTCTTTCAGCCCAGAGGTTAGTCTTGTTACTTATTGAGTTAGTTGTACTCATACTACACTCTACACCTCAAGTGCAGATCCATATACTTTCGGACACGGAGATTGTTAGATTTCAGAGTACTATCAGTTGGAGACTATCAAGGTAGATGCTTGGTGTCTGCTAACCTTGTCTCTCTTTTCTTGAGTTATTGTACTATTTTATAATTTCAGACAGTGGTTTTTATCTGTCAAATATTGTATTCATATTAGATGCTCATGTACTCAGTGACACCGGGTTTTGGGAGTGATATATTTGATATTTTGAGATTTCTTCCACTGAATTTAATTATTTTGATTTCAAATTTAAAATAAATGGTGGTTTATTGGGATTTTTGGCTTGACTAGTATTGAGATAGGCGCCATTACGACATGTGAGATTTTGGGTCGTGACACTCCACCTCTAGCTGGCTATGCAGGTGGGGTGGAAACTGGTGCGGCGAACATGGACGGAGAAGCCTGAGGATCTGATGGAATACGCGAAGCCTGAGTAATCTGTGGAGGTGCACCCCTCCTGAGTTTGGGGAAATCCCTCCCCACATGACGAGTGTCCTCACACTCAAATTAAGCTCTCGGAGGACGTGGCTGTTATGGCTGGCTCGGGCCTGATTGGCTGGACTAATAGCTGAAAGCACCCCGTGCAGGATATGCACTAGACAATGGTGGTGCATAATAGGGAACCTGAGGCCTAGGGGTGGCTAGGATACCGCTGGAAGTAGGAAGTGCTGATTGAACAGGGAGACTCACATAGTCCCTACCATAATGAACTAGAACTGGGGCACGGTTACCACTGTATGTGCCAGACTCTCGAGACCTCTTAGTCACCCTCTCCTCTCTATCCCGAGTCAGCATACCCTCCAATAACATAGCAATCCCCACTATCTGCTGGTATGCGATGTCCATCTTCAACTCTCGGGCCATGCTAAATCTGATACTAGGGTTGAGCCCCTCGATAAATTGATGAACTCTCTTTCGAACAGTAGCAACCAAGGCTGGTTCATGCCTAGCCAAGTCACTGAACCAGACTGCATGCTCCGACACAGTAACAGAACCCTGGCGCAACTGCTCAAACTCTACGCGACTTACATCTCTGAGACTCTAGGGAATATACTCCCTCAAGAACATATCTGAGAACTGAGTCCAAGTGAGTGAAGCTGCCTCGACCGGACTACCCAACTCATCTGCTCGCCACCACTGATAGCCCGCTCCTCTAAGCTGGAATGTAGTGAAAGAAACCCCACTAGACTCCGCAACACCCATAGTACGGAGGATACATTGGCACTCCCTAAGAAAACCCCAGACATCCTCAGACGACAAGCCACTGAAAGTAAGAGGGTGGTACTTCTTGTACTTCTCGAGCCTGAGCTCCTCCTCCTCAGAAATGGCTGCCCTATCCTCGGGCAAAACTGGGGCTACCGGCTGTATTGGTATGATATCTAGAACTTGGGATACCTGGACCCGCTGCTCTGGGGTATGGGCGATGAGAGTCTATGCTCCTCCCCCGGCCTGAGATATGGCAGGAGCAAGTGGTGTTAACCCTGCCTAAGCCAAAGTGATGAACATGCTTAGAAACTGGGCGAGAGTCCCCTGGATGGCTAGTGTAGTAACATGTGTCTCATGTGCGTGCCCTCCAACTGGAGCTACTGGTGGCTCCTTTGTAGCAGCTCGTGTGGGTGCTCTAGCATCACCACGTGGACATTCTCGGCCTCTACCTTAGCCCCGGCCTATCGCGACTATAGTAGTGGGCACGAGTGTCTGGTCATCTGATCCAGTTGTACGTGTCCTCACCATCTGTGAGAGAATAGAAAGAAAAAAATTTAGAATCTGAAATCAAAAATTTTGCACGATAAGGAATCAAAGAACTGAAGCTTCTCCTAATAGTTCCATAGCCTCCCAAAGATAAGCACAGACGTCTCCGTATAGATCCGCGACACTCTACTAAACCTTCTTGTGACTCATAACAAATATGACTCACCGCGGGAGCCTTTATATTTTGTTTTGAAAATTATTTTCCTGAAATAACATCCCGCGTTTTAGCCAATCTTATCACACCGCATGATTTATAGTAGTTCCCCTACTAGCAATGCGTATCAATCCCGCCTTATCTCACTGCATGCATTTCAACACCTAGACCTTATACCACTGCATGCGTATCAATAACACAATGGTACGGCAGAAACCTAGTGCAAACAATAACAACCGCACGACAGAAACTCCGTGCAGCAATAACAATAGTCACCTCCACAATAATCAAGGGAGCCAAAACATATCAACTGAAACAATGATATTTCAAGGATAACAACTTCAAGTAAGGAATTCCACATCTAAATCCTGAATACAGAATCAAGAAAACAGGTAATTCAACTAAGCAAGTAGTACAAGTTGCACAAAAAGATAAGACAAGTAGACGTGAAATTATGCTAAACATGATAACTATACATGCTAAGGAAACTCAATTAAAGCATAAAAAGGAAACTACTTAGCTAGAATTGGATTTCAGCATTTAGCCCGTGTACGTACTCGTCACCTTGCATACACTGCCTTCTCATATGGAAAATTACCAAAATAGTACCAAATCCGAAGGGGATTTCCCCCACACAAGGTTAGACAAGTCACTTACCTCAAACCTCGCTCAATCAATCAATAAGAAGACCTTTCTCTCGATTTTCCAACTCCGATCGACTCGAATCTAGCCGAAACAATTTCATACTAAAAATATACAACAACAACCCAGTAAAATCCCACTAATGGGAAAACTATAAAATTATAATTTTTATAGAAATATAACTAACTATAGAAATATAATTTAAATAATAAAATTGTGACTTTAGCGAAGAATTAAAAAATCGCTCCAAAAAGTCGACCCGGGCCCGCGTCTTGGAACACGACCAAACATATAAAATCCGAACACCTATTCGATAACGAGTCTAACCATGCAAGAATTACTTGAATCCGACCTTAAATCGCCTTTCAAATTCCCAAATTTTAGTCTAAGAAGTTTTCCCAAATTTTTAACTAAAAACACTAATTAAATGATGAAAACAACAATATATTCATGGGAATTATTCTAAAACAAGTCAAGAACCCTTACCCAAATGTTTCCTATGAAAATCCCTCAAACTTTCTCTGATGACCCAAAAGGTCATCTTATGTTTTAGAACTTGAATCTGCGCTCTTAAGTCTTAAAAATCTTATTTTTTTTACCTACCTCGATTTTGCGTGCGCAGTCCGGGCAGGTTTCCGGAAAGCTTTTTTGTTGAAAATTAATGAAAATTAGAATTTTTGCCTTAAAAGTTGATTTTAGTTTACTTCGGTCAACATTTTTGGTAAACAGGCCCGAATTCGTGCTTTGATGGTCCCGATAGTTCCGTATCAAATTATGGGACCTGGGCGTATGCCCGGAATCGAATTCGGAGGTCCCTAGCTTGAGTTATGAATTTTTGATGAAAGATAAAAAATAGGAAATTATTTGTTTTTAAGAATTGATTGATATTTGGCATTGTTAGTATCGGGTCCGTAATTTGGTTCCGGAGTCCGATACAGGTTCATTATGATATTTAAGACCTGTCTATGAAATTTGGTGAGAAACGGAGCTGATTTGACGTGATTCAAACGTCCAGTTGAGAAAATATAAATTTTAAAGTGTTCTTGAGAATTTCATTTTATTTGATGCTAAATTCTTAGTTCTAGGTGTTATTTTGCCAATTTGATCGCGCGAGCAAGTTCATATGATGGTTTTAGACCTGTGTGCATGTTTGGTTTGCCCCCGAGGGCTCGGGTGAGTTTCGGATAGGCCAGAGGATGTTTTGGACTTTGAAAATCTGGTATTTTGTTGCAGCAGGTGTTCTGGCATGTCCTTCTTCGCGTTCGCGAAGGTACTCTCGCGAACGCGAAGTGTAAACTGGGCAGCTGAAGTATTCTTCTTCGCGAACGTGAAGGCTTTGTCATGAACGCGAAGCGATGGGGGTGTTACCAATCGCGAACGCAACCAGCTCCTCGCGAACGCGTAGTGTTAGGCACACCTGGGGGAGGGTTGGTCGTTCCTTCCTCGCGAATGCGAGAAATACCTCGCGAACGCAAAGGCAAGGGGGGAGTAACCATCGCGAACGTGAAGGCTTGGAAGCCAGTACCCTTCGCGAATGCGACAGTGCTCTCGCGAACGCGATGAACATTGTCGCCCAGCATTTAACAGAATCCAAAAATGGGATTTTAGCCAAAAATGCATTTTTCTCAAAAACCAAATGGTGAGAGGCGATTTTTCAAGAGCTATTTCTTCCCCAAATTGTTGGTAAGTGATTCTAAACCATTTTATTTCAATTACCCATTACATTTCTTTAATTATCAACCTAAAATCTAGAGTTTTCATGGTAGAATTAGGGGTTAGGGTAGAAACTAGGAATTTCGGGAATTTGGGGATTTATACCTCGATTTGAGGTCGAATTCCAAAACTAATTATATATTCGGGCTCGGGGGTGAATGAGTAAAAGGATTTTGGTCTGAACCTCGGGTTTTGACCAAGCGGTCCCAGGGTCGATTTTTCGACATTTTGGAGAAAAATTTGGGAAATTTAATTTATGAAATATAATTGATTCCTATAGCAATATTTGATATTATTGAGTCATTTTTGAATAGATACGATTGGTTTGGAGGTGAATTCCAAAGGAAAAGCTGTGATTGAGAATTTAGTGGCCTTCGGAGCAAGGTAAGTGTTGTGTCGAACCCTGATTTGAGGAAATTAGGAACCTCAGATTACTTGCTAAGTGAAATTCATGTGAGAGCCATATATGTTGGAAATGAGACTAGGGAGTGGATACCCTATGTCTAAAATAAAATCAACTAGGGAGTAAAGACCCTATGTTAGAAAAGAGACTAGGTAGTGGAGACCTATTTATAAATTAACATCCATTAGGGAGTGGAGACCTTATGTTTGAAAAACAGACTAGGGAGTGTAGACCCTATGTGTAAAATAATATCAACTAGAGAGTGGATACCCTATGTCTAAAATAACATCAACTATGGAGTGAAGACCCTATGTTGGAAAGGAGACTAGGGAGTGGAGACCCTATGTCTAAAACAACATCAACTAGGGAGTGGAGACCTTATGTTGGAAAAGCATACAAGGGAGTGGAGACCCTATGAATAAAAACATCAACTAGGGAGTAGAGACCCTATGTTGGAAAAGAGACTAGGGAGTGGAGATCCTATATCTAAAATATCATCAAATAGGGAGTGGAGACCCTATGTTTGAAAAACAGACTAGGGAGTGGAGACCGTATGTCTAAAAACATAAACTAGGGAGTGGAGACCCTATGTCTAAAAATATCAGCTAGGGAGTGGAGACCATATGTTGGAAAACCAGACTAGGGAGTGGAGACCATATATCTAAAATATCATCAACTAGGGAGTGAAGACCTTTTGTTGGAAAGGAGATTATGGAGTGGACACCCTATGTCTAAAATAACATCAACTAGGGAGTTGAGACCCTATGTTTGAAAAGAGACTAGGGAGTTCAAACCCTATGTCTAAAATAAAATTAATTAGGGAGTGGAGACCCTATGTTGGAAAAGAGACTAGGGAGTGGAGACCCTATTTCTAAAAAACAATCAACTAGGGAATGGAGACCCTATGTCTAAAATAATATCAACTAGGGAGTGGAGACCCTATGTTGGAATGGAGACAGGGGAGTGGAGACCCTATGTCTAAAAATAAAATCAACTAGGGAGTGGAGACCCTATGTTGGAAAAGCAGACTAGGGAGTAGAGACCATATGTCTAAAAACATCAACTAGGGAGTGGAAACCCTATGTTGGAAAAGCAGACTAGGGAGTGGAGACCCTAGGTCTAAAAATGTTAGCTAGGGAGTGGAGACTCGATGTTGGAAAGGAGATTAGGGAGTGGAGACCCTATGTCTAAAATAACATCAACTATGGAGTGAAGAACCTATGCTGGAAAAGAGACTAGGGAGTGGAGACCCTATTTCTATAATAAAATGAACTAGGAAATGGAGACCATATGTTGGAAAATCGACTTGAGAGTGGAGAACCTAAGTCTAAAATAAAATTAACTAGGGAGAGAAGACCCTATGTTGGAAAGAAGACTAGAGAGTGAAAACCCTATGTCTAAAAACATTAACTAGGGAGTGGAGACCCTATGTTGGAAAGTAGACTAGGGAGTGGAGACCCTATGTCTAAAATAACATCAACTAGGGAGTGAAGACCCTATGTTGGAAAGGAGACTAGGGAGTGGAGACCCTATGTCTAAAATAAAATCAACTAGGGAGTGAAGACCCTATGTTGGAAAAGAGACTAGGGAGTGGAGACCCTATTTCTAAATTAACAACAACTAGGGAGTGGAGACCTTATGTTTGAAAAACAGGCTAGGGAGTGGAAACGCTATGTCTAAAATAATATCAACTAGGGAGTAGAGTCACTATGTTGAAAAGGAGACTAGGGAATGGATACCCTATGTCTAAAATAACATCAACTATGGAGTGAAGACCCTATGTTGAAAAGGAGACTAGAGAATGGAGACCCTATGTCTAAAACAACATCAACTAGGAAGTGGACACCCTATGTTGGAAAAGCAAACTAGGGAGTGGAGACCCTATGTATAAAAACATCAACTAGGGAGTGGAGACCCAATGTTGGAAAAGAGACTAGGTAGTGGAGACCCTATATCTAAAATATCATCAATTAGAGAGTGGAGATCCTATGTTGGAAAGGAGACTATGGAGTGGACACCCTATGTCTAAAATAACATCAACTACGGAGTGGAGACCCTATATTGGAAAAGAGACTAGGGACTGGGGACCCTATTTCTAAAAAACAATCAACTAGGGAATGGAGACCCTATATTGGAAAAGAGACTAGGGAGTGGAGACCTTATGTCTATAATAACATCATTTAGGGAGTGGAGACCTTATGTTGGAATGGAGACAGGGGAGTGGAGACCGTATGTCTAAAAATAAAATCAACTAGGGAGTGGAGACCCTATGTTGGAAAAGAATACTAGGGAGTAGAGACCATATGACTAAAAACATCAACTAGGGAGTGGAAACCCTATGTTGGAAAAGCAGACTAGGGAGTGGAGACCATATGTCTAAAAACATTAACTAGGGAGTGGATACCCTATGTTTAAAATGATATCAACTGTGGAGTGAAGACCCTATGTTGGAAAAGAGACTAGGTAGTGGAAATCCTATGTATAAATATAAAATCAACTAGGGAGTGGTGACCCTATGTTTGAAAAGTAGACTAGGGAGTGGAGACCCTATGTCTAAAACATCAACTAGGGAGTGGAGACCCTATGTTGGAAAAGAAGACTAGCGAGTGGAGACCCTATGTCTAAAAACATCAACTAGGGAGTGTAGACCCTATGTTGGAAAGGCAAACTAGGGAATAAAGACCCTATGTCTAAAAACATCAACTAGGGAGTGGAGACCTTATGTTGGAAAAGTAGGCTAGGGAGTGGAGACCATATGTCTAAAAACATCAACTAGGGAGTGAAAACCCTATGTTGGAATACAAGATTAGGGAGTAGAGAACCTATGTTGGAAAAACGACTAGGGAGTGGAGACCCTATGTCTAAAATAATATCAACTAGGGAGTGAAGACCCTATGTCTAGAATAAAATTAACTAGGGAGTGGAGACCCTATGTTGTAAAAGAGAATAGGGAGTGGAGACCCTATGTCTAAAATAAAATCAACTAGGGAGTGGAGACCCTATGTCTATAATAAAATGAACTAGGGAGTGGAGACCCTATGTGGGAAAAATGACTATGGAGTGGAGACCCTATGTTTAAAAACATCATCTAGGGAGTGGATACCCTATGTTGGAAAAGAGACTAGGGAGTGGAGACCCTATATCTAAAATATCATCAACTAGGGAGTAGAGACCCTATGTTTGAAAAGCAGACTAGGGAGTGGAGACCCTATGTCTAAAACATCTACTAGGGAGTGGCGTCCCTATGTTGGAAAACCAGACTAGGGAGTGGAGACCCTATGTCTAAAAACATCAACGAGGGAGTGTAGACCCTATGTTGGAAAGGCAGACTAGGGAATGGAGACCCTATGTCTAAAAACATCAACTAGGGAGTGGAGACCCTATGTCTAAAAACATCAACTAGGGAGTGGAGACCATATGTTCGAAAAGCAGGCTAGGGAGTGGAGACTATATGTCTAAAAACATCAACTGGGGAGTGAAAACCCAATGTTGGAAAACTAGACGAGGGAGTAGAGATCCTATGTCTAAAAACATCAACTAGGAAGTAGAGACCCTATGTTGTAAAAGCAACTAGGGAGTGGAGACCCTATGTCTAAAATAATATCAACTAGGGAGTGAAGACCCCATGTCTGAAATAAAATCAACTAGTGAGTGGAGACCCTATGTTGGAAAAGAGAATAGGGAGTGGAGACCCTTTGTCTAAAATAAAATCAACTAGGGAGTGGAGACCCTATGTTGGAAAAACGAATTGGGAGTGGAGACCCTATGTCTAAAATATCATCAACTAGGGAGTGGAGACCCTATGTTGGAAAAGAGACTAGGGAGTGGAGACCCTATGTTTAAAATGACATCAACTTGGGAGTGAAGATCCTATGTTGGAAAAGAGACTAGGCATTGGAAACCCTATGTATAAAAATAAAATCAACTAGGGAGTGATGACCCTATGTTTGAAAAGCAGACTAGGGAGTGGAAACCCTATATCTAAAATATCAACTAGGGAGTGGAGGCTCTATGTTGGAAAAGCAGACTAGGGAGTGGATACCCTATGTCTAAAAACATCAACTAGGGAATGTTGACCCTATGTTGGAAAGGCAGACTAGGGAATAGAGACCCTATGTCTAAAAACATCAACTAGGAAGTGGAGACCCTATGTTGGAAAAGCAGGCTAGGGAATGGAGACCATATGTCTAAAAACATCAACTAGGGAGTGAAAATCCTATGTTGGAATACAAGACTAGGGAGTAGAGACCCTATGTCTTAAAACATCTAGTAAGGAATAGAGACCCTATGTTGGAAAAACAACTAGGGAGAGGAGACCCCTATGTCTAAAATAATATCAACTAGGGAGTGAAGACCCTATGTCTGGAATAAAATCAACTAGGGAGTGGAGACCCTATGTTGTAAAAGAGAATAGGGAGTGGAGACCCTATGTCTAAAATAAAATCAACTAGGGAGTAGAGACACTATGTTGGAAAAGAGACTAGGGAGTGGAGAACCTACGTCTAAAATATCATGAACTAGGGAGTGGAGACCCTATGTTGGAATAGAGACTAGGGAGTGGAGACCCTATGTTTAAAATGACATCAACTGGGGAGTGAAGACCATATGTTATAAAAGAGACTAGGCAGTGAAAACCTTATGTATAAATATAAAATCAACTAGGGAGTGGTGACCCTATGTTTGAAAAGTAGACTAGGGAGTGGAGACCCTATGTCTAAAACATCAACTAGGGAGTGGAGACCCTATGTTGGAAAAGCAGACTAGGGAGTGGAGACCCTATGTCAAAAAACATCAACTAGGGAGTGAAAACCCTATGTTGGAAAACAAGACTAGGGAGTAGAGACCCTATGTCTAAAAACATTTAGTAGGGAATATAGACCCTATGTTGGAAAAACAACTAGCGAGTGGAGACCCTATGTCGAAAATAATATCAACTAGGTAGTGGAGACCCTATGTCTGGAATAAAATCAACGAGGGAGTGGAGACCCAATGTTTGAAAAGCAGACTAGGGAGTTGGCACCCTATGTCTAAAAACATCAACTAAGGAGTGTAGACCCTATGTTGGAAAGGCAGATTAGGGAATGGAGACCCTATGTCTAAAAATATCAACTAGGGAGTGGAGACCCTATGTTGGAAAAGCAGGCTGGGGAATAGAGACCCTATGTTGGAAAAGCAGGCTAGGGAGTGGAGACCATATGTCTAAAACCATCAACTAGGGAGTGAAAACCCTATGTTGGGAAACAAGACTAGTAAGTAGAGACCCTATGTCTAACAACATCAACTAGGGAGTAGAGACCCTATATTGTAAAAGCAACTAGGGAGTGGAGACCCTATGTCTAAAATATTATAAACTAGGGAGTGGAGACCCTATGTTGGAAAACAGACTAGGGAGTGGAGACCCTATTTCTAAATTAACATCAACTAGGGAGTGGAGACCTTATGTTTTAAAAATAGGCTAGGGAGTGGAGACCCTATGACTAAAATAATATCAACTAGCGAGTGTAGTCACTATGTTGAAAAGGAGACTAGGGAATGGATACCCTATGTCTAAAATAACATCAACTATGGAGTGAAGAACCTATGTTGGAAAGGAGACTAGGGAGTGGAGACCCTATGTCTAAAACAATATCAACTAGGAAGTGAAGACCCTATGTTGGAAAAGCATACTAGGGAGTGGAGACCCTATGAATAAAAACATCAAATAGGGAGTGGAGACCCTAGGTTGGAAAAGAGACTAGGGAGTGGAGACCCTATATCTAAAATATCATCCAACTAGGGAGTGGAGACCCTATGTTGGAAATGAGAATATGGAGTAGACACCCTATGTCTAAAATAACATCAACTAGGGAGTTGAGACACTATGTTTGAAAAGAGACTAGGGAGTGCAAACCCTATGTATAAAATAAAATTAATTAGAGAGTGGATTCCCTATGTTGGAAAAGAGACTAGGGAGTGGAGACCCTATTTCTAAAATCAATCATCTAGGGAATGGAGACCCTATGTTGGAAAAGAGACTAGGGAGTGGAGACCCTATGTCTAAAATAACATCAACTAGGGAGTGGAGACTCTATGTTGGAATGGAGACATGGGAGTGGATACCCTATGTTTAAAAATAAAATCAATTAGGGAGTGGAGACCCTATGTTGGAAAAACAAACTAGGGAGTAGAGACCATATGTCTAAAAACATCAACTAAGGAGTGGAAATCCTATGTTGGGAAAGAAAACTAGGGAGTGGAGACCCTATGTCTAAAAACATTAACTAGGGAGTGAAGACTCTATGCTGCAAAGGAGACTAGGGAGTGGATAACCTATGTTTAAAATGACATCAACTGGGGAGTAAAGACCCTATGTTGGAAAAAGGACTAGGCATTAGAAACCCTATGTATAAAAATAAAATCAACTAGGGAGTGGTGACCCTATGTTTGAAAAGCATACTAGGGAGTGGAAACCCTATGTCTAAAACATTAACTAGGGAGTGGAGACCATATGTTGGAAAAGCAGACTAAGGAGTGGAGACCCTATGTCTAAAAACATCAACTAGGGAATGTAGACCCTATGTTGGAAAGGCAGACTAGGGAAGGTAGACCCTATGTCTAAAAACATCAACTAGGGAGTGGAAACCCTATGTTGGAAAAGCAGGCTAGGGAGTGGAGACCATATGTCTAAAAACATCAACTAGGGAGTGTAAACCCTATGTTGGAAAACCAGACTAGGGAGTAGAGACCCTATATCTAAAATAAAATCAACTAGGGAGTGGAGACCCTATGTTGGAAAAGAAAACAAGTTAGTGGAGACCCTATGTCTAAAATAAAATCAACTAGGGAGTGGAGACCCTATGTCTGAAATAAAATCAACTAGGGAGTGAAAACCCTATGTTGGAAAAGCGAATAGGGAGTGGAGACCCTATGTCTAAGATAAAATCAACTAGGGAGTGGAAGACCCTATGTATATAATAAAATGAACTAGGGAGTGGAGACCCTATGTTGGAAAAGTGACTATGGAGTGGAGACCCTATGTCTAAAAATATCAACTAGGGAGTGGAGACCCTATGTTGGAAAAGAGACTAGGGAGTGGAGACCCTATATCTAAAATATCATCAACTAGGGAGTGGAGACCCTATGTTTTAAAAGCAGACTAGGGAGTGGAGACCCTATGTCTAAAAACATCAACTAGGGAGTGGAGACCCTATGTTGGAAATACAGACTAGGGAGTGGAGACCCTATGTCTAAAAATATGAACTAGGAAGTGGAGACTCTATGTTGGAAAAGCAAACTAGGGAGTAAAGACCCTATGTCTAAAAATATCTAGTAGGGAATAGAGACCCTATGTTGGAAAAACAGGCCAGGGAGTGGAGACCATATGTCTAAAAACATCAACTAGGGAGTGAAAACCCTATGTTTGAAAACCAGACTAGGGAGTAGAGACCCTATGCCTAAAAGAATCAACTAGGGAATAGAGACCCTATGTTGTAAAAGCAACTAAGGAGTGGAGACCCTATATCTAAAATAATATAAACTAGGGAGTGGAGACCCTATGTGTGAAATAAAATCAACTAGGGAGTGGAGACCCTATGTTGGAAAAGAGAATAGGGAGTGGAGACCCTATGTCTAAAAATATCAACTAGGGAATAGAGACCCTATGTTGGAAAAACAACTAGGGAGTGGAGACCCTATGTCTAAAATAATATCAACTAGGGAGTGGAGACCCTATGTTTGAAATAAAATCAACTAGGGAGTGGAGACCCTATGTTGGAAAAGAGAATAGGGAGTGGAGACCCTATGTCTAAAATAAAATGAACTTGGGAGTGGAGACCCTATGTCTATAATAAAATGAACTAGGGAGTGGAGACCCTATGTTGGAAAAGAGACTATGGAGTGGAGACCCTATGTCTAGAAATATCAACTAGGGAGTGGAGACCATATGTTGGAAAAGAGACTAGGGAGTGGAGACCCTATATCTAAAATATCATCAACTATGGAGTGGAGACCCTATGTTTGAAAAGCAGACTAGGGAGTGGAGACCCTATGTCTAAAACAACAACTAGGAAGTGGAAACCTTATGTTGGTAAAGCAGACTAGGGAGTGGAGACCCTATGTCTAAAAACATCAAAAAGGGAGTGTAGACCCTATGTTGGAAAGGCAGACTAGGGAATAGAGACCCTATGTCTAAAAATATTAACTATGGAGTGGAGACCCTATGTTAGAAATTTAGGCTAGGGAGTGGAGACCATATGTTTTAAAAATATCAACAAGGGAGTGAAAATCCTATGTTGGAAAACAAGACTAGGGAGAAGAGACCCTATGTCTAAAAACATCACATAGGGAGTAAAGACCCTATGTTGTAAAATCAACTAGGGAGTGGAGACCCTATGTCTAAAATAATATCAACTAGGGAGTGGAGACCCTATGTCTGAAGTAAAATCAACTAGGAAGTGGAGACCCTATGTTGGAAAAGAGAATAGGGAGTGGAGACCCTATGTCTAAAATAAAATCAACTAGGGAGTGGAGACCCTATGTCTAAAATATCATCAACTAGGGAGTGGAGACCCTATGTTGGAAAAGAGACTAGGGAGTGTAGACCCTATTTCTAAATTAACATCAACTAGGGAGTGGAGACCTTATGTTTGAAAAACAGGCTAGGGAGTGGAGACCCTATGTCTAAAATAAAATCAACTAGGGAGTGGAGTCACTATGTTGAAAAGGAGACTAGGGAATGGATACCCTATATCTAAAATAACATCAACTATGGAGTGAAGACCCTATGTTGGAAAGGAGAATAGGGAGTGGAGACCCTATGTCTAAAACAACATCAACTAGGAAGTGAAGACCCTATGTTGGAAAAGCATACTAGGGAGTGGAGACCATATGTATAAAAACATCAACTAGGGAGTGGAGACCCTATGTTGGAAAAGAGACTAGGGAGTGGAGACCATATATCTAAAATATCATCAACTAGGGAGTGAAGACCCTATATTGGAAAAGAGACTAGGGAGTGAAGACCCTATGTATAAAATAACATCGACTAGGGAGTGGAGACCCTATGTCTAAAAATAAAATCAACTAGGGAGTGTAGACCCTATGTTGGAAAAGTAGACTAGGGAGTAGCGACCATATGTCTAAAAACACCAACTATGCAGTGGAAACCCTATGTTGGAAAAACAGACTACGGAGTGGAGACCCTATCTCTAAAAACATTAACTAGGGAGTGGAGACGCTATGCTGAAAAGGAGAATAGGGAGTGGATACCCTATGTTTAAAATGACATCAACTGGGGAGTGAAGACCCTATGTTGGAAAAGAGACTAGGTAGTGGAAACCCTATGTATAAAAATAAAATAAACTAGGGAGAGGAGACCCTATGTCAGAAATAAAATCAACTAGGGAGTGGAGACCCTATGTTGGAAAAGAGAATAGGGAGTGGAGACCCTATGTCTAAAATAAAATCAACTAGGGAGTGGAGACCCTATGTCTAGAAAAGCGACTAGGGAGTGGAGACCCTATGTCTAAAATATCATCAACTAGGGAGTGGAGACCCTATGTTGGAAAAGAGACTAGGGAGTGGAGACCCTATTTCTAAATTAACATCAACTAGGGAGTGGAGACCTTATATTTGAAAAACATGCTAGGGAGTGGAGACCCTATGTCTAAAATAATATCAACTAGGGAGTGGAGTCACTATGTTGAAAAGGAGACTACGGAATGGATACCCTATGTCTAAAATAACATCAACTATGGAGTGAAGATCCTATGTTGGAAAGGAGACTAGGGAGTGGAGAAGCTATGTTTAAAACAACATCAACTAGGAATGGAGACCCTATTTTGGAAAAGCATAATAAGGAGTGGAGACCCTATGTATAAAAACATCAACTAGGGAGTGGAGACCCTATGATAGAAACGAGACTAGGGAGTGGAGACCATATATCTAAAATATCATCAACTAGGGAGTGGAGACCCTAGTTTGGAAAGGAGACTATGGAGTGGACACTCTATTTCTAAAATAACATCAACTAGGGAGTTGAGACCCTATGTTTGAAAAGAGACTAGGGAGTGCAAACCCTATGTCTAAAATAAAATTAATTAGGGAGTGGAGACCCTATGTTGGAAAAGATACTAGGGAGTGGAGACCCTATTTCTAAAAAAAAGGGAATGGAGACCCTATGTTTGAAAGGAGACTAGGGAGTGGAGACCCTATGTCTAAAATAACATCAACTAGGGAGTTGAGACCCTATGTTGGAAAGGAGACTAGGGAGTGGAGACCCTATGTCTAAAAATAAAATCAACTAGGGAGTGGAGACCCTATGTTGGAAAAGCAGACTAGGGAGTAGAGACCATATGTCTAAAAACATCAACTAGGGAGTGGAAGACCCTATGTTGGAAAAGCAGACTAGGGAGTGGAGACCCAATGTCTAAAAACATTAACTAGGGAGTGAGGACTCTATGCTGGAAAGGAGACTAGGGAGTGGATACCCGATGTCTAAAATGACATCAACTGGGGAGTGAAGACCCTATGATGGAAAAGAGACTAGGCAGTGGAAACCCTATGTATAAAAGTAAAATCAACTAGGTAGTGGTGACCCTATGTTTGAAAAGCAGACTAGGGAGTGGAGTCCCTATGTCTAAAATATAAACTAGAGAGTGGAGACCCTATGGTGGAAAATCAGACTAGGCAATGGAGACCCTATGTCTAAAAACATCAACCGGGGAGTGTAGACCCTATGTTGGAAAGGCAGACTAGGGAATGGAGACCCTATGTCTAAAAACATCAACTAGGGAGTGTAGACCCTATGTTGGAAAAGCAGGCTAGGGAGTGGAGACTATATGTCCAAAAACATCAATTAGGGAGTGAAAACCCTATGTTGGAAAACCATACTAGGGAGTAGAGACCCTATGTCTAAAAATATTAAATAGGGAATAGAGACCCTATGTTGGAAAACCAACTAGGGAGTGGAGACCATTTGTCTAAAATAATATCAACTAAGGAGTGGAGACCCTATGTTGGAAAAGAGAATAGGGAGTGGAGACCCTATGTCTAAAATAAAATCAACTAGGGAGTGGAGACCCTATGTCTATAATACAATGAACTAGGGAGTGGAGACCCTATATTGGAAAAGCGACTATGGAGTGGAGACCCTATGTCTAAAAACCTCAACTAGGGAGTGGAGACCCTATGTTGGAAAACTGACTAGGGAGTAGAGACCCTATTTCTAAAATATCATCAACTAGGGAGTAGAGAACCAATGTTTGCAAAGCAGACTAGGGAGTGGAGGCCGTATGTCTAAAATATCAACTAGGGAGTGGAGACCCTATGGTGGAAAATCAGACTAGGCAATGGAGACCCTATGTCTAAAAACATCAACCGGGGAGTGTAGACCCTATGTTGGAAAGGCAGACTAGGGAATGGAGACCCTATGTCTAAAAACATTAACTAGGGAGTGTAGACCCTATGTTGGAAAAGCAGGCTAGGGAGTGGAGACTATATGTCCAAAAACATCAATTAGGGAGTGAAAACCCTAAGTTGGAAAACCATACTAGGGAGTAGAGACCCTATGTCTAAAAATATCAAATAGGGAATAGAGACCCTATGTTGGAAAAGCAACTAGGGAGTGGAGACCATTTGTCTAAAATAATATCAACTAAGGAGTGGAGACCCTATGTTGGAAAAGAGAATAGGGAGTGGAGACCCTATGTCTAAAATAAAATCAACTAGGGAGTGGAGACCCTATGTCTATAACATCAATGAACTAGGGAGTGGAGACCCTATGTTGGAAAAGCGACTATGGAGTGGAGACCCTATGTCTAAAAACCTCAACTAGGGAGTGGAGACCCTATGTTGGAAAACTGACAAGGGAGTGGAGACCCTATTTCTAAAATATCATCAACTAGGGAGTGGAGAACCTATGTTTGCAAAGCAGACTAGGGAGTGGAGGCCGTATGTCTAAAATATCAACTAGGGAGTGGAGACCCTATATCTAAAAATATCAACTAGGGAGTGTAGACCCTATGTTGGATAGGCAGACTAGGGAATGGAGACCCTATGTCTAAAAACATCAACTAGGGAGTGGAGACCCTATGTTGGAAAAACAGGCTAGGGAGTGGAGACCATAGGTCTAAAAACATCAACTAGGGAGTAAAATCCCTATGTTGGAAAACCAGACTAGGGGGTAGAGACCCTATGTCTAAAAACATCAACTAGGGAGTAGAAACCCTATGTTGTAAAAGCAACTAGGGAATGGAGACCCTATGTCTAAAATAATATCAACTAGGGAGTAGAGACCCTATGTCTGCAATAAAATCAACTAGGGAGTGGAGACCCTATGTTGGGAAAGAGAATAGGGAGTAGAGACCCTATGTCTATAATAAAATCAACTAGGGAGTGGAGACCCTATGTTGGAAACACGACTAGGGAGTGGATACCCTATGTCTAAAATATCATCAACTAGGGAGTGGAGACCCTATGTTGGAAAAGAATCTAAGGAGTGGAGACCCTATGTCTAAAATAAAAATCAACTAGTGAGTGGAGACCCTATGTTGGAAACAACGACTAGGTAGTGGAGACTCTATGTCTAAACTAAAATCAACTAGGGAGTGGAGACCGTATGTTGGAAAAGAGACTAGGGAGTGGAGACCCTATGTCTAAAATAAAATCACATAGGGGGTGGAGACCCTATGTTGGAAAAGAGACTATGGAGTGGAGACCCTATGTCTAAAATAATTTCAACTAGGGAGTGGAGACCCTATGTTGGAAAATGCAGACTAGGGAGTGGAGACCCTATATTACCATGATTTGGAACTTTTTTTTTCTTTTCTTTCATTTTTTTAAAAAAATTTATTTTTTAGACAATGAGTAAAATGCGGGAAAGAATTTGGAGAAAACTTCCCTTTTGGGGTTATTGTTGCTGCAGAGCTATTTTAGTCTCCGTGCTTTTTTTTTGGTTGCACCTGCTTCCTGCAAGGTTTCTTTGGATTGCACCTGTTTCCTATGGTTCAAACAAAGAACAATTTGTCAATTTGAAATGGTGGTTGTTTTTGTGGCCTTGAGTGTTTCTGTCATTTGATCTTGGCCGGCTTCTTTGACAATAATTTCAACTGTGACTGATTGTTTCCTGATTAGCGATTGCATTTCTGGTCCCGGAGAACCTTTGGCTTTTCCAAAATTTTACCATGACGGTTGGTCATGTGGGACTTAACCATTTTCAACTTTATTTTGCCTTCGTGGGCATTTGACTTCTTTCTTCCAATTTTTTAACTTCAGAGCATTGGGAACCTTTAGCTATTCAAACTTTGCCTAGACGGTTAGCCACTTGGGACCTAACCTTTTCAACTTCTTTTTGCCTTTGTAGACACGTTAATTTGATTTCCTTCTTCCAAGAGTTTTTGATTTTGAAGCATCGGCCGCCACGACCAGTCGGGGTCGACTTGATGTCCTTGCCGAGGTTGGGTGCCCTTTTTTACATATTAGCTTGCATCAAATGAGAGTCCTGTAAATCAGTCTTGCCATCCTTTCTTTGCCTTAGTTTTGGAATAGAGTTAGATCGAAAAGGATTCAAAGAAAAACAAACAATGGAATGAATAATGAGATTGAAACAAAAGGTATCCCTTTCATGGAAAGGAAAAGAAGGACTTATCTGAAGTACATGCGGACTTCAATAGACATGGCATGCCTTTTGGACTAGATGCCTGACCTGTGTAAACAGTCTGAATCTCAGAAATTCATCGCAACTTTTGCCTCAAAATCGAGAAACCTTGCCCAGGATTGTCAATACTAGTGGCTGTGAAGATCCTCTTTTCGATTAATAGTGCCTTTTGTGGGTTTTCCCCAGCTGACCTCTCTCATTTCTCTTCTCACCATCGCCTTATAGTGCTCTTTGAGAATTTTCACTAACAAGACTCTCATTTTGGTTTCTTTACTCACCATCGCCTTGCAGTGCCCGTGAGGGTTTTCACCAATAAGACTCTCTCATTTTATTTCTCGCATTTTGATTGTATCAGATCCAAGAAATTGTATCTTATTATTCTTGAACATTCTCGTTGATTGATCAGAAGGACTTGAGAAGGATTTGGGAAAAAATGATTTGGACTGACTTACAACTTTGGAACCTTTCAAGCGAAACCATTGCCGAACCATTATAACAGCTACCCCCAGTTTCAAATTTAGGAGGAATGTGAATTTTTGTTTTGGTGTGACTGAACCCTAGAGAGAGGCTGCCTACGTATCCTTTCAGAATCAAGCCGAACGTAGTTCAAGAAACTTTGTTTCTGATTTTCTTTTGTTTTTCCTTTTTTTTCTTTTTTTTTTTTTTTTGCTTTTTTAATTTTTTTTATTTATAACACTTTGAGGTTCCAAATAGGGTAATCAAAGAAAGGAAACCGGCTCAAATGTTTTGCAAAGGACTGGTAGTGTTTGGATAGTGAGAAAGAAAGACTTCGTCATCCCAATCGGAGCATGTTAAAGCTGTGAAAGTAGTCAAACGTAATACCTTTTGACCGCATCTGCATTGACAGCTGTCTGAGGATCATTTCCTTCGATGTCTCCAAAATACAGCGCTCCCTTCAGCAACACTCTTCTTATAATGTATGGACCTTTCCAATTAGGAGAAAATTTTCCTTTGGCTTCTTCATGATGCGGGAGAATACGTCTCAAAACGAGTTGCCCCACTTCAACTTTTCCGGCCCTCACTTTCTTGTCGTAGATACAAGCCATTTTTTGTTGGTACAACTGCCCATGGCAAGCCGCACTCAATCATTTTTCATTAATCAGTGTAAATCTAGACCCAATCTTATCCTTAATCGCGACTTCAACAATGATCCAAAGAGAGGGAATCTCAACTTCATTCCAATTTTCTATTTATTTTCTTACAAGCCTTGTCTTCGAAACATTCTGCTTTTTGATTCATTATTTCGAGGTTTGACAGCGTTTTAGGATCTGGGCGTGAAGTCCGCAAGCATGTTATGTTATTAAAATCTGCATTAACAAAACTGAAAACTAAATCAGAAAAAGTGACAAAATTAAGAAAAAAGACATTGTAGGACAATGAAATATTAATTTCATTTGATTTTTTTTTGTTTTTATTGTTTTTTTTTTGAATTTTAAAGATAGAAGGGTTTACATCGGAAAGTAAGACAATAAATTAAAACATCCGGATCACACCCTGATATAATACAGATGCAAAAAGGATAGCAAGACTGGCTATCAAAATTCTCGTATGATGGGGAACTTTCAGGCTCGACGACCATTTTTCGGGTTTTCTTCTGTCTCGGCAATGGCTGCAATGACCTTCAGTGCCGGATCAAATTCCTTATCTCTCCAATTTCGGTTCATCAAACCATCTGAACCACTCTGAACAGCCTATGATATGGCCTTAAAGGCAGCATGACTCAAGATTCGGCCCATTTTAAACCATTTTCGACCATCTCTCCAATTTTGATAGCCTCGGCAACGGTCTACCCATAGCAGACATCATATTCTGGAAGTAGTCCGCCTCTTGGGCATGTAGGAAAACCGTAACCATTTCTGCTTCGTCCATTGGAGGCTTTACCCTGGTGGATTGCTTGCGGCATTTGAGAGCCGGACTTGCTCGCGGCATTTGAGAGCCTGTAGGAAAAGAGTTCTCGCGGCATTTAAGAGCCTGTAGGAAAAGCGTTCTCGCGGCATTTAAGAGCCTGTAGGAAAAGCATTCTCGCGGCATTTGAGAGCCTCTAGGAAAAGCGTTCTCTTTTTTGGATTTGTTTTTCACTCTTGCTTTTTTTTTTTTCGCTCTTTGTTTTTCTTTGTTATTTTTGTCACTCCTTTATATCTTTTTCTTTCTTCTCTTTTTTTTTCACTCGATTTATTTAATGGCTATGATTGAATCCGATGGGGATTGCCTACGTATCATGACACCGCATGAATCGGATCTTGCGTAGTTCAGGAAGATCAGAAATAAAATAGATAAACTAACTCTTTTTTTTTTACTCATATACAAATAATCCGACAAAATATCCAAGCAACAAAAATATTTTTATTTTTTTTTCGATTTCAATTTTTATATTTTGGGAATTTGTGAAAGAAAGTCTTCTAAAGAAGAAAGAAAATATTTTTGGATTTGGAATTTTTTTTTTGTAAATTTCAAAAGAAAGAAAATATTTTTTTGGATTTTGATTTTTTTTTTGAATTTTGGGAGAAAGACTACTAAAAAAAAGGTAGAAAATATTTTTTTTGATTTTGATTTGATTTGTTTTCTTTTTACGAATGAAAGACTTCTACAAAGAAAATATTTTTGGGTTAAATTTTTTTTTATTTGTTTGGGATTTTCGAAGAAAAGACTCATAAAGAAGGAATTAAAGGAAATATTTTTTGGATTTTGTTTTATAATTATTGGGGGCCGAACCCGATGAGTTTTGCCTACGTTTCTCACATCCGGGGAGAATCAAATATTTGGATTTTTTGAATTTTTTTTTTCAAAATGTCGACATAGTTTTGGGATTTTCAAATACCTGGATTTTCAGAAATCGGGTAAATTTCTCTCTTGCCTCACTCTTGGTTTTTCTTGATTTTCTTTCCCTATTCTAGAAGTCGGTCAACATGGAAGCCGAAACAAATAAATGAACAAGTAGCACGTACCAATGCTTCAGGATGGTCTTTTGATTTGGGTACACCTATCCTAGACGGACCCAACCCCCGTGTTGAGCCCCCAAAGTCAAATGCACGTGATGCAAACAAACGTACCTACAAGGGATCCAGCATGAGGTTATGTCATTCTAAGTTTAAATCCATGGTGTATTGTTCTAGACTTGGCTTACCCGAGCGGACAACTCGAGCCGAGGGGGGCAGCGTACCGGGAATACAAAAGCTTCACCGGCTTTGCAACTTGTCCGATCCTCATTCTAAAATTAGGGTATGACTTTAACAAAAAAGAAGCCATGTGAAGCGCACGCTTCCCAGAAGATTTAGAAGACTCAGAGAAAAGAAGGGTTTTCGTAATAATTTATATATAGTTCATGGCAGTATCAAAACGGTAAAGAGCGACAATTAGCACATTAGGCTCAAACACGTAAAAATCAGATAATAAACAATATCCAAGTATAAAAGTCATCTAAGCTCGAATTCTGAACCCTGAACCAGAAGTTCTGGGTTCGTTTCCCCAGTAGAGTCGCCAGAGCTGTCACACCTTGTGATGACCCAAAATGTCATCTTTAAATTTAATAATTAATTCTATGTTCTAAGACCTCAAAAAACCGTATTTATCATTCCTCGACTTGCGTGCACAGTCCTAAAATTTTCAGGAAAGTCTTTATGTGAAAAATAGATTAAAATGTGAATTAGAGCTTTAAAACTCAACTGAGTTGACTTTGATCAATATTTTGAGCAAACAGACTCGGATCAGTGTTTTGAAAGTTCCGGTAGGTCCGTATCTTGAATTGGAACCTAGGCGTATGCCCGGAATCAAATTTCGAGGTCCCTAGCCCAAGATATGGAATTTTGATAAAAAATTAAAAGTTTAAATTCAAATAGTGACCGGATGTCAACTTTTATGCAAACGACCCCGGAATAGAATTTTGATGATTCCAATAGCTCCATATGTTTATTTTTAACTTAGGAGTGTGATCGGAATTTTATTTGGAAGTCAGTAGTGAAATTAGGCTTGAAACGACTAAAATAGGAATTTAAAGTTTGGAAGTTTGACCGGGGAGTTGACTTTTTGATATCGAGGTCGGAATCTAGTTCTGAAAATTTTCACAGCTCTGTTATGTCATTTATGACTTGTGTGCAAAATTTGAGGTCAATCAGACTTGATTTGATAGGTTTCGACATCGAATGTAGAAGTTGAAAATTTGAAGTTTCATTAAGCTTGAATTGGAGCATAATTCGTGGTTTTAGCGTCGTTTTATGTGATTTGAGATTTCAAATAAGTTCATATGATGTTTTAGTACTTGTTTGTATATTTGGTTGAGGTCCCGAGGGCCTCGGGTGAGTTTCGGATGGTTAACCGATAAAAAATGCGACTTAAACAGCTGCTGCAAATTTTCTTCTGCTGTGCAATCGAGCCCAAAAATCGAAGGCCAGAAATCGAGCCCAGAAATCAAGCCGAGGATCGAAGGTAGGCTCGAGATCCATGATCGAAGGCAGGCTCGAGAGCCATGATCGAAGGCAAGGCTCGAGGGCTATGATCGAAGGCAAGCTCAAAGGCCACTGATCGAAGGCCCGGGATCGAGGGCTATGACCAAGGCTAGTGATCGAAGGCCATATAGATCCAAGCCATGATCGATAGCCATGATTGATGGCTGTGATCGAGCCTCAAGGTCGAGGGCCACGATCGAAGCTATGATCGAAGGCCATGACCGAGGTCCATGATCGAGGACCATGATCGGACTCCCCTTAATCAGACTCCCCATGATCAGACTCCTATGATTGAGGTCCAGGATCAGATCCCATGATCGATCGAGGTCACCCTGGACAGATCTGTAAGTTATAAAAACAGGGGGGCTTCGTCCCATTCGTCATTTTTAACAACTTGGAGCTTGAGCAGAGGTGAGTTTTGATATATTTTTAAGAAAAACCATTGGGGTAAGTGTTCTTAACTCAATCTTGGTTAGATTACCCGAATCCATCACTGTTTTTAATATTTAATTGGTGATTTAAGTTGGAAAAATTTGAAAACCCTCTTGGATAGCTTTAAGGATTTGAAGGTCGAATCGTTATTGGAATTTAGTCATTTTGGTATGGTTAGTCGTGGTTGAATGAGCGTTCATATTTCGTAAATTTTATCAGATTCCGAGACGTGGGCCCCACAGGCCATTTTTGAGTTAATTTCGGATTTTTATTGAAAAATATAGTATCTTCTTATAGAATTAATTCTATAATTTTTGTTGACTATACCGACTTAACTATGACTAGATACGAGTCGACCGAAATCGGAAAGTCGAGGAAAAAGCATACTACTTGGTTAAATTGGAGCAAGCCGAGGTATGTGACTTGTCTAACCTTGTTTGGGGGAAATTTCCCCTAGGATTGGTATTAATTGTAATGTGATGAAAGTCATGTACACGAGGTGACGAGTGTGTACACGGACTAAATGTGAAGGATTATGTTTTTAAATTATGAAGATCACTGTTGCATATTAATTAAATTATTAAATCTTGTTATATTCTCCATCATTGATTTGATTTGTATACTTTAAATTTGCTTGACCTTTTCCTGCTAATTGTTTTACCTGTTTAGTTGAAACTTGGTTTTTTTTATTCTGTGCATTATTTTAAATTTATTTTCTTTAAATTAAATATTATTAATGTGAAGTATTTGACATTTTAAATTTGGTATTGAAGTAACGTATTAAAGATTTTGAAATATTATTTTGCTAAATTATTTATTCCTAAATATTTTTGTACTCATTGTGATGGAGCCGTGAGCTCTTTATTGTGAAAAAATATTATTGATAATTTATGTTGGCATGAGTCGTATGCTCTTTATTGTAGAAAAATATTATTGATGATTTATATTGGCATGAGCCGTGAGCTCTTTATTGTGAAAACATATCGTTGTTGATTTATTTTGGCAAATTGAAATAATTGGGCACTTGAGGTGCAAATTTTAATATATATACGCTGCGGTGGTATAAGGTTTGGATATTGAAATGCATGTGGTGAGATAGGGGTGACTTGATACGCGTGGCTAGTAGGGGAAACTACTAGAAGTCATGCGGTGTGATAAGGATGGCTAAAACGCGGGATGCTATTTCGGGAAAAAATAATTTCTTTAAAATAAATTGTGAAGGCTCCCGCGGTGAGATAAGAAAATGAGATATTGTGAATTTATTTATGATTTGGGACTACGAGGAGGTACCTCGGTAGTGCCCTTGTTGATATTGATTTATGGCCATAGTTGCCTTCGATTAATTATTGTGATTTTCATAAATTTGAAAGGAATTCTGTTTTGATTCCACGAGATATTATTTGCAATTATTTGGTGTCATTAAATGTGACATACTATTTGATTCATTTCCATAGTCAATTTATTTTATTATATTGTTAAACATTTTACCATGAAGTTATTATTTTCCAGTAGGGCCTGACCTGACCTCGTCACTACTCTACCGAGTTTAGGCTCGACACTTACTGGGTACCGCTGTGGTGTACTCATACTACGCTTCTGCACATCTTTTTGTGCAGATCCAGGTGCATCTTACCAGCCTAGACGTTAGTGACTTACCTGCACACGGAGACTTTGAGGTATATTTGCCCGCGTCCGCAGTCTCCGGAGTCCCCTTCTATGATTATTGTGTTGCTTCCTTATTTTCTTTAGACCTTAATATATATAGAGACATTGAGGATAAATTCTTAGAAGCTTGTGACTTATTTCTGCCTGGTTTTGGGAGTTGTAATTATTTGAATTGTAATTTATTTATTTCAGATATTTATGATTATTTCGCATTGATAGGCTTACCTAGTCTTAGAGACTAGGTGCGATCACGACATCCTACAGAGGGAATTTGGGGTCGTGACAAGTTGGTATCAGAGCACTAGGTTCATAGGTGTCATGAGTCACAAGCAGGTTTAGTAGAATCTTGCGGATCGGTACGGACACGTCTGTACTTATCTTCGAGAGGCTATGGAACTGTTAGGAAATATGCACTTCTTTGATTCCTTATCGTGCGCATTTGTTGACTTCAAAAATTTAAGCCATTATCATTCTATTCTCTCACATATGGTGAGGACACGCACAATTGGATTCGATGATCAGACACCCGTGCCCTCTGTTGGAGCCATAAGAGGCCGGGGTCAGGGAAGAGGCTGAGCCAGAGGCCGAGGAAGACCACTTGACGTAGCCAAAGCACCTGCACGAGCTTCTGCACCAGAGCCACCAGTAGCTCCAGTTGGAGAGCATGCACCTGAGATGCCTGTTACTACTCCTTGCACTTCAGGAGACTCTTGCCCAGTATTTTAGTATATTTGGCACTCTAGCTCAGGCAGGGTTAATTTCACTTGCTCCTGCCACATCTCAGGCCGGGGGAGGAGCACATACTCCCGCCGCCAGTACTCCAGAGCCACGGGCCCAAGTTGACCATACCCCAGAGGTTATACCAGTGCACCCAGTTGTCCTAGTTTGGCCTAAGATTAGGACAACATTTTCAGAGGGGGAGCAACTCAGGCTCGAGAGGTACAAGAAGTATCACCCTCCCACTTTCAGCGGTTTAGCTTCAGAGGATGCTCAGGGTTTTCTGGAGCAATGTTATCGTATCCTTTGTACTATGGGTATTGTGGATTCCAGTGGGGTTTCTTTCACGGCATTCCAGTTTAGAGGAGCAGCCTACCAGTGGTGGCGGGCATATGAGTTGGATAGTCCTGCTGAGGCATCTTCACTTACTTGGACTCAATTTTCAAATATGTTCTTAAGGAAGTATGTTCCTCAGGGTCTTAGAGATGCATGGCGCACAGAGTTGGAGCAGCTGCGCCGGGGTTCTATGAACGTGTCAGAGTATGCGGTCCGATTCAGTGATTTGGCGAGGCATGCACCAGCCTTGGTTGCTACTATTTGAGAGCGGGCTCGCAGATTTATTGAGGGTCTCCACCCTAATATGAGATACAGTATGGCCCGAGATCTAGAGATGGACATCACATACCAACATGTGGTGTCAATTTCTAGGAGATTGGAAGGTATGTGGATCCAGGAGAGGGAAGAGAGGGAATCTAAGAGACCCCGAGATTCTGGAACATATAATAATTCTTGTGCCCCAGTTGCAGCCCGTCATGGTAGAGGTTATGTGAGCCGTCCTATTCATTCAGCACTTCCAGCTTTGGTATTCCGGCTACTCCCAGACCTTAGGTTCCATATTATGCACCGCCAGTGTCTTCTGTACCTCCTGTATGGGGTTCTTTCAGTGGACAGTATAGTTGATCAGGCTCGAGCCAGTCCCAACAGCCACGTCCTCCGAGGGCTTGTTTTGAGTGTGGTGACACTCGTCATATCATGAGGGATTGCCCAAGACTTAAGAGCGGTGCACCTCCACGGATTTCTCAGTCCCCACCTATTCCACAGGGCCCTCAGGCTTCTCAGGCCATGATTATTGCACCAGTTGCCACTCAACCTACAAAGCCAGCTAGTAGTGGAGGTCGGACATCTAGAGGTTGCCCTAGAGGGGGATGAAAGAGGTATTATGCCCTTCCTTCTAGGACATATGCCGTTGCATCCGATTTTGTTATCACATGTATTATTCTGGTCTGTCATAGAGATGCATCAGTCTTATTTGATCCAGGCTCCACTTATTATTATGTGTCATATTATTTTGCCCCGTATTTGGGCGTATCACGTGATTCCTTGAGTACTTCTGTTTATGTATCTACACCCATAGGTGAATCTATTATTGTGGACCGTGTGTATCAGTTGTGTTTAATTATTATCAGTGGTTTTGAGACCAGGGCCGATTTATTATTGCTCAGTATGGTGGATTTCGATATTATTTTGGGCATGGACTGGTTGTCTCCCTATTATTCTATTCTTGATTGTTACGCCAAGATGATGACGTTGGCTATGCCAGGTTTACCGTGACTAGAGTGGAGAGGTACCTCAGATCATGTTCCTAGCAGGGTTGTTTTATTTCTTAAAGCTCAACGAATGATTGAGAAGGGGTGTGATGCGTATCTGGCCTATGTAAGAGATGTTAGTATTGATAATCCTACCGTGGAGTCAGTTCCTATAGTAAGGGATTTTCCCGATGTATTTCCAGCGTATCTTCCGGGTATGCCACCCGACAGGGATATTGATTTTGGCATTGATTTGTTACCGGGCACTCAACCCATTTCTATTCCACCATACCCTATGGCCCTAACAGAGTTGAAAGAATTAAAAGAATAGTTACATGAATTGCTAGATAAGGGATTTATTCGGCCCAGTGTATCGCCTTGGGGTGCTCCTGTCTTATTTGTAAAGAAGAAAGATGGTTATATGCAGATGTGTATTGATTTTCGCCAACTGAACAAGGTTGCAGTGAAGAACATGTATCCATTGCCACGTATTGATGACCTATTTGATCAGCTTCAAGGTGCCAGAGTGTTTTCTAAGATCGACTTGCGTCCAGGCTATCATCAGTTGAAGATTCGGGAGCCAGATATCCCAAAGACTGCTTTCAGGACTCGGTACGGTCATTACGAGTTCCTTGTGATGTCTTTTGGGCTGACCAACGCCCCAGCAACATTTATGCACTTAATGAATAGTGTATTTTAGCCCTATATTGATTCTTTCATCATTGTGTTTATTGACTACATTCTGGTGTATTCCCGAAGTCGGGAAGATCATGAACAACACCTGAGGACTGTGCTTCAGATTTTGAGAGAAAAGAAGTTATATGCAAAATTTTCAAAGTGTGAATTCTGGCTTGATTCAGTGGGATTTTTGGGTCAAATAGTTTCGTGCGAGGGAATCAAGGTAGATCCGAAGAAGATTGAAGCAGTGCAGAGTTTGTCTAGACCGTCCCCAGTTACGAAAATCCGGAGTTTCCTTGGTTTGGCAGGGTATTATCGCTGATTTGTAAAGGTTTCTCTTCTATTACTGTATCTATGACCAAATTGACCTAGAAGGGTGCTCCATTCAGGTGGACCCAAGAATGTGAGGAGAGATTCCAAAAGCTCAAGACAGCTTTGACTACAACCCTAGTATTGGTATTACCTATAGGTTCACAGTCTTATACTGTGTATTGTGATGCATCGCATATTGGTCTCGGCGCAGTGTTGATGCAAGAAGGTAGGGTGATTGCCTACGCGTCCAGACAGTTAAAGGTGTATGAGAAAAATTATCCTGTACGCGACCTTAGGTTAGCGGCTATTGTTCATGCCTAGAAGATTTGGCATTACTTATACGGTGTCCGTTGCGAGGTCTACACCGATCACCGGAGTCTACAATATATGTTTAAACAGAAGGATCTTAATTTGCGGCAACAGATATGGTTGGAGTTGCTTAAGGATTATGATATCACCATTCTCTATCATCCCGATAAGGCCAACATAGTGGCCGATGCCTTGAGTCATAAGGAGGAGAGTTTGGGAAGCTTAGCATATTTACCGGTAGCAGAGAGGCCTTTAGCTTTGGATGTTCAGGCCTTGGCCAGCCAGTTTGTTATACTGGAAGTTTTCGAGCCTAGCTGAGTTTTGGCTTGTGTGATTTCTCAGTCTTCTCTTTATGATCGTATCAGGGAGCGTCAGTATGATGACCCCCATCTGCTTGTCCTTAAGGATACAGTTCAGCACGGTGATGCCAAGGAAGTCACTATTGGAGATGCCAGTTTATTACGAATGCAGGGCAGGCTAGGTGTGCCTAATGTAGATGGTTTGCGTGAGTTGATTCTCCAGGAGGCTCACAGTTCGTGGTACTCCATTCATCCGGGTGCTACAAAGATGTATCAGGATTTGAGACAACACTATTGGTGGAGACGGATGAAGAAAGACATAGTGGAGTATGTAGCTCGGTGTCTAAATTGTCAACATGTGAAATATGAGCATCAGCGACCATGTGGATTACTTTAGAAGCTAGAGATTCCAGAATGGAAATGGAAGAGAATCACTATGGATTTCGTTGTTGGGCTCCCACGGACTCAGAGGAAGTTCGATGCAGCTTGGGTGATTCTGGATAGATTGACCAAGTCAGCTCATTTCATTCCTATGGTTACTACTTACTCTTCGGAGCAGCTGACTCAGGTCTATATTCGCGAGATTGTCAGACTCCATGGCGTACCGGTATCTATCATCTCTGACTGGGGCACACAGTTTACATAACGGTTCTGGAGGGCAGTACAACATGAGTTGTGTACTCGGGTAGAGTTGAGTACAACATTTCACCCTCAGATGGACGGGCAGTCCAAACGCACTATTCAGATACTGGAGGATATGCTTCGTGCGTGTGTGATAGATTTTGGGGGTGCTTGGGATCATCTCTTACCACTTGCGGAGTTTTCTTATAACAACAGTTATCAGTCGAGCATTTAGATGGCTCCGTATGAGGCCTTGTATGGTAGGCGGTGCCGGTCTCCAGTGTGTTGGTTTGAACCGGGCGAGGCTAAGCTATTGGGTACAGACTTGGTTCAGGACGCCTTGGAAAAGGTTAAGTTGATTCAGGATCAACTTCGTACAGCCCAATCCTGACAGAAGAGTTATGCGGATCGAAAGGTTCGTGATGTTGAATTCATGGTTGGTGAGCGGGTATTTCTCTGGGTTTCTCCTATGAAGGGTGTGATGAGGTTCGGGAAGAAGGGCAAGTTGAGCCCTAGGTATACTGGGCCTTTTGAGATTCTTGAGAGAGTTGGAGATGTGGCTTACAAACGTGCACTACCACATAGTCTTTCTATGGTTCATCCAGTATTCCATGTTTCTATGCTTCTAAAATATCACGGCGATCCGTCTCATGTGTTAGACTTCAGTTCGGTTCAGTTGGACAAGGATCTATCATACGTTGAGGAACCAGTGGCTATTTTAGATAGGCAGGTTCGAAAGCTGAGGTCAAAGAACATTGCTTCCGTGAAGGTTCAGTAGAGGGGTCATCCGGTCAAGGAGGTGACTTGGGAGACCGAGCATGATATGCGCAGCCGTTATCCACACTTATTCACCAGCTCAGGTACTTTTTCTAACTCCGTTCGAGGACGAACGTTTGTTTTATAGGTGGAGAATGTGATGACCCAAAATGTCATCTTTAAATTTAATAATTAATTTTGTGTTCTAAGACCTTGAAAAGCACTATTTATCATTCCTCTACTTGCGTGCTCAGTCCGTAAAATTTTCCGAAAAGTCTTTATGTGAAAAATGGATTAAATTGTGAATTAGAGCTTTAAAACTCAACTGAGTTGACTTTGGTCAACATTTTGAGCAAACGGATTCGGATAAGTGTTTTGACACTTCCGGTAGGTCCGTATCGTGATTTGGAATTTGGGCTGATGCCCGTAATCAAATTCCGAGGTCCCTAGCCCGAGATATGGAATTTTGATGAAAAATTAAAAGTTAAAGTTTAAATAGTGACCTGATGTCGAATTTTGTGCAAACGACCCCAGAATAGAATTTTGATGATTCCAATAGCTCCGTATGGTAATTTTTAACTTAGGAGCATGATCGTAATTTTATTCGGAAGTCCGTAGTGAAATTAGGCTTGAAACGACTAAAATAGGAATTTAAAGTTTGGAAGTTTGACCGGGGAGTTAACTTTTTGATATCGGGGTCGGAATCCAGTTCTGAAAATTTTCATAGCTCCGTTATGTCATTTATGACTTGTGTGCAAAATTTGAGGTCAATCGGACTTGATTTGATAGGTTTCGACATCGAATGTAGAAGTTGAAAATTTTAAGTTTCATTAAGCTTGAATTGGAGCATAATTAGTGGTTTTAATGTCATTTTATGTGATTTGAGATTTCAAATAAGTTCGTATGATGTTTTAGTACTTGATGGTATATTTGGTTGAGGTCCTGAGGGCCTCGGGTGAGTTTCAGATGGTTAACGGATCAAAAATGGGACTTAAACAACTGCTGCAAAAGTTGCTGCAAATTTTCTTCTGATGTGCAATCGAGCCCAAATATCGAAGACCAGAAATTGAGCCCAGAAATCGAGCCAAGGATCGAAGGCAGGCTCGAGATCCATGATCGAAGGCAGGCTCGGGAGCCATGATCGAAGGCAAGGCTCTAGGGCCATGATCGAAGGCAAGCTCGAAGGCCACCGATCGAAGGCCCAGGATCGAGGGCTATGACCAAGGCCAGTGATCGAAGGCCATAAAGATCGAAGCCATGATTGATATCCAGGATCGATGGTTGTGATCGAGCCCAGTGTCGAGGGCCATGACTAAGGTCCATGATCGAGGACCATGATCGAACCCCATGATCGGACTCCCCATGATCAGACTCC
This sequence comes from Nicotiana tabacum, assembly GCF_000715075.1. Classification (NCBI taxonomy): domain Eukaryota; kingdom Viridiplantae; phylum Streptophyta; class Magnoliopsida; order Solanales; family Solanaceae; genus Nicotiana; species Nicotiana tabacum. The sequence continues at coordinate 6,168,414 of NC_134097.1, read as the reverse complement.
CCTTAATCGGACTTCCCATGATCGGACTCCTATGATCCAGGTCCATGATCGGACCCCATGATCGAGATCACCATGGACAGATCTGTAAGTTATAGAAACAGGGGGGCTTCGTCCCATTTGCCATTTTTAACAACTTGGAGCTTGAGCAGAGGAGATGTTTGATATATTTTCAAGGAAAAATATTGGGGTAAGTGTTCTTAACTCAATCTTGGTTAGATTACCCGAATCCATCACTGTTTTTAACATTTAGTTGGTGATTTAAGTTGGACAAATTTGAAAACCCTCTTGGATAGATTTGAGGATTTGAGGGTCGAATCGTTATTGGAATTTAATCATTTTGGTATGGTTAGACTCGTGGTTGAATGAACGTTCATATTTTGTAACTTTTGCCGGATTCCGAGACGTGGGCCCCACATGCCAATTTTGAGTTAATTTCGGATTTTTATTGAAAAATGTAGTATTTTCTTATAGAATTAATTCTATAATTTTTGTTGACTGTATCAAATTAATTATGACTAGATACGAGTCGACCGAAATCGAAAAATCGAGGAAAAAGCATACTACTTGGTTAAATTGGAGCAAGTCGAGGTAAGTGACTTGTCTAACCTTGTGTGGAGGAAATTTTCCCTAGGATTGGTATTAATTGTAATGTGATGAAAGTCGTGTACACGAGGTGACGAGTGTGAATACGGACTAAATGTGAAGGATTATGTTTTTAAATTATGAAGATCAGTGTTGCATATTAATTAAATTATTCAATCTTGTTATATTCTCCATCATTGATTTGATTTGTATACTTTAAATTTGCTTGACCTTTTTCTGCTAATTATTTTACCTGTTTAGTTGAAACTTGGTTTCTTTTATTCTGTGCATTTTTTAAAATTGATCTTCTTTAAATTAAATATTATTAATATAAAGTATTTGACATTTTAAATTTGGTATTGAAGCAACGTATTAAAGATTTTAAAATATTATTTTGCTAAATTATTTATTCCTGAATATTTTTGTAAGATTTTTGTACTCATTGTGATGGAGCCGTGAGCTCTTTATTGTGGAAAAATATTATTGATGATTTATGTTGGATTGAGTCGTGAGCTCTTTAATGTGCAAAAATATTATTGATGATTTATGTTGGCATGAGCCGTGAGCTCTTTTTTGTGAAAATATATCGTTGTTGATCTATTTTGGCAAATTGAAATAATTGGGCACTTGAGGGCACTTGTGACTTATTTCTACCGGATTTTGGGAGTTGTAATTATTTGAATTGTAATTTCTTTCTTTTAGATATTTATGATTATTCCGTATTGATAGGCTTACCTACTCTTAGAAACTAGGTGCCATCACGATCTCCTACGGAGGGAATTTGGGGTCGTGACACACCTCCTTTTTCCCGGGGGATAGGAAGTTTTTCCAATTAAAGTGACATTAATCGAAATGGGATTATTTAATTTAGTTTAGACTTGCCACTTGGAATAATTGATGGTGTCCCAAGTCACCGGTTTATTTTAAATCCCAAATCAAGGAAATTTGACTATGTTTTAAGGTCCGCGAAAACCAGAAGACCAGGTAAGGAATTATGTTAACCCGGGAGAAGGTACGAGGCACTCCCGAATTTTGTTGTTTTAGCACGGTCGCTCAATTAATAATTGACCTAATTATTTGATTTATTACATGTTTTAGAACCCTTTATGTATTAATGCTTCTATACCGCTTTTAATTATTTTAAACATTTATGGAATTTATTTAAACAAGTCGCGAATCGCGTCACTTGAAACGCACCCGCGATCTACAACATGTTAATTTTTATTATTTGAAGTTAGTATCAAGTCGCGTGAAACGCGCACTTGAGTTTAGAATTATGTATCATGACTATGCCACGGGGACCGTACCCATAGTCATGATAATTTATTATTAATCGCGCCTAAAGAACGCTACAAGGTTCGGATATTATTTATTCTCCTAAGATTTAAGATTAGTGAGGCCATGAATTATGAAATCAATTGTGAAAAAGGATCAACTTTTGCTCTTAATTATTCTGGCCCAGATAACTTAAAATTAATTATAGTACAATTGGCTTTTTAAAGCCAATTAATGAGTATACCCAGTTACTAGTTCATCAAGCTACTCTACTATCTATTAGTCAATTGCAGTAGTACATGTTTTATTAAGCAAAGCCCAACCACTGAGCCCAATCATCTTTTTTTTAAAGTCCAAACCTCATTTTTCAATTTCAACTAGCAGACATGGATTTTATCCCCAAAGTTCAAACATTCACTACGTACTCAAAAATTATGTTTTTATCAATTTTCATGTTAATCAAACAAGAAAGTAACAAAATTTAATAAAGCTAATGAGACCTAACAATTAATACAAAAACAAACATTTCAATCTTCATGAAGCTAAATAAGATCAAATTATATATTCAAGCATAATATCTTAACAAAACAATGATGGGAGAAATGGACATTTACAAGACTGTTTTGAAGCTCGGATAATGGACAAGGATGCAAATGAAGCCTAGACCAAAATCGACAAACAGAGCTCGAACTCGACGACTCAACTTTGGAGTTGTTGTTCTCTGTACAAAAGAGGACTGTTTTGCTGGGTTTTCGGCTCATTTATGTCGTGCTTTTTAGCTTGGTTTCCAGTTGGTGTCGGAGTTAGAATTTGGTGATGGATTGTTGGATTTTTCGAAAGAAAGCCGAAAAAAGAATGACACGAATAGAAATTCCCTTAACGTACAATAAGAAAAAATATTTCTCTTAATTCCTTTCTCTCCTATTTATAGAAAAAGTTTCGGACTTTTTCCGATTTGTTTTAATTTTTTATTTTATTATTATTTTTTAATTAAAAAGAATTCCCACTTCCCATTTTCTTCTTTTTAAAAAAAAAAAAAATTCCCCACTTTCCTTTACTTTTATTTTTTAATTTTCCGTTTTTTAGTTTTATTATATTTAAATTCCCACCTTTTTTACTTTTTTTTTTAAAATTTTCACTTACTTTTACTTTTAAAAAAAAAATAATTTCAGCTACCTTTACTTTTATTTTTTAATTCCAACTTTCTTTTACTTTTTATTTATTAAATTTCCACATTATTTTACTTTTATTTTTTTTAATTTTCCACTTTCTTTTAGTTTTTTATTAAATAATTTCCACCTACTTTTACTTTTACTTTTTTAATTATATATTTATACTTTTCCTATTTTTTTTATTCCCATCTGAATGTGTGTATATATATATATATATATATATATATATATATATATATATATATATATATATATATATATATATATATATATAAATTTCGGTTTTTTAATTTACTTTATTTTAAAATAATGATAAAAATAAAAATAATACTAATAGTAATAATTGATCTTTTAAATTATTATTAATTTTTACCCTATATATAAAAAAGTGTAACAAAGCTAAAAAATATATATTAAATTTTTGAAAATATTTACATAGTCGAAGGGGATAAAAATTCAAATATAGTCAAAAATTAGGTGCTCACAAACATTACCTCCACTGTTTTTATCAGTAATCTTGTGAATAATTTCTTGAGCCAGTAAAATATTTTCGGAGATTAGTCTATCCTTCACAAAACTACTTTGATTAGGAGAAACTAATTTGTGCAAGAGGGGGTTTAGCCTTAAAGAAAGAATTTTAGAGATGATTTTGTTAGAGAAGTTAGATAGACTAACTGGTCTAAAATCTGAAAAACAATAAGGACTATCAATTTTGGGAATCAAAATTAAGCAAGTATGAGAGAAGAATTTAGTCAAACCTTTCCCTTTGAAGAACTCCAGAATAAATGCAATGACATCCTCTTTGATAATATCCCAGCAATTATGGAAGAATGCTCCATTATATCCATCATGTCCAGCTGTGCTAAAAGCACTCAGACTCAACACAACATTTTTGATTTCAGTTTCATCGGGCATCTTACTGAGAATTAAGTTATCCTCCTCAGTGATGCTATTAGGAATACACTCTAAAATAGTAGGGTTGAGGTTAGGAGTTGGTAAGTTGAACTGGGAATTGAAGTGTCTGACTGCAACTTTGGAGATCTTCTCATCACCCACAATCCATTTACCCTTATGATTCTTGATTCTATTTACCTGTTGCTTCCTCGTTTTCCCCTGAGAATGCAGTGAAAGTATCTGGTATTACTATCACCATCTTCAAACCATTTTATCCTAGATTTCTGTTTGAGAAGGGAGTCTTGGATACTCAGCCATCTAATATATTCAGCATGGGCTTTGTTCACTTTTTCTCTACTCTGCTCGATGTTGTCTTCAATGTTTTTATCTTCCAAATATTGAAGCTTCTCCTTCCAGTTGATAACAACATCATTAATGTCACCGATGTCTTCCCTGGACCATTGACTTAATCTCTTACTGAGAGCCTTCAACTTGGATTGCAAGATCCACATAGGATTACCCATAACCTTTATATTCCAAATTTCCTTAACAATATTATAGAAACTAGACTGATTAACCCAACAGTTAAGGAATCTGAAACACTTAATATAATTGTTGTTGGTGTAAAGATCATTCATGGTCAGAGGTCTATGATCCGATCCCGTCCTTGCCAAATGCCTAATTGAACATCTTTGAAACAAATTGTCCCATAGATTATTAACAAAGACTTTATCCAATCTTTTCCAAATTCTCTTCTTGGGTCTCCTATTATTGCACCAAGTAAAATTTGGGCATGAGTAACCAATATCAGTAACTCCACAAATATCCATACAATTTTGAAATTCAATACTTTTGTACAATCTATGAGGTTTACCCCCTAATTTTTCACTTGGTTCAAGGATCACATTAAAATCTCCCCTGATACACCAAGGTGCATCTACCAGATGACTATCATGTTCCAAAGATGACCAAAGGACTCTTCTATCTTCTGAATTACATTTAGCATATACTGCCGTAACAAAGATATCTTGAGTACCTGTAGCTTTCTCCAATTTGATGGTAATGTGCTGTTCACTTTCTGTGAAAATCATTTTATTGTTGTAAGAATTCCAGAAGCACCAAATTTGACCATTACCATTAGAATGACAATGTTGATACACTAAGAATCTCCTGTATCCATCTACCTTTTCTTTAGTAATAAAAGGTTCAAAGACAGCTACGAATTATGTGTTGTTGATGCTAATCAACCTTTTAAGCCTGTGAATGGCTTTTTGGACCTCACCCCCCTTATGTTCCAGAATATTGCACTAATCATAAGAACAATTTGAGGTGTTTTCCTCTCTTTGTTTCCTTCTTTGAGAAGGATGTGTTCTGTTTCTTTGACCTTTGCCATTTTTTCGAGTTTCACTTCTGCCTCTTTTAGCAATGTATTAGTTATCCACTTTTTCACTTTTGAAACTTCCTCAATGTCTTCATTCCCTATATCGCTATCTCTTTTAGAGCTCATGTTGAGTCTGTTAGTATTGCTCTCATTCGTATCCCGATTCCACTTTTTGCCATCCGGATCAACAACTAATTTTATTCCAGGTTGATTTCTAACCTTTGTTGGAACAGTAGAGGAGCTTGAGGCACAGGTTTTATGCTTGTGCATTTCCTCTGCCTTGCTTTCTTCTTCCCTGCTAGTATCATTATTATCAGACATTTGATTGACATCTTCCATTTCTATATTAGGAGCTTCCTCTTTCTTTAGCCTTTCATTCTTGCAAGTATCATTAAAATTGCTTTGTCTCTCATGTTTTTGTGTATCAAGTGTTTCTTGATTCTGAATACTATCTCTAATAACAGCTATAGACTGATCATTTTGTTTGCTCGTCGATGTAGAAATAACATTAATTTTGCTACAGTTCTGGGCAGGTTTGAATCTTACTTTGATTTTCTTCTTCAGCATCTTTTTGGTTTTCTTCTTCTTATTTCTTTTTTTCATGTTTTTCCTTTCTTTATTGCTATTGGTCTTTGTATTTTCATTCCCCTTTTCCTGTTGCTTTTTACTATTGTCAACACTGTGAGAATCCACGTGAATTGTGTCCTCCTTGACATCATTGTTTTCTTTCATCATCTTGTTCATAGAATGTGCTTCATCCTCATTTTTGATAATCTCATCTCTATCTCCCTCTTCCTTAGCTTGATCAGTCTTTTCCTTTTCAAGAGCCTTACAATTGACTATGTAGTGGCCCAATTTACGACAGTGTTTACAATATTTCGGAATGCCTTCATACTCTAATTTTTGGGTATATACATTTAACAACGATTCATCATATTCTTGACCCACAAAAACACTTTGAGGCAGAGGTTTTAATAGGTCCACTTCCACTCTAGTTTTGGCCATACTAGGCCTTGTTCTACCAATTGTAGCAGCATCTAGAGCAAGAGGCATACATACAGAGATCAACAATTGTGTGATGTAGTGCCAATCATGCATATGAAACGGTAAAGCTGGAAGAAGAACCTAGGCCGGAGCAACTGGCAGATCGTCTTCTGGCTTGAAGTCCGGTGATCACTTTTGTAACCATATTTGCATCCCGTCTCTTTCAATAACTCTTCTGGACTATACTGATTTCCAGTCCTCCTCATTAAAGAGATCAATGAAGACATTATGATTGTCATAGACCCCTATTCTGACCGACCCCTTCAATGGAATAATTTCCTTAAATCTTGACCTAATCCGGTCAATTTGGAAGCGTGGTCGAAGAAATCTTCCCACAATTGTGTACTTACATGAATCTGCCATTATGCCATAGTAGTCTTTAGCATTGAAAATCACAGCTGGCATGCCATTATGAGTCGTATGTCTTGCTATCACTTTCTCCTTTTCATGGCGATTGGAGTTTGGATTAGAGATCTGAGAAGATGATGAAGGAGCTGAGATGGTATTAGCATAGGTTAGTTTTCCTAGCTTAGAATCAACATTGTGAGTTGTTTCACCTATGGGGTGAACCTGATCTTCCGTACGCGCCGGTGGGATGCCTCCCGGCAGCTCCATCTAGTGGAGCGTGTGCAGGACGCATTAAGACAGGGGATTTTATGTAGCTGTTGTAGAGAGGAAAGGTTTTTCTTATGCACGTTTCGAGATCCATTTTCCTAACTTACTTAATAATTTTAGAACTCAATCCAAAGATTTGTGAAAGGTTCACTCATCTCTCTCAACATATTATCGCAAGTGCGGCTTCGAGTACAATAGGCTCGCCCCTCATGTAGATCGCCACTAATGTAAGCTCACTCGGCTTGAAATCATGTAGGGCTTTTGCGGGATATAATGAAGGCTTTTGGACCAAGGTTGGATACACTATGGTTGAGTGGGTTCACCTTTCCTTAAGCACTCCATTTTTTATTCTCGGCTCATGCTTTGCGAATTCCTTGAAGTACTTTCTTTTCCTTGGGGAATTAGAGAGACTTAACATCACTCTTTCTTTATCATGGCATTAATTTTCTCCCTCCTTGATTTCTCCATGCTTTGTATCATTACTTTTATTTGAATCCCTTCAACCTTTCCACTTATTCACTTTTTTTTTGTATTTTGCTTTTTGTTCTTTCCTTTTATTGCCTCTCCTTTTCATCATTTCTTTTCTATTTTTGTGCCTTGATACTTCTTTCAAGTTCCTCATCCCTCCCCCAAACTTACATTTTTTAGCCAATTGTTTCACAAGAGTGTTAAGGAAAGCTTGGGTGCCAAGAGAGGGTCACGACAAAACGGGTAAAGGCTTGTAACATGGTTATCAAATGAGAAAGGCTCGAGGCTCAAATGAGTTGACTAGGTATAACAACATTGGTAGGCAATGGAAAATTCAAACGGGCCAAGGAAATCCTACAATCACTTCTCAAGCCAAGCAAAACTTAAGATTTCACTTTGAAACACATTCAGGGCAAGTTCTAGACCTTTCGCACTGATACTTGGACTAGCAACAAAGCATCTCACCCCTCGAAACTGGATTGTTAAATAGCATAGAGTCGAGGGCCCACAACGACCATATTTAAGATTGAAAATCACTATGGTTCGACTAAACCACTCGATGATTGGCTAAGTCAACACAAGAGTCACAAAGTCACTAACTAGAGCTATTTCTTTCAAAAACCTTGTTTCTAACCATAAGAACGTAGTTAAGTGTGTTGGTACCTAGTGAAGCATGTTTGACTCTTCCAGCATGACTTAATTAGGTCTTTTATTCATTACTACTACTATTATTGCCTAAACACCAAAAAAACAAACTTAATCCCTTAAGAAAGTTGTCACGCCATCCATCGTTGGGAAGAGTCACCCGGTTCAAACAAAAACTACATTTGGAAAGAACTATGGCATTATGAAAACCAAAGGCTTATTATCTACTAAAACATAAAAAGAAGCTACTAATTCGAAAAGAAGCTACTAAATCAAACACTAACTAATAAGAGAACCAAACATGAAGAAACTACAAACAAAAACTACTGAAAGCAATACGAATATACATAATGAGAGAAGATATATACATAATGAGAGAAGAGAAGAGAGAATATATACAGAATAAGGGAAACAAAGAGAATATTGTCAGTTATTACAAACCAATTGTCTCAGAATTATCAGGTCATATCAAATGAACTCCACCCCCCACCCCTCGAATAAAAATAAGTATTGTGCCAAATGCTTAACAAAATAAAAGTAAAGGAAAGGTAAGAGTGAAGTAAACTCCCTATGGCTCCTTGTCCATCTCTGTGTCTACAACAACATCACCACCCTCAGTCTCCTCCAATTGGATCTCATCGTCCTCAACTTTTGGGAGTGATTGGGTTGGTGAACATCTGACGCACTGCCTTAGCAGTGTCAGCACCAGAGTCTGGTTCCTCATACTGTCCAATTGGTGTTGTAGGTGCTGTGGGATCTGGGTTTGGATGGTGTGGGCCAATCAGCATATCAAATGGAATATCTCCGGCTACCACAAGCTTCTCCGGAGCTTGTCCACTGACTTCTTGGATGCCTGGGACTTTCTCATCTTTTTCACTTCCTTGCCCGGTTCTTCTATCACTAACCCATGCTACACCAATGTAGCCATAATCGTGTTATAGTTCTCTAGAAGCTTCTTCAATGTTTCTTCCACTGTTGGGGGCATCTAAGGTGCCAGAATGGAGGACTATGCTGCAACAGTACTAGATATGTCAGACAGCTTTGCAGTAGTTGTCTGCATCTAGTTGTTGAAGCTCACCAATATCTGGAAGACTTGAAGTGCATAGAGTGGGGCAGTAGGCATCGACACCAGCCTAAAAGCCGAGGTAGAACCTGTAATAGGGGCTGCTGAAGGCACTGAGGCTGGAGGTAGAGGCATAGCTGCTGCACTAGCTGAAGGCTGGGTTAAAGTGGATGGAATGTCAATTGCCTCTGCAGATACCATCGATGGCTCATCAGACTGGCCTATGGTGTTAGACGACTGACCCTTTTTCTTAGGGTTTTATGCATCCATCAACGAGTACCATGAGAAGGGCTTCTTCGCCCGCACCTTCGTATCAAAATATCTCGGCTCCACCTTCGCATCTGTAAGATAATCAGTAATGGTGTTGGGATACAGATAACTTGTGTCAGCTTGCCTAGCAACCACAGAGATGTTGGCCGACATCACGGAACCCACATTGATCGGGTACCAGACCATGATGGAGGCGACTAGAACTACCAACGGGATTTGAAGATTTGTCTTATTCTGACACGGGTCTAGTCGGCTGCATACAAAGGTCAGCCACCCCTTTGCCTCAAAACTCAAAGTGTTTCTATGAATAGCCACCCCTGCTGTGATCCATGGTGGTGGTACCCCAGGAGCTACTAGAATTTCAGCTAGCCACGGGGGAGCTGTATCTCAAAGTGCCAACTTCTCCAAATACTCTGTGGGCTCGACATCATCAAACCCCAAGTAGGTGTTTAATGTGTGTTGGTCAAAACGCACCTTAAGGTTCCACACTTTAGTTACCTTTATCCCTTTCTTAATATGTGCCACATTGGTGTAGAATTCCCGGACAAGGTATTCCTTTGCATCCACCATGCTTTGCGTGAACCATATCCCTCCCTTGCACTCTCAAAACTGCCTCAAAACTGCAGGGTTGTACTTTTCTAGGTCTTTCAATTGGAACTGCCGCTCAAGAGTGAGTGACCTCATCGGCCACCACCAGGTCATCGGCCACCACTCGCAGACGCTAGAGAAGGCAGCCAAATTGACGAACCTATCCTCCCACACCTCTTTGTTCTGCGACCGCTCAAGGCTGGCAACTGTAGTATCTCCCCCTCGGCCATCATCTGGGATGCCCTGAACCGAAGTCTCTAGTGCCTGGGGCCAGATGTAGTAGAAGGATCTTAAGCCTGACTGACACTCTCCAAACCCTCGGAGGTTCTATGTGATGAAGATGACTCATCCCTGAGTTGATATCTCCCTGGTGGCCTTGATTAGACAGCTGGCTGCTCATGTACAGAGGCTGAGTTGCCTTCTGATGCTTCCCGAGATGGGGCATAAGAACTGGTCTCGGAAAGGTCTATACCTCTCCCTCTGCCAGCTGCTATCTTCTTTCTAACTTCAAGCAGTTGGGTACTAAGCAAGGGTCTCTTCCCTCGTCCCCGGGAAGGGTCACCCCTTCCTTTTGAAGTGTCACTCGTCCTCTAGATCAAACCATGTTCTGTACTAAGAAAAGGTGAATGTTACTTGCAATTCAATTCCAGACACAGAAAGAATGCAAGGACACATTAGAGATTATAGTGAAAAACATTGTAGAAACATGTTTGCAGGGTAGGGAAGTGCGGTCCACAAAATTGTCATTGCGGCCGTAGAATGGGCATTGCGGACTGTACAATTTTCCAGTGCGGCCACAGAACTGGGTTACGGTCCGCACAATTTTCTTTACGGCCGCACTTAAGAGTCACCATATTAAGAACTCTCTAATCACAAGGACTAAGTTGTTCTGCGGCCGCAATGGGATTTCTGCGGTCCGCACCTTTTGCATTGCGGCCGCAAAACCATGCCTTACTATAATGCCCTAATCTTTAACTTCTACAGACCGCACAATTTCTTGTGCGACCACAGATTCTAATAATTATGAACAAACGGTCGTTTTCACCTAGGGCTTCAAATGTTTGCACAATTTTGACATGGAAACAACATCTAAGCATAAAAATCAACTTACCCATTCCCCTTAGATCATTTACCAGTCTACCCACTATATATTTACCCTACATGGTTGTTCAAATATATTAAATCAGACAAATGGTCCATAATTTCATTAAAAATCTAAAAGTTCAAAGAAATTAATCAAGATGATGATGCATGTCAGATATGAATTTGTGCAAGAGATGAGTGATCATAGTTACTAAGCTTGTGAGCAGCTAATTTAACACAAAATTTCAAATTTGTGTACTTTGTGAGCTCAGAGAGGGAAAAAGGAAACAGTACCCTAGATTTTGCTATTTATAGTGAGCGGGTTTTGGCAAAGTAAGAGGGCTTGAGTGCGGCCGCACAATTCCCATTGCGGTCCGCACTCTGTTACATGAAGGCCCAGTTTTCCTAGCATTTTCGGTCCACATAATTAGTTGTGCGGACCGCAGAATTCGTGTCGTGGCCATAGATCGACCATTTCTGTGACGGACCAACTTCAGAGAGTTGACATTTTCCACCTTCAACGTGTTCGGTCCGCAATGTATTTGTGCGGCCGCAGAGAACCTTTTGCTGCAGCAATCAAAATTGTGTGGTCCGCAATTCTTTCCACAGTTAGACAATTTTTGCACAAATTTGTAAAGTACACTCATCCCTGCAACACACTTCAAATCCAGCCAGCACAAAAATACCACCTATCTACAAAAGAAGAAAAGAAAAGAAAAAGAAACATGGGTTTCCTCCCAAGAAGCGCCTGATTTAACGTCGTGGCACGATGCAGATTAACCTCATTTGGAATGAGTCACCACCACAACGTGGCCATCGTCAACCTTTCCTAAATTGTGCTTCACCTGGTGATCATTGACTCAGAACACTTCATTGTTTTTGTTTTTCAAGTCCAATGCACCAAAAGGTGTCACACCCACAATTTCAAAGGGACCACCCCATTTAGATTTCAACATTCCGGGACACATCCTCAACCGTGAGTTGAATAACAACATAAGATCACCCGCCTTGAACTCCTTGTTTCGAATGTATTTGTCATGAAGGTACTTCATCTTCTCTTTGTACAAGGACAAACTTGCATAGGCATGGTACCGGAACTCATCCAATTCATTCAAATGTGCAACCTTCAAGTTAGCAGCTGCATCCCAATCAAGATTCAACTTTTTTAGAGCCCACATGGCTTTGAGCTCAAGTTCCACTGGAAGATGACAAGCTTTGCCGAATACCAACCGGTATGGAGACATTCCGATAGGAGTTTTGAAAGTAGTCCAATAAGCCCATAATGCATTATCAAGCTTCTTTGACCAATCCATCCGGTTAGCATTCACTGTTTTGGACAAGATACTCTTTATCTCCCGGTTGGAGACTTCCACTTGACCGATAGATTATGGATGATAGGTAGTTGTAACTTTATGCGTGACACCATACTTGCTAAGCAAAGTGTCAAAATCATTGTTGCAAAAATGCGACCCCCCCATCGCTTATGATAGCCCGCGGAGTACCAAATCTTCTGAAAATATTCTTCTTCAAGAACACCACCACACTTCTTGCTTCATTATTGGGTAGAGCCATGGCCTCAACCCATTTAGACACATAATCAACCGTGACCAAGATGTAGGTGTTTTTACAAGAACTCACAAAAGGACCCATGAAGTGAATACCCCACACATCAAAGATATCAATCTCCAAAATGATAGTGAGATGCATTTCATTTTTCTTCGAGATTCCACCGGCCCGTTGACATTCATCACAACGTTTCACCACATCACTTGCATATTTTTAAAGAGTGGGCCAATAGAAACCACAACTCAGCACTTTGGCCCCCGTTCTTGCTCTGCCATGGTGACCACCATAAGGCGAAGAATGGCAAGCCTCAAGAATATCACTTTGCTCTTCTTCCAGTACACATATTCTAATTACTCCATCCATACAAATACAAAAAAGGTATGGCTCATACCAATAATAATCTTGACAATACCGTTTGCGATTCTTTCTTTGATTTGAAGAGAACTCATCCGGGATGATTTCACACACAAGGAAGTTTGCTAGATCCGCGAACCATGGCATCTCCTTTATTGAGATAGCCAAGAGTTGCTCATCGGGGAAAGAGTCATTGATTTCAAGGCCATCATGCGGCCTCCCCTCCTTTTCCAAACGAGACAAGTGGTCAGCCACTTGATTTTTACTCCTTTTTCTGTAACGACCCGACCAGTCATTTTGAGATCTAGTGCATTATTTGGCAGTTTGAGGCCTTGAGTAGTTTCACTTCATGTATTATGACATGCGCGTGTGGTCGGAATTGAATTTCAGGAAGTTTGAAGTTGATTTGGAAAGAAAACTCTTATTTCGAAAGCTTTAAGTTGGAAGAATTGACTAAGGTTTAATTTTTGAGTAAACGACCTCGAAATCGGGATTGGAAGGTTTCAAATGGTTCGTATAATGATGTTGGACTTGATCGTATGTCCGGATCGGGTTTTGGATGACCCGGGAGAATTTCGGCGCCTATTGTGGAAAGTTGACGTTTTGGAAGAATTTCATAAATTTGGGTTGAAGTGAATTTCAATGTTATTAATGTCCCTTTGGGATTCTAAGTCTGGGAATAACTCAGTATGGTGATTATGGTATTGGGAGCGCATCCGGATGTGGATTTGGAGGTCCGTAGGTCATTTCGGGATCATTTGGCGAAAGATAAAAATTTGAATGGATTTTAAGAAGTTTGACCGGGAGTGGGTTTTTTGATATCGGGGTCATATTATGATTCCAAAAGTTGTAATAGGCCCATAATGTCGAATGTGAATGTGATATCGGGGTCATATTCGATAGGTTTCAGCATCGAATGTAGAAGTTTGAAGTTCTAAAGTTCTTTAAGCCTGAATTGGGATGCGATTCGTTGTTTTAGCATTGTGTGATGATTTGAAGGCTAAACTAAGTGTGTATGGTGTTTTAAGACTTGTTGGTAGGTTTGGTTGAGGTCACGAGGGGCCTCGGGGTGGTTTGGCATGGTTAACGGATCAAGTTGAAGCTTTAAGGATGGCTGAAGTGCACCAGTTCTGGTGTAATCGCACCTGCGCAAATTTGACCGCAGGTGCGTGACCGCAGAAGCGAGGAAATGGTTGCAGGTGCGGTTTGGGCGAAGGTGGGAAGGGTTGTCCATACCTGCGAGGTCGCAGATGCAAAGGTGCATCGCAGGTGCGAGAATGAGAGAAAGCCTGGGGGCGTAAGTACAGAAGCATATCCGCAGATGCGGATGCGCATCTACGCATGGGAGACCGCATATGCGGAAATGGGCTGGAAACCCTAGATCACAGAAGCGATGGGAGATCCGTAGAAGCGGGACCGCAAATGCGGTCAAGTAATCTGCAGAAGCAGAAACTTGGTAGAACATAAGGGATCGAACTTGGTCATTTCTTCATTTTCATTTGGAATTTTTGGAGCTCGGTTCTTGGGCAATTTTGATGAGTATTCATCATGTAACACAAGGTGAGTAGTTCCTTACTTGTTGTGAGCTAAATGTAAAGTTATTTGTGGATTTAAGGCGAAGAATTTGGGAAAATTGTGGGAGTTTTGGTAGAAAAACTAGAATTGGTATTTTTGGATTTTGACCACAAAATTTGGCATGGAATTGGAAATAAATTATATATTTGAGTTCGTAAGGTTATGGGTAATGGTTATCTTCGAATATTTTCGAAATTCAGGCACGTGGGCCCGAGGGTAATTTTTATCGACTTTTCAAATGGAGTTGGGAATTTGTCTAAATTGATTTGTTACGAGTATTAGAGTATATTCTTATTGGTTTGCACATTGTTTGACTAGTTTTGGAGCGACGAGAACCAGTTTGAGGTGTTAAAGCAGTGTTGGAGCCGGTTACGGAACTTCGGAGCGAGGTAAGTCTCCTGTCTAACTCTGTAAGGGGGAAACTACCCCTAGGTGATATATTTAATATGTGTAACGTGTTGTAGGGACTACGTACGCACGAGGTGACGAGAGTCCGTACGTAGTTAGATTCATGTTATTGTCCGGGTAGACTTAGGTTTACATCATATTGTACTTATACTATAGGTATTATCCTTGCTTGTCTAATTCTTTTATTTCGCGTTATGACTTGAGACTAGACATGCGTAGAGTGATGGACTTGCTATTGTAGAGTTTTCGCGGGTTTTATGATTTGCCACAGAATAATGGTGTTCCTCTAAAGGATTTCTCACACATTATGCGTTGTCATCGAATAAGTTTCCTTAAAAATTATAACTCACATGTTCATTCATGAGTGGGGGTCAAGGACCCGTTTAAACTTCTTATTCTAATGGGATCGAGCCATTCGCCTAGGCAGGATTTATGTACCACACTCTCATGGGAGCGGACCATTCACCTCGGCAGTTTAATAGATGCATCTATAGTTCGTGTCGTTCGACCCTCGGCAGTGCACAATTTAATATTTATGTTGGATCGGGCCGTATGCCTCGACATTTCTATAAATATATCCTCATGGAATCGTGCGTAATATTTGGCAAGAAGCCATAGTATCTCTAAGTCTTTCCCTGATTCGAATCATAACTACCCATTTGGTGAGGTCCATTATACATATATATATGTGCTCTAGTGGAGGAGGAATTACTAATTAAGAGCTTGAGTTTATTGTAAGGAGGATAATTGTACCACAGATTTATAGTTGTTTATTTCATTTATTTACTTTGCCTCATATTTGTTCACCTCCTTATTGTACCTGATATTATTGGACCACTAGTGAGTGTCGATGTCGACCCCTCGTTTCTACTCCTCCGGGGTTAGGCTAGATACTTACTGGGTATACGTGGATTTACGTACTCATACTACACTTGCTGCACATTTTTGTGCAGGTACTTTTATGTCCGGTAGTCCTTTGGGCACGGAGGCACGGATGATGCGGGGATTTGCCATGAGCTGCATTTCAGGTTACGTTCCGCAGCTAGCAGAGTCTCCTCTAGGGTTATTTGTATTTTTCCTGTCTAATTTGTATTCTGGACAGATGTTGTATTTTATTTTACTTTCTAGTTTATGCTCATGCACTTGTGACACCGGTTTTTGGGGGGTACTTATGAGTTGTTTAGTATTGTAGTTGGGAAAATATTATAATTTACTTTGTAAATTTTATTTCTGATTATTTAATTGAAGGAAAATTTGGATTTCAAAATACTAAAATGAATAATCAAGTTAATCAACTATTGTTGGCTTGCCTGACAGCGGTGTTAGGCACAATAATGACCATTAATGGATTTTGGGTCGTGACATTTTCGATCTTGAATGTCAATATCAAACTCTTGCAATAATAGCACTCATCTCATCAACCGAGCTTTCGAATCTTTCTCGCTCATAAGATAGCGAAGTGCCGCATGATTCGTATGAACAATAACCTTGGCAACCATAAAGTATGGGCGAAACTTCTCCATTGCAAACACAATGTTAAGGAGCTCTTTCTCCATAACGGTGTAGTTAACTTGGGCACCATTCATGGTCTTACTAGCATAGTAGACCGGATGAAAAATCTTGTTGATGTGTTGACCCAAAACAGCCCCAACCGCTACATCACTAGCATCGCACATGAGCTCAAAAGGGATACTCCAATGTCACGACCCCAATTTTCCTCCGTAGGATGTCGTGATGGCACCTAGTCTCTAAGACTAGGTAAGCCTATCAATTATGCGGAATAAAAAACTGAAACTCAAATCTCAATATATAAAATAAATCAAACCACGATTCAAATAGTTACAACTCCTAAAATCAGGAAGAAATAAGTCACAAGCTTCTAAGAATTTATTTTAAGTGTCTCTATACATCAGAGTCTAAAGAAAATAAGAAAAACAACACAATAAGGATAGATGGGGACTCCGAGGTATGCAGACGTTGGCAGATATACCTTGAAGTCTCCGCATACTGCTAGTTCACTGATGCCTTGTCTGATAGGAAGTATCTGGATATGAACAAAAGGATGTACAGAAGCGTAGTATGAGTACACCACAGCGGTACCCAATAAGTGCCAAAACTAACCTCGTTAGAGTAGTGACGAGGTCAGGCCCTACTAGAATAATAAAAGATAGGGTGTAAAGTTTAACAATATAATAATGATAATAACAATTGGGATGAATCTAGTAAGTAGTATGTCACAATTTAACTTCACGGGATAAGGGAAAATAACACCTCGCGGAAGGAAAACATAAATTTTAAACTTTAAGGAAAACACCAAAATAACCAAAGGCAAATGCAGCAATAAAGAAATATTAACAAGTGCACTCCCGATGTACCGCCTCGTAGTCCCAAATCATAAATAAATTCACAATATCTCATTTCCTTATATCACCGCGGGAGCCTTCACATTTAATTTTTAAAGAAAATATTTTTTCCGCAATAGCGTCCCGCGTTTTAGCCACCCTTATCACACCGCATAACTTCTAGTAGTTCCCTTACTAGCCATGCATATCAAGCCACCCTTATCTCACCGCATGTGTTTCAACACCCAGATCTTATACCACCGCATGCGTATCAATATCACAATTTGCACCTCAAGTGACCAAATATTTCAACTTGCCAAAATAAATCAACAACAACAAAAGTTTCCACAATAAGGAGCTCATTACTCAATCACAATGAGTATAAAAAACTCACACTATATTCGGGAATGAATAACTCAGCAAAAATAATATTTCACAATGTTTAGCACGTTGCCTCAATACCAAATTTAAAAATGTCAACTACTTCATATTAATAATAATTTAATTAAGAAATTCAACTTTCAAATATTGAGCATAGAATAAAAGAAACAAAGTTTCAACTAAACAGGTAAAGAAATTAGCAGAAAAAATGTCGGGCAAATTTAAAATATAAAAATTTAAAATGCTGATGAACATAACCGGATAAAATAATATAATTAATGTGTAACAGAGATCTACACAATTTTAAACCAGAGTTTTCCACATTTAGCCCGTGTACACACTCGTCACCTCCCATACACGACTTTTCATACATCACAATTATCATATCAATACCAATCCTAAGGAGAATTTCCCCCACACAAGGTTAGACAAGTCACTTAATCGGGTAATTCTTTACTCCGCTATGCCTCTGCCTCGCGAATTAGCCTCCAAAAGTCTCGTATCTAGTCACAATTAATTTGATTCAATCAATACAAATTATTGGAATTTATTCCATATGAAAATACAAATTTTCCAACAAAATCCAAAATTTATCTCAAAAATTGCCTGTGGGGCCCATATCTCGGAACCCGATAAAAGTTACAAAATATGAATGCTCATTCAACCACGAGTCCAACCATACCAAAATTACTAAATTCTGACATCAACTCGACCCTCAAATCTTCAATCTAAACTAAGAGGGTTTTTACAATTTTCCAACTCAAATCACCAATTAAATGTTAAAAACAATCATGGATTTGAGTAATTTGACCAATATTGAGTTAAGAACACTTACCCGATATGTTTCTTGAAAAATCGCCTGAAAATTGCCTCACCCGAGCTCTTAAAATCCAAAAATGGGTAAAAATGGCCAACAACTGAATTATATGTTCTGTCCAAGTATTTCCGCATTTGCGGACCAATAGTCGCTTTTGCGGAGTCGCATTTGCGACCGCATTTTCGCTTATGCGAAGAAGCAGTGGAAAGCTCCCTATGCACCTCCAGAGAATGGTCCGCTTCTACGACTCCAACTGGGCAGCTCTTTGTCCGCTTCTGCGAGCCACAGCTCGCTTATGCGAGTCCGCACCCATGGTCAGTCTCTTCGCAGGTGCGATGACACCAGAAGCTGCAAAATTTCAGAATTTTCCTAAGTCCAAAATTTGATCCGATTTCGATTCGAATCACACTCGGGGTACTCGGGACCCCATCCGAATATACCAACAAGTCCAGTAACATAACACGGACCTACTCGGGGTTTCAAATTACATCAAACAACATCGAAATTACGAATTGTACCTCGAATCGCACTTATGAATTTTTAAGTATCATATTTACAAAACTCGTGCCGAAACGTACTAAATCAAATCCGATTGATCTCAAATTTTTCACACAAGACATAAATGACATAACATACCTATTCAAATTTTCAGAATTGAATTTCGACTCCGATATCAAAAAGTCAATTCCCAGGTGAAACTTCCAAATTTAAGTTCCTATTTTAGTCATTTCAAGCCTAATTTAACTACAGACTTTTAAATAAAATTCTAGATAGGCTCTTAAGTCCAAAATTACCATACAGAGCTATTGAAATCATCATAATTCTATTACGGGGTCGTTTACACATAAATCAATATTCGGTCAACCCTTTCAACTTAAGTTTTCAACCTTGAGACTAAGTGTCTCAATTCATTCCGAAATCTCTCTGGACTCAAACTGACTACCCCGGCAAGTCACAATACAACTATAAAGTACAAAATGAGCAATAAATGGGGGAATATGGATACAACTCTCAAAACGACCGATCGGGTGGAACTCTACCTGTCCGACCTCCACCTCTAAGCTGGAATGTCGTGAAAGAAACCCTGCTAGAATCTACAATACCCATAGTACGGAGGATACAATGATTTTCCTCAAGAAAACCATGAGCATCCTCTGAAGCCAAACTGCTGAAAGTGGGAGGGTGTTACTTCTTGTACCTCTCGAGCTTGAGTTGATCCCCCCCCCCCAAAATCGTTACCCTAGCCTCGGGCTGAACTAGGACAACTGGCTGCACTAGTATAACCTCTGAAGCATGATCAACCTGGGCCCGTGGATCTAGGGTATGGGAAATGGGAGTTTGTACTCCACTCCCGGCCTGAGATGTGGTAGGAGCAAGTGAAATCAACCCCGCCTCAGCTAGAGTACCAAACATGCTAAAAAACTAGGTAATAGTCTCCTGAAGTGCATGAGTAGTAACATGCATCTCAGGTGCTTTCTCTCCAACTGGAGCCACTGGTGGTTCCTCTGTAGAAGCTCGTGTAGGTAATCTGGCTGCACCACGTGGTCTTCCTCGGCCTCTGCTCCAGCCCCGGCCTCTTGCGGCTCCAACATGGGCGTGGGTGTCTGATCATCGGATCCAGTTGTGCGTGTCCTCACCATCTGTGAGAGAATAGAAAGACAAGAGTTTATAATTTTGAAGTCAACAATTGTGCATGATAAGGAATCAAAGAAGTGAACATTTTCCTAATAGTTCCATAGTCTCCTGAAGATAAGTACAGACATCTCCATACCAATCCGCGAGACTCTACTAAACCTTCTTGTAACTCAACACCTATGAACCTAGAGCTCTAATACCAACTTGTCACGACCCCAATTTCCCTCCGTAGGATGTCGTGATGGAACTTACACTCTAAGACTAGGTAAGCCTATCAATTATACGGAATACAAAACTGAAACTCAAATCTCAACATATAAAATAAATCAAACCACGATACAAATAGTTACAACTCCCAAAACTCGGTAGAAATAAGTAACAAGATTCTAAGAATTTATTTTAAGTATCTCTATATATCAAAGTCTAAAGAGAATAAGGAAAACAACACAATAAGGATAGATGGGGACTCCGAGGTCTACGGATGCTGGCAGATATACCTTGAAGTCTCCGCGTACGGCTAGTTCACCGATGCCTGGTCTAATAGGAAGTACTTGGATCTACACAAAATGATGTGCAGAAGCGTAGTATGAGTACACCACAGCGGTACCCAGTAAATGCCAAGCCTAACCTCGGTAGAGTAATGACGAGGTCAGGTCATGCCGTACTGGAATAATAAAAGATAAGGTGTAAAGTTTAACAATATAATAATGATAATGAAAATTGGGATGAATCAAGTAAGTACTATGTCACAATTTAGCTACACAGGATAATGACAAATAACACCTCGCGGAAGGAAAACAGAAATTTACAACATTAAGGAAAACATAAATTTACAACTTTAAGGAAAACACCAAAATAACTAAAGGAAAATGTAGCCATAAAGAAATATCAACAAGGGCACTCCTGCAGTACCGCCTCGTAGTCCAAAATCATAAATAAATTCACAATATCTCATTTCCTTATATCACCGTGGGAGCCTTCACATTTAATTTTTAAAGAAAATATTTTTTCCGAAATAGCATCCCGCGGTTTATCCACCCTTATCACACCGCATGACTTCTAGTAGTTCCCTTACTAGCCATGCATATCAATCCACCCTTGTCTCACCGCATGCGTTTCAACACCCAGACCTTATACCACCACATGCGTATCAATATAACAATATATCATAATTTGCACCTGAAGTGCCCAAATATTTTAACTTGCCAAAATAAATCAACAACAACAATATTTTTCACAATAAGGAGATCACGGCTCAATCACAATGAGCATAAAAATCTCACAAAATATTCGGGAATGAATAACTCAGCAAAAATAATATTTCACAATTTTTAGGACGTTGCCTCAATACCAAATTTAAAAATGTCAACTACTTCATATTAATAATAATTCAATTAAGAAATTCAACTTTCAAATATTAAGCAAAGAATAAAGAAATAAAGTTTCAACTAAACAGGTAAAACAATTAGCAGGAAAAATGTCGGGCTAATTTAAAATATACAAATAGATCAATGATGATGAACATAACCGGATAAAATAATTTAATTAATGTGTAACAGAGATCTACATAATTTAAAACAAGAGTTTTTCACATTTAGCCCATGTACACACTTGTCACCTCGCGTACACGACTTTCCACACATCACAATTATCATATCAATACCAATCCTAAGGGGGATTCCCCCCACACAAGGCTAGACAAGTCACTTAATCGGGTAATTCTTTACTCCGCTATGCCTTTGCCTCGCGAATTAGCCTTCGAAAACCTCATATCTAGTCACAATTAATTTGATTCAATCAATACAAATTATTGGAATTTATTCCATATGAAAATACAAATTTTCCAACAAAATCCAAAATATACCTCAAATATCACCCGTGGGGCCCACGTCTCGGAATCAAATTAAGTTACAAAATATGAATGCCCATTCAACCATGAGTCCAACCATACCAAAATTACTAAATTCTGACTTCAACTCGACCCTCAAATCTTAAATCTAAACTAAGAGGGTTTTCACAATTTTCCAACTCAAATCACCAATTAAATGTTTAAAACAACCATGGATTCGGGTAATTTTACCAATATTGAGTTAAGAATACTTACCCCGATATTTTCCTTGAAACATCGCCTGAAAACTGCCTCACCCGAGCTCTTAAAATCCAAAAATGGGTAAAAATGGCCAATACCCGAATTGATATGTTCTGTCCAGGTATTTCGGCATTTGCGGACTAATTGTCACTTTTGCGGAGTCGCATTTGAGACCGCATTTCTGCTTCTGCGAAGATGAAGTGGAAAGATCTCTTCGCACATGCGGAAAATGGTTCCCTTCTACGACTCCAACTGGGCAACCCTTTGTCCGCTTCTGCGATCCACAACTCGCTTGTGCAAGTCCGCACCCGCGGTCAGTCCCTTCTTAAGTGCGATGACACCAGAAGCTGCAAAATTTAAGAATTTGCCTAAGTTCAAAAATTGATCCGATTTCGATCCGAATCACACTCGGGGTACTCAGGACCCTATCCGAATATACCAACAAGTTCAGTAAGATAACACAGACCTACTCGGGGTTTCAAATTACATCAAACAACATCTAAATTATGAATTGCACCTCGAATAGCACTTATGAGTTTTTAAGTTTAAAATTTATAAAACTCATGCCGAAACGTATTAAATCAAGTCCGATTGACCTCCAATTATGCACACAAGTCATAAGTGACATAACAGACCTATTCAAATTTTCAGAACTGAATTCTGACTCCGATATAAAAAAGTCAACTCCCCGGTCAAACTTCCAAATTTAAGTTGATATTTTAGTCATTTCAAGCCTAATTTAACTACGAACTTCCAAATAAAACTCCGAATATGCTCCAAAGTCTAAAATCACCATACGGAGCTATTGAAATCATCAAAAAAAAAAATCTGGGGTCGTTTACACATAAGTCAATATTCGGTCAACCTTTTCAACTTAAGTTTTCAACCTTGAGACTAAGTGTCTCAATTCATTCTGAAATCTCTCCGGACTCAAATTGACTACCCCAATAAGTCAAAATACAGCTATAAAGTACAGAATGAGCATTAAATAGGGGAATGAGGATACAACTCTCAAAATGACCGGCCGAGTCGTTTCATCCAATTAGGAGCGGTGATAATGGGAGTGGTTGTCAACTTGAACTTTAGCAATTGAAAGGCTCTCATGCAATCATCATTGAAGTGAAACTTCGCATCTTTCTCTAAGATCTTGCACAACGGGTTCACCACTTTAGAAAAGTACTTGATGAAGCACTGGTGAAACCCCGCGTGACCTAAGAAACTCTGCACGCCTTTCACCAAAGTCGGAGGTGGAAGTTTAGAAATCACCTCAATATTTGCCTTGTCGAATTCTATGCCATTCTTTGAGATCTTATGGCCAAGGAAAATGCCTTCCTCGACCATGAAATGGCACTTCTTCCAATTTAGCACCAAATCAGTTTCTTCGCACCTTGCCAATACTCTATCCAAATTTTCCAAGCAATCATCAAAGGAATCCCTACCCACCGAGAAGTCATCCATGAAAACTTCAAGGTAGTTCTCTACCATGTCCATGAAGATCGCCATCATACACCTTTGAAAAGTCATCGGTGCATTACATAGACCAAATAGCATCCGCTTGAAGGCGGAAGTACCATAGGGTCATGTAATAGTTGTTTTCTTTTGATCCTCCAAAGCAATGAGGATTTGGTTGTAGCCCGAATATCTATCCAGAAAGCAATAGAAAGCACGTCTAGCCAACCTATCAAGCATTTGGTCAAGGAAGGAAAGTGGAAAGTGATCCTTTCTTGTGACTTTATTTCGCTTGCGATAGTCCATACACACTCTCCACCCGTTCACCGTTCTTGTAGGAATCAACTCATTCTTGTAATTTGTGACCACCGTCATGCCCCCATTCTTTGGGATACATTGCATCGGAGAAGTCCATGAACTATCGAAAATGGGGTAGATGACCCCGGCATCAAACCACTTGATAATATCCTAAATTGGAAGATCCCGGTGATTTCACAATCCCTTATACAATTGGAAGTGCCGAGTTTGCTAAGGCTTTTTGTGATCTTGGGGCAAGTATCAATTTGATGCCCTATTCGATTTTCAACACTTTGGGAATTGGGCAACTAAGATCCACATCTATGAATGCACTTGTTGATAATCTCCTTGAATGCACAATTTCACTCTCTTGATGAGTGACTTTGATAGTTTCAAAATTCATTGACTGCTTCTTTGTCACCAAATCCTTCATAAACTTTGCATAACCGGGCATTTGTTCCAAGGCTTCAACTAATGGCACATTGATTGAGAGACTCTTCATCATGTAAATGAACTTTTTGAATTAATTCTCACCATTTTTCTTGGCAAGCCTTTGAGGATACGGAGGAGGAGGCTTAGGCACTGGTGCCTTAGCCTTTTCCACTACCGGTTCCGGTATGTCAATAACATGATCCCTAGATGGGTTCACTTCATCTTGAGTCTCTTCCACATTGTCATCAATGTAAATCTGAACTTCATCATTTGATTGCATCACATTGCTCGGGATCTATTCTTCTTGTACCACTTGCTCATCATCCACAAGTTGCTTTTGACTTGAGGTGGGTGCATTTCCACTTTTTCCACTTCTTGTAATATTGGCCATGGCATGCCCCGTGTTATTCCCAGCCTTTAGGTTCACCACCGTGTCACTTGGTAGTGACCACTTAGGACGAGAATTTAGAGCTTGAGAGATTTGCCCCATTTGCACTTCTAAGTTTCGGATCGATGTGTTGTGTGAGGCAAGTTGGGCATCGAAATCGGCATTCTTCTCCATAATTTTGCTTAAACATGTTCTCAATATGACTCATTTCATTGTTGGATGAACTAGGACCATGGGAAGGATAAGGAGGCAGGTTGCTTGATTGCTGATACATCGAGAGCCTTTAAAAACCCGACCCCCGATTTTCTTGTTTGTGCCCTCCCCAATTGCCTTGGTTATTGTTTTTATGCCAATTCCCTTTATTGTTTCCACCACTCCAATTTCCTTGATTGTTGTTGTTATTCCAATTGCTTTGATTGTTTCCACCACTCCAATTACTTTGGTTGTGAGAATTCCAATTTTCTTGATTATTTTGAGGTTGCCATTATTGTTGGCTTGGGCCTTGGAAGTTGTTTATTTGCCCTTGAAAGTTGTTCACATATTGGACCTCTTCTTCTTTGTCATTATAAGAGTCATCTTGATCAAACCCACTATCTTCTTGCACAAAATTATCCACTCTTTGTTGCACTTGTGGACCCTTTGTTCACCATAATGTTTACTCCCTCCATTGCATTGACTTGTCTCGGGTTTTGCACTTGTTGAAGTTGGGTCTTTGCCAATTGGTTCATGGTGGTGGTCAATTCAGCTATGGCTTTCCCATGGTCATGCAATTCTTTGTGAAGGTGAATCATATTTGGATCACCTTGTGGAACATTAGCATGGGATTACCACGCCGATGAGGTATCCACCATCTCATCCAAAATATCACACGCCTCCGCATAAGGCGTAGTCATGAAGTTCCCACCGGCAAGTTGATTCACTATACATTGGTTGGTTGTATTGATCCCCCGATAGAAAGTTTGTTCAATCATATTTTTCATCATATCATTGTTGGGACACTCTTTTACCATTGGTCTATACCGTTCCCATATCTCGGGTACTGGTTCATTGGGCTCTTGCTTGAATGCTAGAATTTCATCCCGAAGTATAGCCATGTTCCCGGGAGAGAAGTACTTAGAAATAAATTTCTTCGCTAATTCATCCCAAGTATGAATGGAATGGTTTGGCAAACGTTCCAACCAATATAAGGCTTCCCCCATAGAGAGAAGGGAAAAAACCTTAGCCTCAAAGTATCCTCGGAGTCATTTGTTTGCTTACTCCCCCAACACATATCCACGAACCCCTTCAAATGTTTGTATGCATTTTGACCCGGAGCATAGGTGAAAAACCCTCGTTGCTCAAGAAAGGTGAGAATCACGTTGGTGATTTGAAAGTTGCGTGACCTAATACGGGGAGGGACTATTGCACTTGCATATCCTTCATTCGAAAACACCCGGTGTGGAGCCGCTCTTGGTGGAGGTAGGGGTGGAGCGGGCACATTGTCCTGAGGCACTCGGCCTCGTCTATTAGCTTGAGGTTCAAGAGGAACCTCATCCATCTGATCATCCTCAATGTCCACATCACCCAAAGCAATGTTTCTGACCTCGTTGTTTTCCATGGTTTCACCTACAATTTCTCAACACGTTAGTAACACAGAAGGAAAAGAATATATTCCAAAAACACACTCAAATATTTAGCTAACACCATTTTTAACTCCCCGGCAACGGCGCCAAAAATTGATCTCGTCCAACTTACACCTCAAAATAAGGATATGAAATGGTCGATTGTAATAATAGTAACCGAACAAAGAGTCGGGATTGAATCTACAGGGACTTTATATGGGAGCTAGGATTATATATTCTAGTACGCGAGTCTAAACTATCTTAATTTACACTTCCACAAATTGGTTTTGTTTCTATTTCTATTTTTAAAACTAAGATTGCAAAGTTAAGAAAGAAAACTAAGATAATTGTTTTGTTGTTTTTCAAGTTTGTAAAAAGCCTAGGGTTATGACCATCGCCTAGGTGTTCGCCTAATGGGATATAAACCTTAATGTTTTTTCTGTTGATCGGGGTGTATTATAGCTATCAACTCTCAATTACCCACTCAGTACCTCTCGGTCAAGGAGTAGTTTTGCCCAATTTGGCTTTCTAAAGTCCAAATGGGTATCACACAAAATGGTTTATAAGAGCTCAAGTCGGGTTATTACTATCTCTAGGTTGAACCCTTTAATTAGGTTGATCAATCTCTCGATTTACCCAATTTCTTGTTAGCCAAGTTTTTCTAGACTAATTCTCTCTTTCTCAGGTAGAGACTAAGTCAATTAGGCATGAACTAATGTTTGGAACTATTAATTCCACAAATTAAAGCATGAACAAGGCTAAATAATAAACACCAAATCATAAACAAGCACTAAATTAGATACCCATAAGGTTTACACACTAGGGTTGGGTCACAAACCTAGTAAAAATCTACCTACTCATGCTTGCAATTGAAGAAATAGAAGAAATACTAATTAAACTCATATTGGAAAATCAAAATGATAAAATCTATGTTAAAATATCCCCTAATGTGGAAAATTACTAAAATAAGCAAAGAAAAATGGCTACAGGACTTGCTAATGTCAAATATTGACCTAATTTTGTGAAACCCGTTTATTTATACAAGGCTGGAAATTTAGGACAAAAATACCCTTCGGGAGGTTCTGCAGCCGCACAATTCCATGTGCGGTCCACAGAAGTCTTCATCTTTGCAGAAGCTGGGATTCTGCGGCGACACAATTCTCCACTACAGTCGCGATGCATTATTTCTACGGCCGCAACCTGGTCTTCTGCGGTCCGCATTTTTACTACTGCAGCCGCAAGGCATTCCTGCGGCTGCACAATTATTGTGTTGTACACATTCTTGAGGGACTTGGACTTTGGAAATTTGCATACCCTCTGAAGTTAATCTCCAGTTTTTCATTTACGGCTGCACAATTCCTGTGTGGTCCGCAGTTTCCTAGGA
This sequence comes from Nicotiana tabacum, assembly GCF_000715075.1. Lineage (NCBI taxonomy): Eukaryota > Viridiplantae > Streptophyta > Magnoliopsida > Solanales > Solanaceae > Nicotiana > Nicotiana tabacum. Next base: position 6,140,616 of record NC_134097.1, on the reverse strand, counting down.
AATTCTATTGGGATTTGCTTCATTGTTTGCGGCCGCAGATGAAATTTTGCGGTACGCACTTTGCAAGCTATTGTGCCTTTTGTTGCCTTGTATTTGGATTACTCTTTTTTGAGTCGGATTTCATCTCGGGAGTCTGACGGGAACACAATTAAACACTTTTAAACTAAAACAAAAGCTAAAAGGCACTAATAAGTAGTCAGAATCTCCACTTATCAAGTGTGAAAGGTACTTGGAGTATTTCTATGTTGTCACCGGGTCTGTAGTGTAAGGTCAGAAAGATAGAAGAGATAGCTTCGGATTCGTAGAAAATCTTTCAGAGCGGGTATATCAGTTGGAGGTACCATTGAGTGCACGAGGAGGATATAAAATGGCTTATAGGTATATAGACGATTTGGTCTTATGGTTTGGGGTCCTTCGGGATGAGTGTTGATTGAGGTCCATTGTGTATTGGAAAAAGAGAGGTACTTATTCTAAAGGTAAGGAAATGATCGGTTCCTTCGGTGTGGTAAGGTTATACAGGTGTTCGTGGCTACACTTGCGGGCTTGACAACCTCTGTAATTTGGCAGTTTGATGGGATTCAATCATGATGGTTCGGTTATGTGTAAATGGGTCCCGAAGGTTATGATGGTCTCAGCCACGACTTGAGTTCTGTGTCTTTTGAGGTTATGGGGAGTTGGTTGTGTGTTGCAATTCTTCTTCTGGAATGAGTTAAGTGAAGGGGTTCTGTGTATTTTGCGGTTATAGGGAGTTGGTTGTGTGTTGCGATTTTTCTTCTGGAATGAGTTAAGTGAAGGGGTTCTGGATGATTAAGTGACTATTCCACTGGTAGTTCAATATTTATTATGGGATTCTCACACTCTCGTGTCATAGCATAATAGGTGCAGTTAGCGGTGTGGAAATTGGAATTTGAGGATCAAGGTTGCGGTCCAGTTTTGACAGGAATGTCACAAGCTCTAAAGAGCGGGGGAGAAATTTCAGATGTCCAAAGTATGCTGGCACTATTTTAGTGGCTCTTGAGAATGGAGTTATGTGGAAGAGGCATTGTTAATTGAATTGCGGATTCCTGATTTGCATTGCATAAATAGTATGATTGGTAGCCATGGATGTGCAGATTTTGCTACCTGGTACGGAAGGTCGTGGGAGTATCTCCCACGGGATGATCGTATAAGTGTGATGTGTCATTCATTTATGTGGTAGAGATTGAAATCAGGTATGAAGATTCTGGTACTGTCGCTAATTAGAGAGTTTATGTCTGAGAGACACTATGTTCCTTGGTTGCAGACTATGCAAGTTTGTTCTTGATTTGACAGCTGATCGTATGTGTCATGAATAGGGTCGTTGTGGATCTTTGGAAGGATATTGGCCCATTATGGGATGATTTGAATCATCTTGAGATCAGTTGGTAGGCCTAGTGTGAATGTATATTCTACACCATATCAGATATGTTTATTCAACATAGAATTACTTATTGATGAGTCTTCGATTGTAGTGGATGTTATTCCTGTTGTTTTCTATTTCATGTGTTATTTTCTTATGCCATGTGGGTTGTGAGATGACTTGATTATTCATACGTGTGTTATGACCCTATGTAGTTGTGGTAGTATATGAACGAGATGGCTCTCGAGATGTTGGTTGTTTGATGCACTTTAGTCGTGCTTGGCTTTTGTAGCGCATTACGCTATCCGTCTCACCAGAGTTGTGTTCATGCACTTGGCGTGCTGGTGGTCGATATTCGAGCAATTCGTGGGTATGAGTATTTTGGATCGATGGGTATTTCCTTATTGATTGCTATGTGTGGATCAGGTGGCACACCGCCACGGGTATAATGTGTATATTGGGTTGCATGCCACAATAGTGAGATGTTGAGTACGGTTCCCTATACTTATTTCGTCTGTTTTGTTCCTTACCCTTGAGTTAGGATCATAACATTTGTCTGGTTGATTTGAATGTTATGTGGGCTGGGCAGTTCTTCACCAGAGTTTGCTTTTCGTTATTGGTCACATTCGAGTTGTATCTTGTTGGCGCATTGATGGCATCATAGGAGTTTTTAGACGGTGTTTGAGGTGGCTTATTTCCCGAGCAACTTGTACTAGGTAAGACGAGGTTGTTGGACTTGAAATCAGTGCAATCAGATGTATATAATGTATGTATCATGACCCAATTCCCACTATAGGCTGTGATGGCGCCCAACATCGCCGTTAGACAAGCCAACAGTAAACTATCCATTTAATTGTTTTTTGTTTAAGTCATGAATTTTATTTAATAAAGAAACCAAGAATAAATGGTCATGGCGATATAAAGCATAAACTAAAATATAAGAGTGAATTTGTAAAATTTATAAGCCAAAACCATAAATATCTACTAGCAATTCCCAAAACCCGGTGTCACAAGTGCACGATCAATATAGTAGAATATACAAAATCCACTACAACTACTGTCTAAAATAAAATAGACATAAATAGTAAATACAAAAAAGAGGAGACTTCGGGTGCTGCAGAATGGAACATGGAAAGCAACTCACCACTAGACCTCTGAATAGTGTGGATATGTGCCTGATCGGATACCAGATTTACCTGCCTCAGCACCTGCACAATTTGTGCAGAAGCATAGCATGAGTACGTAAATAACGTGTACCCAGTAAGTATCTAGTCTAACCTCAAAGAAGTAGTGACGAGGGGCCGACATCGACACTTACTAGATATTAATAGATAAAGTAGTGACGAAATACAACAGTAATATTAGAATAAGAAGCATTAAATAAGAACTCCATCCGTTTCAATTTAGATGAGGTAATTTGACTCGACACAGAGTCGAAGAAAAAAGAGGGAGACTTTTGAAAATTATGGTCTTAAAAGCTATATTTTTCTTTTAAACAGTCACCATTGATCATTGATGTGCAAAAAGATACATATTGAGTTTGGCATCCCAAACTTTGTACATGATCATTGAGTTATGACTTTCACTATCACGACCTCAATTACCCTCCGTAGGACGTCGTGACGGCACCTAGTCTCTAAGACTAGGTAAGTCTAAGCAACATACGGAAGGGAATGAAACAATAATTTAAAAATCTCAAAACTCAACAACATATATAAAAGGGGAATCTCTACAGCTCAATGTGCATACAATAGCCCAAAATCTAGTATAATACAAGTCACAAGCTCTATGACAATACCAAAATCATTCATATACAACTGTGTCTAGTAAATAAGGAAAATATAAAAAGGGATAGAAGGGGATTCCGAGGCCTGCGAACGCGGGTAGGTGTATCTTGAAATCTCCAAATGCGAACTCAACTCGCTAGTGACGGGACTTATAGGATGTACCTGGATCTGCACAAAAAGATGTGCAGAATCGTAGCATGAATACACCACAATGGTACCCAGTAAGTATCAAGCCTAACCTCGGTAGAATAGTGACGAGGTCAGGTCAGGGCCCTACTAGAAAATAAATAAAAGACTGAAGAAATGTAGGCAATGTAATGATGACAGTAATGACATTGAAACAACGAGTAGCATATCAAAGTTAGCTACACAGAACTAAAGGAAATAGTGCAACATGGAGAAAACTAATTAATAATATGCTAAGGAAACAACAATCAAAGACAAGTGCAAAATAATGGAGAAATGCCAACAAGAGTCACTACCGAGGTACCGCCTCGTAGTCTAAAATCACAAGAATAAATCACAATCTTACCTTATATCTCAGCGGGAGATTTTATATTTAGTTTTGAAAATCATTTTTCCTGAAATAGCATCCCGCGTTTTTGCCCACCTTATCACACCGCATGGCTTCTAGTAGTTCCCCTACTAGCCACGCCTATCAAGCCCACTTTATCTTACCGCATGCGTATCAACACCCAGACCTTATAACACCGCATACGTATCAATATCACAACGTATCACAAATCGTATCTTAAGTGCCCAATATAACAACTTTCTAGAGAAACCAAACAATAACAGAATTTCACAACAAGGAGTCCTCGATTCAACCACAATGTACACAAAGTCTCGACAATAACAACTAGAAGAATAACTGAATAGAATGATATTTCACAACTTAACACTTTGCCTCAATAGGAATCGTGACATTTTCAACTCAATACCAATTTCAACAATAAGATATTCCAAGAATAGCAATTTCAAGTAAAGAATTCAACAGTTAAATAACGAATACGGAATAAGGAAATAAGAACTTCAACTAAGCATGTAGAGCAATTAGCAAGTAAGAGATAAGACAAGTAGACATGTGAGATAAGACTAAAAATGATGACTATAATATGTTAAGGCAACTCAATTAAGGCATGGAAAGGGTCTACATAACTAAAACCGGAAATTTTCACATTTAGCATGTGTACACACTCGTCACCTTGCGTACACGGCTTTCACATATCATAAATAACACCAAACCTAAGGGGTAATTCCCCCACACATGGTTAGGCATAACACTTACCTCAAACCATGCTAAATCAATCCACTACTAGACCTTTTCCTCGATTATTCAACTCCGAACGGCTCAAATCTAGGAAAAATAATTTCATACTATAAATATAATTATAGGAAACTAATTCAAACAATGAAATTGCAATCTTTGCAAAGAATTAAAAAGTCACCCTAGATCCACACCTCAAAACCCGACCAAAATTATAATAGCCGAACGCCCATTCGATATCGAGTCCAGCCATATAAGAATTACTCAAAACCGACCTCAATTCGCCTTTCAAAACTCAAATTTTAGTCTAAGAGGTTTCTACCATTTTTCCCCAATTTTCAACTCCAAAACACTAATTAATTGATCAAATTAACAATAGATTCTTGAAAAATTAACCAAAACCAAGTTAGAATTCCTTACCCTAACGATCTCTCTGAAAAACCCTCGAAACAGCGCCTCCCACCGAGCTCTCTAAGTTCAAAAATAAATTAAGAATCAAAACCCTCGAATTTCCCCTTTTCTGCCTAGGGAATCCGCTTCTGCTACCTTTTTATTGCTTTTGCGATACCGCACCTACGGAAAAACCATCGCAGGTGCAGATTCCACTTGAATCCAGAAGTTTCGCTTCTGAGGACCATGGAGACCGCACCTGCGAGCCCGCCCTAAGCCCCTCTGCCAAATTTTGCATCAGCGAAGTAAATGGCAGCGCCTGCGGAGGCGCACCAGCGCTTAGGTGTCCGCACCTGCGAGCCCAGCCCTGGGCTCTCCTTTTCGCATCTACGCACCACTATCCGCACATGCGGCCAATCTTTCTCCAGGTGCGATGACACCAGAAAGCTGGTAACTTCAGCAATTCACATAAGTCCAATTTCAATCCGGATTCAATCCGTTTCACACCTGGGGTCCCCGGGATCCCGTCTGAAAGTACCAACAAGCTCTAAGTTCCGTGATTTTAGTACGATTGCTTTAATCATACCTGGCTTAATTAATTATTTAATTATGTATCTTTTTAGAACCTATGTGCATTTTACCTTTTTCCGCTTTTAATTATAGCCTAATGGATTTATCTTTGAAGCGGATCACATGTGCATAAATTCGTTTTATTTTGTGCGCTAAAATCATGACACGCATACGTATACACAATTAATCATGCTTTATTAATTATTAAGATTGTTTGGTCAAGGTCGCACGAACGCGTACCTTGATTTATTTTGAGAATCATAATTATGTCACGCGAACGTGTACATAATCATGATAATAAATTTAATATGTGCCTAAAGCACTCTAACGGTACTCATTATTCTTCCTAAACTTTAAAAATATTATAAGGTCATGAATTATGGAATTATTTGTGGAACAAAATGTAATAAATTAGTTATGGAAAGGTGAGCTAGCCAAGAATATTTAACAATTCGGCCAACTAGAGCTCTTATGTGTATTAAACCACTAAGACTTAAATCATGCTTATCAGGGACAAAGATAAGTTTATTCATGCTCAAGGATTCACAACCATAATCACCAAGATAATGTATTAGTCAAGTATAAAATGAGAGATGGACCTTCAGGCAGTAAACTTTCTTCATTACATCAACGGACCTCTATAAGAGCTCGAATAGCACAGCTACTACAACAACAATAGACTCACGATCGGAATCTCAACAGGAAACTTGAACCCGACCTCGACTTGAGTGGAAGATTTTGAATTTTAAACTCCTGCCCAACTGAACACTACCTTGAAAAAGTGATGTTTAGACAGATTTTCCAACCTGTTTCAATTGAGGTTTTGGCTAGGATTTTGGCTGAGTTTTGGAGGTTGTTTTGGGGTGGTTGTTGGCTGGAATCGGCTAGTTTAAGCTGTGATTTTGGATTGATTTCAGCAGGTTTTTGGCTGATTTTCACTGGGTAATTGGGGTTGTTTTTCAGCTCATTGTTGCTGATTTTGGGATTGTGTTTGAGCTGATTTTTGTGGTGGTTAAAGGTTAGCTTTTGGGTGAGGTTTTGGAGCTAGTTTTTCTGGGTTTTAGTGGTGGAAACATGGGCTGTTCGGGGTTGTCTTAGGGTATTAATGATGGTGGAAACATGGGTTTCATGGTGTTTTCATGGTAGTTTTAGGCTTGGATTTTGTGTGGTTGAAGAAGAAAGAGCCGCTACTTTTTTCCTTTTTTCCAGATCTCCTTTTCTCTGTTGTGTGTGTGTCCTTTTAATTGTATGAGTGAGTGGAAGATATATAGGTGTAGGTATAGGTATTAATTGGTAGCCAAGAAAATAAGAGTGTGTATGTGCATGTGAGTTTTGAGTGAGAGCATATGAGTTTGTTACAAAAGATATGGAAAAATCTTGTTAGGCGGCATTTTTGCATCGGTTCTTTTTCCCTTTTTTATTTATTTAAGATACTACACTAAAACTAAAAACTAGAAAATATAAGAAAATATTAAGGAAAAAGTTATAAAATTGTTAGTCTCACCAAAATTAGAAGAAAAAACATATTTTTGTGAATTTCTTTTCTTTTGCAAATTAAAACAAAGCTAGTAATTCAAAAATGTGAATATTTTGTGATTTTTAATTTCCTAAGAAAAATCTATAAAAGGTAAAACAAAAGCTAAAATATATAAATTAAACTCAAAGAATATTTACATACTAAAAAGTGATGAAAAATCCGATTATGGTAAAAAATTAGGTGCTCACAGCAGGCTATGTATAAGCTACTCCAGCTATCTCCAATACGAACTCTGCTAAAATATTTCTTGATTATCTGCAAAATAATATTAGAACTGGTTCAATATATTGAGGCTCTAGTCCCTTCAAACTTGTTGCAACATCTTGATTTCCAGAGCTCCCGGCAAATGATAGGAGGAAGATTCGTGGTGATGAATTTCGCAATTGGATTGGACGATTTTTTATTCCACCAACTCAAAAGAGTCATATTCAAACTGTTGATATTCCAACCAATACCCAAGGAGCCCGCAAACTTCCTCCATATATTCCTAGCAAGATCACCTTGACAGAATAGGTGATTAATATCCCTAAGCTCAGTTCGGCTACTAGCAGGGTTACAACAATAACATTGGGGGCTTAGAGTGATTCCAAGCCTAGCCATTCTCATGTCAGTGCAGAGCTTGTTACCAATCCACAAGAGAAAAGACAACTTGAATGGTACATCCTTTATCCATAAGTCGTTATAGAAAGGGTTATGGTCGTTCCTTCGCCTTATAGAATTCCAGGTAGAGCTGATGGTAAATTTTCCTTAGTTGGAAAGGCTCCAGTTAGATTTATCATAGCAATTGTTGTCTAACTCAATGTCTAAGGATAAAAAATGAGTTTTGGTGTCTTCATTGGGTTGAATTATGAGCGTGTTCCAGTTTCAGGTGTTGTGTTGAAGGATCTCATTCAACTTAATGTTAGGCAACGGAGCCTCTGAGGGAGTAATCATGTATAGGGGTCCCAAGGGGCACCAATTGTCAAACCAAAAGGATACATCTCCTTTTCCAATTTTTCAAACAATATTGAGCACCATTTCTTCTTTGATGTCACAGATGGCTTTCCAGTTTTGCGAGTTCCCTTTATTCCAGTTGGTAGTTATGGGATGCTTCAATTCACTGTATTTGGCAATCATGAAGGACCCCTAGAGAGAGTTAGTAGTTCCAAGGTTTTACTACTATTTAGCTCTAAAACCTTTGAGAGTATTAGTGAGCCTCCTAAAATTATCACCACCTTCACTATGAGGGTAGCACAAGTTCTTCCCTGTATCCCAGTGATACTTTCCTCCACTATCTTGCCCTGACCAGAAGAATCTGGCCACGAATTTCTCTTTGAGCTCTAGAGTTTGTTTAGGTGGATTCACAAGAGCCAGTAGATGTATACGGAGATCCAAAAGAACATGTCTGATGAGGATGGTTGTTCCCCTAGAGGAGAGGAGTTTGGTATGCCACCCTCTGGTTCTACCAAAGACTTTGTTCACAATATCTGAATAAAATGTAATCTTCTCTCTCCCTGTGGTGAGAGGAGATCCCAGATATTTAATGGGGAGCTTTTGGTATTTCGTGCCAATTATAGCCTTCATTCTATTAATATTGACCAAATTGGTCTTGGTGCTCATTGCAAAACAATTCTTGTTCTTATTGATGAGTTGTCCAGAGATCTTCTCATATTCAGTTAAGGTATTCAAAACCAATCTCATGCATATCTTGTTTCCATTACAGAATAGAATCGTGTCATCAGCAAAAAAAAAATAGTTAACTTTAGGATAGTTAGTATTCATATAAAAACTTTTGTAACCCACTCTATTATGAAGATTGTTCGTCATTTGAGAAAGAATTTCAGCACTTAAAATAAAAAGTGAAGGGGAGAGAGGGTATCCTTGTCTTAAGACCCTCTCGGATTGGAAGAAACCATTTCTTCTTCAATTAACCAGCACAGAATACCAATTATTGGAGATGTACTTGTGAATAATCTCAATCCACTGCTCACTGAAGCGCATCTTCTTTAAGATTATTCCAAGGAAAGTCCATGAGGCTTTGTCATAAGCTTTTGTCATATCAAGTTTCAAAACAACATCCCCATATATTGATTTGTTGATGTCACTGATAATCCCATGTGCAAGAAAGTTTCAAAACAACATCCCCATATATTGATTTGTTGATGTCACTGATGATCCCATGTGCAAGGAGAATGTTTTCTGAGATATCCCCGTAATGAAGTCATTTTGGTTCCTGGAAATGACCCTAGGTAATATACTGGAGAGCCTGGAGTTGAGGATTTTATAAATGACTTTGGAGGACACATTACAAAAGCTAATTGGACTGAGGTCTGAAAAACTTTGGGGGTGTTCAACTTTATGATTCATGACAATACATGTATGCGTATAGAATTTGGTAAGTGTGGAGCCTCTGAATACAACTTTGACAACATTATATACATCCTCAATGATAATGTCCCAACACTTGTTATAAAACGTCCCACTAAGTCCATTAGGGAGCTATTGGAATCAATGGATAATAGATTCTAATGTTATCATCATCATTAATACATCTTTCAATACAGTAGATGACTCCAAAATCAATGTTGCCGGAGTTTTCAGAAAAACAGTTCTTGCAAAAGTTCATCGCTCCCTCAGCAACAAACTCATAATCTTCAAGCCAGTTACCTTATTCATCTTTCTTCTTTTATATTTGATAGTAGCATGGAAGTAGGCAGTATTGGCATCACCCTTATTGAACCATTTAACTTTAGCTTTTTGGCTCAAAATAGAGTCATGAATCTTTAGGTATCTTATAAACTCAGCTTTACGCTTAGATAGTTCACATCTATTCTCTAGAATATTATTGGTCATGCAATTCTCATCTAGGTCCCTGATGAGGTTTTCCAATCTTTTAAGTTCCTCAAAGATATTTTCAAAAGTTACCCTGGACCATGTATTAAGTGCCTTAGTAGTGTTATTGATCTTCTGATGCAGGATGTATAAAGATTACCTTGGATGTAAATACCCCAACTGTTCTGCACTGTCCGAAGAAATTCAGGGTGTTTAGTCCAGAAGTTAAGAAGCTTGAAGTACCTTGAGTATCTTCATGATGTAGCTTCACCAGCAGTGGAGCATGATCTGAGCAGGATCTGGATAGGTCTATGACTGTTGTGCTATTGAGAATATCAAACCAACAAGAATCGTATACCAATATGTCGAGTCTTTTCCATATAGTAAGGGTTGAGTTATTACACCGGGTAACTTTAGCACCAGTAAAACCAGCATCTTGTAGACCATACTCGTTGAGACAGTATATGAAATCTAAACTTTCCTCTAGTCTGAATGACCCCCATGGGTCTTGGATGGCATGGGTCTTGGATGGCAGTAGATAAGTCTCTTAGTCTATTTATTAGTAATCACTTTAAACTTACCAATGACCCCCATGGGTCTTGGATGGCAGTAGATAAGTCTCTTAGATCTGACCATAACTCTCTTCTCAATTCTTTAGAGAATTTAGCAAAACTAACCGTTAATAGAAAGGAGAGGCAGTTATTGTGGTCAGCCTTAATGTGAACATGTTATTCTTTGTCTTGAAGGATAGTAATGTTGATGTTATTAGTCCAGAAAATCCATACCTTGTTAGAGAAATTAAAGAAGGCATGTTTCATTCCTAGCTTTCTTTTGAATTTCTCAATTTTTCCACTATCTACCATAGGTTTTTATAGGCAGATAAGAGGAAGTAGATATTGAAGTTTCAATGTTTGGAGTCTCTCAAGAGATCCTTTGGACCTTATACTCCTGATATTCCACGATATTGTATTAATCATGGGAAATATTAGGATTGGGGGTGCTTTGGTCTACCATTGAGGAGTCAATAGAGTTGTCTCTGAAAAATTAACTCCCTTCAATATTGTGTTGATTCCTTGAGGACAGGTTGTTGATATTGGAGATATTAGTCTGCTCCTTGTCTCGTAAACAGAGCGACTTCTCAGAGTGGGACTTTTTGATATCCCCCTAGTAACTTCATATTCTTATAAAGATTTTTCAATAGCTTCTTCGATACATTCCATAAACATTTCCTAGTTGAGCTTGTCACCAGGTACTCCTTCAGTATATCTAGATTCTGGGCTTTGTTGGTCATACCAGTTATCTTCTCCTTGATATAAGAGGTAGTATACTTCATAGGTAAGTTTATGGGGTCCATAGGGGTATAGTCTTGGGCACTTGATCCTCCCCTTTAGTAGTATCCCCGTTAATGGTACTAACTTTGTCTTTGAATCTCTGTTTTGTGATGGCACCCTTTTTCTATTATTGGCGTCATTACTGATCGAGAATTCCTTGCTGCTTTATGCTTGTTGATCAATATTATCTATATAAGACAATGGTTCATTTCTATTATTCTTGACTCTAAGATTATGGTGGCGTATTTCATTCTTGTTCTGCTTTCTTTCCTTTGTTTTGTTGTCATGTTCCCTATCCCATATAGAGTTCATGTTAAATTAGAATTTAGAGTCTTCCCTAGTTTTTTCTTGTACATTGTTCTCCTTATCTGTGGTAGTCTCCGTCATTTGTTCCATTATTTGTTGCTCAGCTAGTTGATTGAACATATTATTTTTAAGATGAATGTTTTTGCCTTGATTTATAAATTCATTATCCTTACTGGTCTGGGGTTCATTGGAGAAGAGTTCCCATTGAAGCTTTTTTTGCCTTTTCCTTTTCTTTTATCCACTTGTTTTCATCCTTCCCCTATAGTAGATTTGGAGGCATTAATGTCTTGTTTGTCTCTCATACTTATATCTACTTCCATCTGTTGTGTTCCATGCTTTGTAATGACAGCGCTAGAAATGGCCATATTTGAACTATATATGTTGCCTTTGTTGATCTGGTTGTTGATGTTTCTCTCAAGGTTGTTGGTTCCTCTTTTCTTCTTCTACTAACTCATTATTTTGGGTATCCACATGATCAGTTTTGGGAGCATGTTGACAGACCTCCCTTGTGTGACATTGGATTCTACAATGGAAGCAAAAGAGGGGGATTGTTTCATACTCAATTTTTTGATTGAAGGTCTCCAAAATACCTTTTGGATTCTGAATGGCCACCTGAACTTCAGTGATCAAAGGTTTCAATAGATCTATCTCAATCCTCATTTTAGTTGATGTGGGCCTTGTTTTTGTTTGAGTGGTTTATCCATGACAATCGGTGTTCCAATAGGCCCAACAATCCTACAGAGGGCTGCCCACTCATAGTCAGTATTTTAAAAGGTGTTTTCAGGGCGAGCCCCGAAGGCGTACCAAAAACTCCCCTAGGCAATGGTGTGGGGTGAAAGTATCAAGAGGCATATGCCCAGCAATTCGGGGAGTACGTCCGGGCATTTGAGGCACGTTGTTTAGTGAAGAGTAAGCCCCAGAGATATTTTTAAATTAAATAAAATTTGTTGAATAAGTCTTTCATATAATACCCAAATTCTCAAAAGTCAGTTTGGTAATTACTCAAAATGTTTAAAAAGGAACTCAAAAGTATTAAATTTAAAAGTCAAGACCTTTTTTATTGATTGAACCCCTAATTCGTGGTCTTTTTCAATTCTTTATCTTGTCCGCTAGTCTCCTAATATCTCCCAAAAGCAATGAATATTTAATTTTTTTTCACAAATACAAAGAGAACTCCATTCTCATTCATAGCAGCAAGTTGAAATTTCAAATTGCAGGTTAATCAACCTTTTTATTCCTCCATGTAGAAAACTTTATTCTTCTAGACTCAAGTTACTTGTGCTTGTAAGTAGCGTATAATAGATTGGTTTGACTAATTTTTTTATGGGGATGGAGCGCGCGCGCGCAGACTCAAATTACTTATGCTTGTAAGTAACGTATAATAGATTATTTTGATTAGTTTTTTGTGGGGATGGAGCACACATATATATAGTTTTCTTCAATTTTTATGCAATTTTACATGTTTATAAATATTTACTGTCATTATATTATTTTATAAAATATTAAAAATTAAATACCTAATTGGATTACTCCCCATGCTTCGGGGCTTATGCCTCACTGAGGCATATGTAAAACGCCTCGCCTTATGCCCACGCTTTTTAACACTGCTTATAGTAATGCCATGGAAGATTTGGTAGATTGATCCATACCGGTGCTAGCGTCGTAACCTTGTTTGGTTTGAAATTAGCAGTCCACCTCTGTATTTTCATGGAATGTTCTTCGCCACGTTGTATAAAGGTATATGAAGCTATTAAATTGTAGTCCTCTTCATTCTCAACATCAATGAGGACATGTTTAGAATCTTTGGCCCCTATTTTCACATGCCCTTTAGTATACACAATTCTCGCAAAATCTTCCCTAATTTTGTCAATTTGGGGGCGATTTCAATCGAAGTTGCCTATTAGAGTCCATTTGCATGTCTCAGCTAGTAGATCATGTTCTTCCTTTGTAAATGTGACTACTGGTTTTCCGTTGATGATTTCATGCTTCTTGTGCTGGAGTTTGATTCTGCCCTTATTTGTGGGTTGCACCTTCATCCCTAGAGCTCCTCTATACGTAGCATGATCTTCTGGGTTATGATTTTGACCCAAATTCATAGCTTGATTGCTAATGTTGTCGATTATTTGGGAATTTGTGGTAAGGGGTGAAAAATTCGTAACATTTGGTGGATCTGGGGGCTTGTTGGTGCTCGTTCCTAAAGGGAGAACGTAGATACTCATGTCTGAGTTTCGAGGGAGATAGTCGTTATCGGATAGATGTTACCGTTATTGAAGATAGAGAATGGGGATAAGAGAGAAGAGAGAGGGAGTTAGATTGTTGCCAGTGGTACTTACGTTGACAATCTAAGATTTATTAAGCTCATATATCTATTTTCTATTCTGAAATATAATTTATGACAATGCTTAAAGGTAAATAGAGCATATCATTATTTAAGCTTCATATTGAGATTTACATGTGTTCTATATATTTAAATATTTTAAGAGTCATTTGTTTATTATTTATAGTTATTAAAATTTGATTAATCTTGAAAATACATATAAATGTAACATTGTTGTCAGATTAATGAAAGAGAATAATTATAATGATTTATGGAGAAAATTCATCAAAAAAATCGTCCATTTATTCAATTTTTTCTAAGCATGTATATTTATATTGACTTACAAATAAAATTATCCATAACTTTAATAAAATAAATAATGAAGTACCAAAATTTGAAGGAGGGAAAGCCACAAGGACACTGTAACGACCCAAAATCCGACCAGCCGTGATGGCACCTAACCTAACCCGTTAGGTAAGCCAATTAACTACAATCCAATTTAATTAGGTTTATCGATGAAAATAAATAATAAAATAACTGAACCTTCCTACTTTTCCCAAGGACTTGTAGTACAAATCATGAGCTTCTAAGATTTTGAATTTGCAAAGCTGATATGAAATAAAGTACATCATATGTTTGAAATATACATGAACAGATTAATAATTCTAAAGCTACAAAGAACAAGAGGCAGTTATGACCGGATTGCGGAAACATCTTCAATGCCAGCTCCCGCCAAACACCGCAACATCAGCATCCAAAATCTGCACACAAGGTACAATACTGTAGTATGAGTACAACCGACCCAATGTACTCAGTAAGTATCTTGTCTAACCTCGTTGAAGTAGTGACGAAGAGTTTTTTAGTAAAATGATACTTACCATTATAATCTATGCAGTATACTAACAATAGAAACAATTACAGAGCATAAAAGATAAGGGTACAATGAAACAACTAAGCGAGGCAGAAAAGATTACTAGGAGAAATATATTTAAGATATCACATCGAATGACACGGTAATACCTTCGTGCACTTGTCTCATTCTCACCCAATATATATATGTAGATCAAATCAATTGGCACGGCAACACCCTTCATGCATTTATATCTTTCTCACTGAATATACATATAATAGTACTGACTAGTTGGAAGAAATTACAACAACAAATAAAGAAATAAAGTGGGATGCACACAGGAAGAAACAACGAACAAAGCAGTACATATGAACCACAGAAATAGACTGGGGAAAAAGGGTCATAGAAATTATGACCTCAACTAGGAAAGGAAAATATAAATTTCACTAATTAGCATGGTAGAAGGCTTAGATGCAAATATAACAAATAATAAGAAAATCATAATATTTGAAAGTTAAACAGATAGAAGGTATGGATAACACAACTACACTTGTGTAACGACCCGACTAGTCGTTTCGAGAGTTATAGCCCTGTTTTCCCCATTTCTACTTCTTTTTATGTTATTCAGCTATATTATCTGGCCATGGTTCTCACAGTGCTCATCAGGGCCACTCATCACTTAGTGCCCTTACAGCTCAGAGTTCGTCCCGTGCTCCACCTGTTCAGGGCTCTTCCATGCCAGGTTCTTCTACCAGTTATCCCGGTGCTAGGGGTTCCCTTCAGTTTTCGCCGTCAGCACCAGGGAGTTGTTTTGAGTGTGGGGAGCTTGGGCATATGTGGAGGCAGTGTCCTCGTCGTCATGGAGGTCTATCTCAGCAGAGGAGTCAGCCTCCAACTACAGCACCAGTTACCTCACTACCCGCCCAGTCAGCTCGGTGTGGAGGTCAGTCAACTAGGGATCCCCCTAGAGGGGGAGGCAGATCGGGGGATGGTCAGGCTCGTTTCTATGCTCTCCCTGCTAGAACAGATGCTATTGCTTTAGATGCTGTGATTACAGGTATTGTCTCAGTTTGTCACGGAGATGCCTCAGTATTATTTGACCCCGGTTCCACGTATTCATATGTTTTCTCGTATTTCGCCTATTTTTTGAATATTCCCCGTAAGTCTTTAATTTCTTTTGTTCGTGTATCTACTCTTGTGGGCGATACTATTATTGTGGACCGCGTATGTCGGTCATGTGTGGTGGCTATTAGGGGTCTAGAGACCCAAATGGACCTTTTGCTGCTCAATATGGTCGACTTTGATGTGATATTGAGTATGGATTGGTTATCTCCATGTCATGCTGTTATAGATTGTCATGCTAAGATGATGACGTTGGCTCTGCTGGGAATTCCGAGGGTTGAGTGGAGCAGTTCTGTAGTTTATGTACCAAGTAGGGTGGTTTCATATTTGAAGGCTCGGCGTATAGTTGAGAAGGGTTTCCTATCTTATTTGACTTTCGTGAGGGATGTTAATGCAGAGACTCCTGTCATTGATTCTGTTCCGGTGGTACGTGATTTTTCGGATGTGTTTCTTGCAGACCTGTCGGGCATGCTGCCTGACATGGATATTGACTTTGGTATTGATTTGGTGCCGGACACTCAACCCATTACTATTCCACCGTATCGTATGGCACCAGCGGAGTTGAAGGAATTGAAAAAACAATTTCAGGAACTCCTTGATAAGGGGTTTATTCGGCCTAGTATGTCACCTTGGGGTGCACCAGTTCTATTTGTGAAGAAAAAGGATGGTTCCATGAGAATGTGTATTTATTACAGGTAGTTGAACAAGGTCACAGTCAAGAACAAGTATCATTGCCTCGTATTGATGATTTATTTGACCAGCTTCAGGGAGCGAGGGTGTTCTCCAAGATTGATTTGAGGTCCGGTTATCACCAACTGAAGATTCGGGATTCAGATATTCTTAAAAAAGCTTTTAGGACCCGATATGGACATTATGAGTTCTTGGTGATGTCTTTTGGGCTGACCAATGCCCCAGCAGCATTCATGCATTTGATGAACAGTGTATTCCAGCCCTATTTGGACTCATTCATTGTTGTATTCATTGATGACATCCTGGTGTACTCTCTTAGCCAGGAAGAGCACGCTCAACATTTGAGGGTTGTATTGCAGAGATTGAGGGAGGAGAAACTTTACGCAAAGTTCTCTAAATGTGAGTTTTGGCTCAGTTCAGTAGCATTCTTGGGGCACGTGGTGTCCAGTGAGGGTATTCAGGTGGATCCGAAGAAGATAGAGGCGGTGCAGAGTTGGCCTAGACCATCCTCAGCCACGGAGATTAGGAGCTTTCTTGGTTTGGCGGGTTACTACCGTCACTTTGTGGATGGATTTTCATCTATTGCATCGCCCTTGACCAAATTTACCCAAAAGGGTGCTCCATTCAGGTGGTCGGATGAGTGCGAGGAGAGCTTTCAGAAGCTCAAGACTGCTTTGACCACAGCTCCAGTGTTAGTTCTGCCATCAGCTTCAGGTTCTTACACTGTGTATTGTGATTCCTCGAGGATAGGCATTGGTTGTGTTTTTATGAAGGAGGGTAGGGTGATTGCCTATGCCTCGCGCCAGTTGAAGACCCATGAGAAGAATTATCCTGTCCATGATCTTGAGTTAGAAGCCATTGTTCACGCCTTGACTATTTGGCGTCATTAATTGTATGGGGTTCATTGTGAGATCTATACTGATCACTGAAGTCTCCAGTATTTGTTAAAGCAGAAGGATCTTAATTTGCGTCAGCGGAGATGGTTGGAGCTTCTTAAGGACTATGATATCACTATTCTGTACCATCCGGGGAAGGACAATGTGGTGGTCGATACTTTGAGTTGCCGGGCAGAGAGTTTGGGGAGTTTAGCATATCTTCCAGCAGCAGAGAGACCTTTGGCATTGGATGTTCAAGCCTTAGCGGGCCAGCTTGTCAGATTGGATATTTCGGAGCCTGGTCGGGTATTGGCTTGTGTGGTCTCCAGGTCTTCTCTTTATGATCATATAAGGAAGCGTCAGTATGATGACCCCCACTTGCTCGTTCTTTAGGATAGGGTTCAGAGAGGTGATGCTAGGGATGTGACTATTGGTAATGACGGCGTGCTGAGAATGTAGGGTCGGATATGTGTGCCTAATGTAGATGGGCTTCGAGAGTTGATTCTTGAGGAGGCCCACAGCTCGTGGTATTTTATCCATCCGGGTGCCGCGAAGATGTAACAGGATTTGAGGCAGCACTATTGGTGGAGGCGGATGAAGAAGGATATAGTTGGGTTTGTGGCTCGGTGTCTCATCTGTCAGTAGATTAAGTATGAGCATCAGAGACCGGGTGGCTTGCTTCAAAGATTAGAGATCCCAGAGTGGAAGTGGGAGCGGATCACCATGGACTTTGTAGTTGGGCTCCCACGGACTTCGAGGAAGTTCGATGCTATTTGGGTTATTGTGGATCGGCTGACCAAGTCCGCGCACTTCGTTCCAGTTGGTACTACTTACTCTTCAGAGCGGTTGGCTGAGATTTACATCCGAGAGATCATTCGCCTGCATGGTGTCCCAGTTTCCGTCATTTCAGATAGGGGTACTCAGTTCACATCGCAGTTTTGGAGGGCCGTGCAGCGAGAGTTGGGTACTCAGGTTGAGTTGAGCACAACTTTTCACCCTCATACAGACGGGCAGTTCGAGCGCACTATTCAGATATTGGAGGACATTTTGCATGCTTGTGTCATTGACTTTGGGGGTTCATGGGACCAGTTTATGCCACTTGCGGAGTTTGCATATAACAACAGTTATCACTCGAGTATTTAGATGGATCCGTACGAGGCTTTATATGGGAGGAGATGTAGATCTCCGGTTGGATGGTTTGAGTCGGGTGAGGCTAAGCTCTTAGGTACAGACTTTGACCAGGATGCATTAGATAAGGTGAAATTGATTCAGGAGTGGCTTCGCACGACACAGTCTAGGTAGAAGAGCTACGCGGATAGGAAGGTCCATGATGTGTCTTTTATGGTTGGGGAGAAGTTTTTGCTGAAGGTATCACCCATGAAGGGTGTTATGAGTTTTGGGAAGATGGATAAGTTGAGCCCCCAGTTTATTGGTCCTTTTGAGGTGCTTCAGAGGATAGGAGAGGTGGCTTATAAGCTTTTGGATTTCAGCACGGTTCAGTTGGAGGGTGATATGACTTATGATGTGGAGCCTGTAGCTAAGTTGGATCGGCAGGTTCGAAGGTGGATGTCAAAGGATATAGCTTCAACGAAGGTGCAATGGAGATGTCAGCTTGTGGAGGACGCCACCTGGGAGACTTAGCGGGAGATGCATGCCTATTCGAGACTCCAGGTATGTTTCTAGACCCGTTCGAGGACGAACGAATATTTAAGAGGGGGAGGATGTAACGACCCGGCCGGTCGTTTCGATAGTTATAGCCACATTTTCCCCATTTCTACTTCTTTTTGTGTTATTCAGTTATATTTTGTTATATCGGGTTAGTTGGTTCGGGACCAGAGTGGTTTTAGAATAAATTGAGACACTTAGTCTCTTAAGTAGAAACTTAAGTTGGAAAAGTCAATCGGATGTTAACCTATGTGTAAACGATCTCGGATTTGAATTATGATGGTTCTGTTAGCTCTGTTAGGTGATTTTGGACTTAGGAGTGCGTCCGAAATGTGATTTGGAGGTCCGTGGTAGAATTAGGCTTGAATTGGCAAAATTGGAAATTTGACGATTTCGGTCCATAGAGGAAAATTTGATATCGGGGTCGGAATGGAATTCCGGAAGTTGGAGTTGGTTCGTAGTGTCATTTGTGATGTGTGTGCAAAATTTGAGGTCATTCGGACGTGGTTTGGTTGGTTTAGGCATCTATTGCCGAATTTGGAAATTTAGAAGTTCTTAGGCTTGAATCCGAGGGTAATTTGATGATTTGATGTTGTTTTGAGTGATTCGAAGGTTCGACTAAGTTGGTATTGTGATATATGACTTATTGGAATTTTTGGTTGAGGTCCCGAGGGCCTCGGGCTAATTCCGGGTGGTTAACGGATTTGTTGAAGTTGGAAAATGCAGTTGAAGTTGTTGCTACTGCTATTTTCGCACCTGCGGAAGAAAGAGTGGCAGGTGCGAGGCCGCTGGTGCGTGTGGGGAGTGCGCTCGTGCAGGAAACGCTGGGCTAGGCAGGATGCGTAGGTACAAGTTAGAGGTCGCATCTGCGAGCCCGCAGGTGCGAAACCTGAGTCGTAGAGGCGGAAAGGGGAATGCTCGGCAGACTTCACAGAAGCGGAGGCAACGCGCAGGTGTGACGAGTTTGCCGCAGATGCAGAGTCTGGGCGGATAAGTGAGTTGCACAGGTGCGGTCACGCGGGAGCGAGTAAATGGCCGCAGGTGCGAAAAGCCTGGGCAAAGGGTACATATTGCACACTTCGTGCATTTTGGTGCATTCTTCACCATTTCTATTCGGTTTTGGAGCATTTGGGAGATATTTGAAGAGGGAATCAAAGGGGTTTCGTTGAGGTAAGTTACTTGAGCCTTAATACTTGTATATATGGTGATTTTCCGTTGTTTAATCATTGTAATTTGTAAAAATGAGGGGTTAGGGCTTGGAATTTTTGGAGAGTAATTTAAGGATTTGAAGGACCAAACGATGTCGTATTTTGATCAATTTGGTATGGTTAGGTTCGTGAGTGAATGAGCTTTCTAGTTTTGTAAATTTTGTCGGATTTCTAGACGTGGGCCTGGGGGGCGGGTTTGAGCCAATTTCGGGTTTTGGTCTAATTTTGTAGCCTTTCTTGTGTAATTCATTCCATTAGTGCGTATTGATGGTATTGTACTGATTGTGAATTGATTCGGAGCATTTGGAGACCGAGTCCAGAGGCAAGAGCATTGCGGGGTAGAGATTTGAAAGATTTGAGGTAAGTAACGATTGTAAATCAAGTCCTGAGGGTACAAAACCCCGGATTTTGTATCATTCTACTATTTTAAGTGACGCACATGCTAGGTGACGGACGTGTGGGCGTGCACTGTTTGGAATTGTGACTTAGTCCGTCCCGTAGCAACTGTAAGGTTGCATACTTTGTTGAAACTATATGATACTTATATGTTTTAGAAAGAATTTCTGTAAATTGGGTTGAATGCCATGTTTGGGCCCTGCGCCAGTGCTGTTTGGACCCTTAGGGGATTTTTCTTACTATCCTCTTATTGTTTTCGATTGAAAATCTATACTCAATCATGTTTATTCTTGTTTACCGCATAACCCATTTTTATGACTCTATTTTGATGCATATAAATATTTTGGGCTGAATGCCCTGTTTTACTGAAATGCCCAAGTGGCTGAGAGGTTTATGACTGAGTGAGGCCGAGGGCCTGATTTGTGAGGATATTTATGGGATCGGGCTGCACGCTGTAGCATGTTGATATCGGCCGAGGGCCTGATTATGAGGATGAGTGTGGATCGGGGCTACCCGCTTGCAGCATACTTTATTATTATAGCACATGAGTTGTCCGTGCAGCACGTGAGTTGTCCGTGCAGATTATAGCGCTTGGGCTGAAGGAGCCCCTCCGGAGTCTGTACACACCCCCAGTGAGCGCAGGTACCTACTGAGTGCGAGTGCCGAGTGCTGAGTGACTGGGAGGCATGAGTGATTGTGAGGTATGCCCGAGTGGCAAGAGTGATTGTGAGGTATGCCCGAGTGGCACGAGTGACTGTGAGGTTTGCCCGAGTGGCTGTATATGAGTGATGTTTTGCCCGAGGGGCTGTTTATGATTTCATCATTTTGCTCACCTTTGCATTTTTCCTCTGTCTGAAAGTTGTTGAAAAATATCTTTAAATGATTTTTACTGGAACTGGGTTAAACGATATGTTTTGATTCAAATCCTGATTTTAAAAGCATGTGGTATTTTATCGAGATTTCCCGATATGAATGTTATATGCTTTATTGCTCGTCACTACTGCTTAGTCTTTATTTTTTTTTGTTACTTACTGAGTTGGCGTACTCACGTTACTCCATGCACAATGTGTGCAGATTCAGGTGTAGCTGGACACGGTAGCGGTTATTGATTGTTCTGGTTGCAGATTTTTCTTGGAGATAGCAAGGTAGTTGTTTGGCGATCGCACCCCCTGCTCTTCTCCCTCTTATCTTCCTCTAGTTGTATTTAGCTATTTTTCCAGGCTGAGTTAGCCTTGATATTGTTAGACAGATTGTAGTAGATGCTCATGACTAGTGACACCTACATGTCAGGCTTTTCCTTCCACACTTTTATTTTGATTGGAACTCCTTTACGAAGGTTTTTATGTTAAATAACATTGGAATTATCTTTGAAATAAAAATATCTGTTTGTTTTGAAAATGATTCGTCTTGCCTAGTTCCACGATAGGCATAATCATGACAAGGGTTAGTTTGGGTCGTGACAACTTGGGGTTGAGGACACAGAAAGAACAACGACTACAAATCACATAGAAAACATAGGTGCACAATAACAGCTCAAGATAAAGGCATGAAAGTATACATGACGAAAAGATATCACAATATAATGTATGTCTCTTGTCCTCGCCTGCACGGAAACACCCTTCGTGCCATGAACATATGATAATATAAAAATAATGGCAATCTAAATAAAATGGCACGACATCACCCTTTGTGCTTTTACTCTCAAGTGAAATGGCATGGCATCACCCTTCGTGTTTTTACTCTCAAGTGAAATGGCACGGTATCACCCTTCGTGCTTTACACTCACATGACATGGCACGATATCACCCTTCATGCTTTATACTCTCCCTCACATGATAATATATATATATATACAATGCCACGACATCACCCTTCGTGCTTTACACTCTTCCTCACTTGATAATGTATATGAAATGGTACGTCATCACCCTTTTTGCTTCACACTCTTCCTTACCAAGCACATGTATATCATTAACAAGCAAGGTAGGAAGCATAAATAACATCAACGAGAGTGTTTGAACGAATGTTCCAAATTGAACATCAATCACGTCTTTCAAGCCAATAATAATTCTATAACCTTAAGTACTTTATTATCCCAGTATTTTAACAAGTCTCAAAAATGATCTTCAACTCATGTATAGAATTCAAAATCTCAAGAATAACGGCTGTAGATTCTTATTTATGATTAAGTATAATAACAACCGGATTTAGCACATAACAAAATTCACAAACGTCCGTTAGATTTTTAATTAAATAATAATAAGACAAATTAGGGTTTCTAGCATTTAATGTCATATTCATAGAAATCTAGAAGTCAAAGAATACATGAAATAAGAGTGTCACATAATTCTACAAAGCACAATAAATCGTATAATATACCTCTGATCATGATTAACCCTGTCACATGCATATGTACTTGTCACCTCATATATATATCACCCCCGCATGTAACAAATAATGGCAATTACTAGAAAAAATTTCCTTAACAAAGTTAGGCAAAACACTTACCTCAAACAAGCCAATTCCAATGTCGAGCAACCTAAACAATGCCCCAGAAATTTCATTCTGCGCGTATCAACTTCCGAACGGCTAGAATATAGTCGCAATTAATTCGATTCAGTCAACACAAATTATAGAAATTAATTCCATATTAAAAAACTAATTTTCCCACAAAATCTGAAATTACACTCAAAAATCGCAAGTGGGGCCCACGTCTTGGAATCCGACGAAACTTATAAGATCCGACAACCCATTCAATTATGAGTCCAACCATACTAATTTTACTCAAATCCGACTTCGAATCGACATTCAAATCTCAAAAATTCATTTTATGGAATTATAGAAAATTCCTTCGATTTCTCTTGAAAAATCAATAGTCTAACGCCGAAAACGAAAATTAATTCATGCAATATAATCACAAGGGAGTCAAGAATACTTACCCCTAGTTGTATGAAAAAGTTCCTCTCCAAGGTCGCCCAAACCGAGCTCCAAAATCCGAAAATGGCTAAAAATAGCGAAACCCCAAGCTTAAAGCTTCTGCCCAGCGTCTTCCGCATTTGCGGTCGCATAGTCGCATCTGCGGCCTCAGCTTCTGCAGAAGAAGCTCGCATCTCGAGTCAGCCTTGGCCAGCAGTGGTCGCTTCTACGACATCCAAACTGCATCTGCGGTCGTGCTTCTGCGCAGGTTGGGTCGCTTCTGCGACCAGTTTTCACGCTTCTGCGAGCCGCACCTGCGGTCCCTCATGCGCAGATGCGAAGACACCACCAACAGAAAAATTCAAGCATTTTCTTAAGTCCGAATTTGATCAATTAATCATCAAAACTCACCCGAGGCCCCCGGGACCTCAACGAAATATACCAACAAGTCCTAAAATATCATACGAACTTAGTCGAACCTCTAAATCACATCATACTACACTAAAATCACGAATCATACCCCAATTCAAGCTTAATCAAACTAAGAATTTTCAACTTCTACATTTGATACCGAAACCTATCAAATCAAGTCTAATTGACCTCAAATTTTGAACACAAGTCATAAATGACATAACGGACTTATGAGAACTTTCAGAACTGGATTCCGACCCCGATATCAAAAAGTAAACTCCCCGGTCAAACTTCCAAACTTAAATTTCTAATTTTGCCATTTCAAGCCTAATTTAGCTACGGTCTTCTAAATAATTTTTCGGACACGCTCCTAAGTGCAAAATCACCATACAGAGCTATTGGAATCAACAAAACTCTATTCCAGAGTCATTTACACATAAGTCAATATCCGGCCAACTATTTCAACTTAAGCTTTACATATTGGAACTAAGTGTTCCAATTCATTCTGAAACCTCTACGACGAGTCACATAATTATAATAGAACACATGATAAGCAATAAATGGTGAAACGAGGCTGTAATACTTAAAAAGACCGGTCGGTTCGTTACATTCTCCCCCACTTAAACATACGTTCGTCCTCGAACGTGTCAAGAGTTATTTCCAATCCATCAAATCTCTGTACCACCTTACCATGCACATACTAGGGGAATCCCATGTCACCCTATTCTATATAGGCCTGACAACACAACATAATTGAAGATCATTACTCTAACCTTAGTCCGTAAAACTTAGAAACCAAATTTTTAACATCCAAAATTTCTTACAAGACCCGAATCTCTCATTTACATATTGTATAAATCTGAACAGGTCATGCCAAGCCTTAACCATGACTCAATATGTAATCACATGATACACTACATCACTCAGTTACTCACAACAATAACTGCTGACCACCATAGCTTCCCAAAAACAAATTCGATACCGTTAGTAAACCTCATATCAATTAAAACCTCATTCAAAACCTTCGCACACTGCCGATGGTGAAAGAAACATGCATAATTTCTTAACCACTTATCTGATAAATAATCCGCAAAGCTCACTCATCCGACCAGAGCCCTTACCCAAATTCTTAGCGGAAATATGGTATCATTCTTCCGAACATTCCTGACCCCAATATGATAATGCAATTCTCAGGTCTAGAAAGTTCATCTCACCCAATACAAGTAGCCCAATAGACAAGTCTCACCAAAATCTATATGGATCCCCACACAACGCGGTTCCGTATACCAATAGGTAATAATTCAGGCAGGATAGATAATAGTAAGATAGTTAACAAGAGGGCTACTAAGCAAGTTAAGCAAGCAGGAAAATTAACATTTTCCTACGAACTATCTTCAAACAAGTAAGAGCAAAACACACGAAATAAGCATACAAAATTTCATCTCATCATAGTACAGTTGCGATACGAAATCCGATCTAATAACAGTAGCCGGCTCTCCCAAAGCTCACATCAATATCAACCACACGGACAACTCACGTTTTTGCATGAACAACTCATGTGCTATAGTACAATATCTAGATCCGCCTAACATAGTCACAGGCCTCCAGTCCGAACATATTATACAGGAGCAGTTAAACAAGTATGCACGTATGTGATGAATGAAATAAGATTCTCATATTCCTCGACTGGTATAAATGACATGCTAAAGTGTAGGCATGTACGATGTGTGCTATCATAGCTCAACTCGGCAAGTTACCATATAAATTTCTAATCACCAAATTTTACTCAGGAAGTTAACCTCTTCATAACCTCCAGTATGGCTCAAATAGTTCACAACACTGGTACAATTATGAGAAACATTATAGCTTTAAGCTTACAGTTAACTCTAGGCATATCATAGCCTTTGCATTTCCCCGAGCGTGAATAAATACCTTGGTTCCCGCACATGGGGTCAAGCCCAAACATATGTGCAGCTGTAGCGCATGGCTATCACAATGAATTCAGGCAACTAGTGCCTCAACCAAGTTTAAATAAGATATTTAATTTGCCAAGAACCTTTCACATGATCCCACCCCGTAGAAAATCACAATACACAACATGTTTCTCATGTTGGTAGGAAATATCCATCTCAAATCGTGGTAGAAACCATCAAGAACACTTTGAAATCAATTTGCACATAACCAAGCTATCAGAATTGAATTCCTCTAACTCGACCAAGCAACGCAGGTCACCAAACCCAAGAATATTGCCACCAAAACATATGTAGAGCCTCTCCACATCATAATTAACCCCATAAGTACCACAATCGAGACACCCACTCTGAAAAGACCTTATGTGTATTTAAAATTATTCTTTTTACCTTCCTTATACTGAAATATAGAATCCATAGTCATACAAAATTACCACAAGTCCCGATATCATCCAATGTCAATAATCGATTTTAGCGATATACATATCCGAAAAGTTTTCAATTGCCATATATACATGTTGAATCCATTAGAACCCTCTCGGGAGTCGTCCACTCTACTCAAATCTCAATCGTGTTGCCCAAGCGACCAAACGACTTGTGCCCCACTTGCACAACAACGCCCAAAGAAGTATATCCCACCTTAATGTAACGAGTCAATTTCATACTCCATGCGCACTACATCTCGAGTCATCCTCGGTCTCAACCTCCGCAAGTCATAGCTAATCCACTAGTACGCCTCAGACCAAAAACTAATATTTACCCCATAACCATGCGATCAAATCGTCAATAGCAGGCTCCCCCACTTGGCTCAAAGCCATAAGGTAACACATTCGATAACTTACAATACCCATACTCTATTACTTCCATAATCATGTACCGAAATTTAACTAAATCCTCCATAAGCTCATGTGGCACATGTCATAGAATACCCAAATTATCTGCTAAGCACGCATTCATTCTCGTGATGGTTTGACTTCCTTGACCATTTCAAATTCAAATCTCAATGCATACACCCTGCCGGTAGAAAAGAAAGCCTCCACACAACATCATAATGATCGCACTTCCGTAGTTTACCCACCTGTTTAGCTTTAAACTGACATCTCTCCATAACCTTTCAAAGCCAATTAAACAATATGAAAAATCTTTCAATGCATTCATACTCGAGACTATACGTCAAATCAAGACAGACACCAGACACCCAATAGCCTATTTTTCATCATAAGGAAATATTTCTCGTCACATTCAAACCATCTTAACACATCCCGCAGTCACATCATACTTATCATATAGCCATTCAACCGCTCATCGAGCCATAATTTCCACTCATAAGGATACTATCGGTCATATGAGTCCAAATGTAAAACTTACAACTGAATCCACCGA
The DNA here is from genome assembly GCF_000715075.1 of Nicotiana tabacum. Classification (NCBI taxonomy): domain Eukaryota; kingdom Viridiplantae; phylum Streptophyta; class Magnoliopsida; order Solanales; family Solanaceae; genus Nicotiana; species Nicotiana tabacum. The sequence continues at coordinate 6,113,436 of NC_134097.1, read as the reverse complement.
GCTTAAGTTGCGGTCTAACCCTGGCCTCAGGTCCTCCAGACTTGTCCACCACCAAAACAAAGAATACTCAACTCGAACCTCGTTCATAGAATCACGAGCCGGTTATTCACAGCTGATACCTAGCGCACACGAATGCGTGGAAGGAATTCAAAGAGTTATGTTTGAAGCTGAATTAATTCCACACGATAATGAAAGAAAGATGGAAAATTATCCTAAATGCATTGTAGCCTCTCGAAGATAAGTATGAACGTCATCATACCGATCCGCAAGACTCTACTAGACATTTACTCATGATTTGTAGAACCTATGAACCTAGGGCTCTGATACCAACTTATCAAGACCCAAAATCCGACTAGTCGTGATGGGACTTAACCTAACATGATAGGTAAGCAATTAAATAAAATCCAATTTAATTAGGTTTATCGAGAAAAATAAATGATAAAATAACTGAACCTTTCTACTTTTCCCAAGGACTTGTAGTACAAATCATGAGCTTCTAAGATTTTCAATTTGCAAAGCTGATATGAAATAAAGTACATCATCTGTTTGAAATATACATGAACAAATTAATAATTCTAAAGCTACCAAGAATAAGAGGAAGCTATGACCGGATTGTGGAAACATCTTCAATGCTATCTCCCGCCAAATACCGCAACATCAACATCCAAAATCTGCACACAATGTGCAGAAGTATAGTATGAGTACAACCGACCGCATGTACTTAGTAAGTATCTTGCCTAACCTCGTCGAAGTAGTGACGAGGATTTTTTTTAGTAAAATGATACTTACCGTTATAACCTGTGCAGTATACTAACATTAGAAATAATTACAGAGCATAACAGATAAGGGTACAATAAAACAACTAAGTGAGGCAGAAAAGATTACTAGCAGAAATCACAATAGCAATTTCATAATTTTCCTGGTATGAGAAATATATTTAAGATATCACATCGATTGGCACGGTAATACCTTCGTACACTTATCTCATTCTCACCCAATATAGATATCTAGATCAAATCAATTGGCACAACAACACCATTCATGCATTTATATCTTTCTCACCGAACATACATATAACAGTACCGACTAGGTGAGAGAAATGCCAATAACAAATAAAGAAATAAAGTGGGATGCGCACAGGAAGCAACAACGAACAAAGCAGTACATATGGACCACGGAAACAGACTGGGGAAAAAGGGGCATAGAAACTAGGAAGGGAAAATATAAATTTCACTAATTAGCATGGTAGAAGGCTTAGATGCAAATATAACAAACATGAAGAAAATCATAATATTTGCAAGTTAAACAGATAGAAGGCATGGATAACCCAACAACACTTGGGGGGTAGAGGAAACAGAAAGAACAACGACTACAAGTCACGTAGAAAATATTGGTGCACAATAACATCTCAAGATAAAGGCATGAAAGTACACACGACAAAAAGATATCACAATATAATTTATGTCTCTTGTCCTCACCTGCACGGAAACACCCTTCGTGCCATGAACATATGATAATATAAAAATAATGGCACGACATCACCCTTCGTGCTTTTACTCTCATCCTCACCTGATAATACAAATGAAATGGTACGGCATCACCCTTCATGCTTTACACTCTCAATGGCACGGCATCACTCTTCGTGCTTTATACTCTCAAATGGCACGACATCACCCTACGTACTTTACACTCTCCCTCACATGATAATATAATTCAAATATATATATATATATAACCCTTCGTGCTTTACACTCTTCCTTACCAAGAATATGTATATCATTAACAAGCAAGGTAGGAAGCATAAATAACATCAAGGAGAGTATTTGAACGAATGTTCTAAATTGAACATCAATCACGTCTTTCAAGCCAATAACAATTCTATAACTTCAAGTACTTTATTATCCCAATATTTCAACAAGTCTCAAAAATGATCTTCAACTCATGTATAGAATTCAAAATCTCAAGAATAACGGTCGTAGAGTCGTATTTATGATTAAGTATAATAACGACCGGATTTAGCACATCAGAAATATTCAAAAAAGTCCGTCAGATTTTTAATCATATTATAATAAGCCAAATCAGGGTTTCTAGCATTTAATGTCATATTCATAGAAATCTAGAAGTCAAAGAAGACATGAAACAAGAGTGTCACATAATTCTACAAAGCACAATAAATCGTATAATTTATCCCCGAGCATGATTAACCCTGGAACATACATATATGATCATCACCTCATATATGTATCAGCCCCGCATGTAACAAATAATGGCAATTAGTAGGAAAACGCCCCTCAACAAAGTTAGGCAAAACACTTACCTAAAACAAGTCAATTCCAATGTCAAGCAAGCTAAACAATGCTCCAGAAATTCCATTATGCGCGTATGAACTTCCGAACGGCTCGAATCTAGTCACAATTAATTCAATTTATTCAACATAGATTATAGGAATTAATTCTATATTAAAAAACTAATTTTCCCACAAAATCTGAAATTACACTCAAAAATCGCCAATGGGGCCCACGTCTCGGAATCCGACAAAACTCACAAGATCCGATAACCCATTCAATTACGAGTCCAACCATACTAATTTTACTCAAATCCGGCTCTTAATCGACATTCAAATCTCAAAAATTCATTTTATGGAATTATAGAAAATTCCACCGATTTCTCTTGAAAAGTCAATAGTCTAACGCCGAAAATGAAGATTAATTCATGCAATATAATCACAAAGGAGTCAAAAACACTTACCCCAAGTTATGTGAAAAAATTCCTCTCAAAGATTGTCCAAACCGAGCTCCAAAATTCGAAAATGACTAAAAATAGCGAAACCCCAAACTTAAAGATTCTTCCCAGCGTCTTCCACATTTGCAGTCGCATCTGCGGCCTCCACTTTTGCGGAAGAAGCTCGCATCTACGAGTCAGCCTTGGCCAGCAGTAGTCGATTCTGCGACATCCAAATATCCTTCTTCCTTCAAAATATCCATAACCCACCCCATTCACCTTCACTAAGAACTTTGTAGAAGTCACGACTAATGACACAAACCTTCTAGGAAACCCAGAGCCTTGTAGAATTTCTTCAATAAATTCCCATCTAACCATATCAATTTTCATCATACACCTAGGTGAAGTTTTCCTCTTATAATGCCTTAGCAGGCCGTGGAATATTAATACATTCTGAATCATTGACCTTCCTTGAACAAAAACAGCTTGTGTGTCATTCACCACTAATTGTAGGACAGCTTGTAACCTTTTGCATATCATCTTGGAGATACACTTGTAAACCACAATGCAACATGAGATAAGCCTGAATTGGCTAGCCACCACTGGTCTATCAACTTTAGGAATCAATGCTATCATTGTTACGTTACTCAGTTTCAAGAGCTTCCCATTTTGGAAAAACTCCAAAACTGCTTATTTGACTTCATTACCAACACTGATGTGGTTTTGTTAATGCAAGGGATGTTCAGGATTTGCATTAAAGAGGCTATGTTCAGCATTTGCATTAACAAAAGTCCATGTCTGGATGGGTATGGTAGTGGTTTTTCCAGATATGCATGGAGGACAATATTGGATTACCTCTTATCCTATCCCCTGTATGGAGGACAACATTAAAATCACCTAACACCATCCAAGGAATATTGCTACCTATGCCAACAGAACAAAGATAATCCCATAATTCCTTCCTATCTTCTTTGAGATTATAAGCATACACAAATGTTATCATAAAAGTCAACTATAAATGAACAAATATGGATTGGTAAGTGATAGCCTGAGCTATACTTCCTTTGACAATCACATTATAGAGGTCTGCTCGCCACATCACCCAAAATCTCCCATTATAATGGGACTCATGATATGTCGAAAATTGCCATCCTGCAAACATTGTTCTTGCTATCACTGGTACTCTATTAATATTTATTTTGGTCTCTAAAAGACCTATCAAACCTACATTATTCTCCTTGTATAGGAGTTTCACCTTCTCCTGCTTATTAAGCCCATTCAGGCCCCTCACATTCCAACATAATATATTAACCATTTCCAGTAATTGGAAATAGTTTATCACCTCTTCCAACCTCCACCAATTTCTACATCCCTGAAGTTGAGGTACCCTCTTTGCCCAATGCTTGAAATGAGTTGGCCACTACCATTGCTTCCTTTCCTGTTCTAGGTGACTTCCCAATCCTAGATGGTTGAACCCACCCTCAATCTTTCTTAACACCATCCACATGTACTTTGAATTCTTCCCCTTGTGTCTTGTGATGTGCAATCCTTAGATCAAAGTTATTGTCGTCCTTATTTCTTCATTTTTTTTAGTCTCTGTTGTCTTCTCTATCTCAGCTTCTTTCTCCTTACAATTTTGAGGATTCTCCCCATGAGCATCCTTCCCTTCCCCAGTTTTCTTTGTCTTTTTATTCACCTTATTGTCTTTTTCTTTCTGCATAAATCAGCTGTATGCCCATATTTATGACATGTACCACACACAGATGACTTCCAATCATAAACAACATTCTGATCTATCACAACTCCTTTCTCATTTCTAAAGTATATCTCCTTAGGTAATTGAGCCCAATCTTCGCTTCCACCAATAATCTGGCAAAGTTAAGCCCCGCTTTCTTCTCTGTAGTCCTATCAACCATCAATGCTCTCCCAACCAAGCTTCCTATTTTTCTCAAGCCTCTAGCACTCCAATATTTGAAGTCTAGTCCAGGCAACCTGATCCATATAGGAACTGAGTGAAGTTCCTCCCTAGAAAACTCCATATCCTGATTCCACTGCTTAACGATGAACGGTTTATTATCGAAGTGGTAAATACCCCCTTGTAACACTTCATTATTACATGCCTCACTATCAAAACGAACCAGAACTATACCGGTTTTCATCATGGCTATTTTATTGATACCAATTTTACCCCACAGCCTTTGAATGAACCCATTCTGCACTGAAAATGGAGGGTAAGACCTAAAACATAACATACTACGACATTCTTCCAATATTCAATCTCATAGTTAATGTCATACTGACTAATTTCCCCAATCCGATGTTCTCCAGAATGAACTGGGTTTACATATTCCAATTTAAAACCAACATTTGATATTTTTGATATATCAAAATTGTCCCAAATGGAAGCCCTCGATTCAGTTATCTTACCTGTTATCTCATCCTGTAATTCAACTTCATCCGCCAGGATTGTTTCCTACTGCTACTCGAGGAGTGGATAACATCTAACTATTCCCCCATTTTGTCTTTCGCATGCGTCACAGTCTTAATGTCAATGTGCATGTTAGGTTTGTGCACAATTGCCAGAGAACTAATTCCTTCGTTAATTATCTCTGTAAACTGCTCCGCTTTGCGACCTCCTCTCATTGTTGTATTCGCCGCATATTTTTGTGTTGATATCACCACCTGGGACTGAGCCGAAGGTTATCCTCTCCTACCTCCCATTGTTGGCGCACGTTATGCTAGCTTGCACCGAGAGAGAGAAACTATGGAATTCAACTTCATTAAAATTGGTATACAGTATAACTATATATATCTTCTTTAGTTTGAATTTATGTAAATTTATTTTTTATTTAATTAATTTCAAAAATGAAAAAAAAAGAGTCAAATTAAACTAACTAAAAAGAACTCTTTAATTTGAGAAAATACATAAGATGCACTCTGCACTAGTTCATAAAAGTCAGTTTCATATTTAATCTTTACATGTGTCCTAGTACCCTTATCCTTGTCCAAAGTAAATATAATACAACTCAAAAGCTGATGTGGAAAATAATAATAAATAAATAAAAGTGGAGGCGCATATTATCAAATTTAAATAAAAAAATGACTTTTTGGAGGCAAAAACCTAGATTTTCTCTTGCTCTTTTCCCTTTCTTCTTCATCTTTACACCTATTAATTAATCACTCAATTTTTCAATCTGTGTTGTACATAAAATTGCATTTTCGGTCGCTTCTTCATTTCCTCTGATGATAGATTAGTTACACTATCAGTATAGTTAATTAACTAAAGTAGTTCTTCAACTTTCAGATTCAATTTAACAGTTTAATATCAAGAAATGACTAGAATTTGTTTGTGTGTAAACAGTTGGCCGAAAAAATATCTTCGACAAATTTCTATATTTTTCGATGGCCTTCAACTATGGCTGTCCAACGGGACGGGACTGGACGGAATGGGACAAAATTAACGGGACGGGACGACATTTACCCGGGACGGTGGCGGGACGGGACGAAACGGTAGACCCATCCCGTCCCGCTAACATACGGGACGGGACGGACGGTAGGCCTATCCCGTCCCGCTAACAAACGGGATGGGACGGAACAGGACGGGACGGAACGGGTTCGCGGGCCTTAAGTGTCGTTTTAAAAAAAAAATCAGCATTGAGTTTGGCAACGACTATTCTTTTGACAATGACTAAGTTTTTAAAGTTTGCAACAACTAGTTTTTTTACTTATTTAATAAACTTAAAAATTAAACGAAAATTAGAAAACTAAGTAAAGAATTATAAAATATTAAAACAAAAGACTTGTAATGAAATATTCTAGTAATTATAAATTTATAATAGAGTTATAATTTATTTAATATAATTTCAAGCCGTTAAGTAACTAAGTAAGAGTGTAAGATAATTCATAAAAATAATTCAATGCTTAGAGCCTTTTATTTTATTAATAGAACTTTCAAATCTCACATACAAATATAATTCTTTTGAAGAGCTCCTAATCTACGCAGCCACCTTCTAGGATGGATTCTATTTGAACTAGGCCTCTTAGTAGCCAATTACAAATTATCATACTAATATTTGTAAGCTCCTATATAATTTCGTTGCAACTTATCTATAATTTCTCTTGGACATTGTTCTGGAATTGGCAATGTTGATTGATGTTCCATGAGTTCCATGTCGTCATCGCTCCCAGTGCTAAGTATCTCATTGTATTCTTCTTCTTCTTCCCAAGTGGTTAATTTTTCAAAACCAAGATTTCTTCTTTCTGAATTAATCCAATCTTTGAATAATACGAAAATCTCTAGGCTGTCCTCCGCTAATGAATGTCTATGATCTCCGATTTGAAATCTTGCCGCGCTAAAAGCACTCTCTGATGCTACTGATGATGCTTGAATAACAAGGATATCTCGGGCCATTATTGAAAGTATTGGAAAATCTTTCCACGCTCCCTCCACCATGCCAAAAGTTGTTCGTTGCCTTCTTCGTCTTTAATACTTTCCAATCCTTGATTAAGATAAGCACTAAAATATGAAATTAAATTTAAAAAGTTAACACAAAAATGAAATATGAAAAAAGAACACGTACAGTAAATACAAAAATTAAGCACTAAAATGATACGCAAAAATTATATATTAAAATTAGGATATGGAACGAGTGCACCGTGATTAAATCTTGAAACTTGAAGAAATTGCCCAAAATATTGCTCCAAATACTTGACGAATTAATTTAAAACTTGAAAGTTGCTCCCAAAATTTGCCCAAATACTTGAAACTTATCACTTGATAGTTGATAGTGAGAAAATTAAGAGAATAATATAGATAGAATGTAAGAGATTTGAGAAAGAATAATTGATTTTTGTGGGAAATAAGGAAGAAGGATGGGGGTATTTATAGTAGAAAATAGGGCCAAAGTGTAATTTAATAAACTTAGATGTTATATTAAAAGTTTGGAGGGTGTATTTTTTGGGGGGGGGGGGGAGTGGGGTGGGTGGGTGGGGGGTGGAGGCCAATTACCGTTTTTGGCCGTTATCCAACGGCTAGAATTCAAAAACAAGGACGCGGGACAAACAGGACGAAATGGCCATCCCATTCCATTCCGTGTCCCGTTTAACATGGGTCCATCCCGTTTAGAATTAAGTAGGACGGGACGGGACGGAACGAGACGAGATCGGGACGGCCCGTCCCGTTGGACAACCTTACCCGCAACAAACAAAATCCAACTAGATCTCAACCCCCTTAGCACCAACCTCTGACGTCATACATTTTGTGTAATAAGTTCAATTTCTTTCATGTTTATTTTATCTCTTTGAATTCAACAAATTAATTCAGTAAAAATAGCACGGGCTAGTCAGTTTTCGGACTGGTCATTCAAAAATAGTTAGCGTTTGCCAAGTCATTGAAAAATAGCCACTATTTTGCTGCAACAGAAATCGGTCCAGCATAATATATTGAAGTTCAATGCACCTATGTATAAACTTCCAACATATTATGCTGGAACTCCAATACGCGAAAAGTTTCACCATAATATTGGTAAAGAAGTTTCAGCGCCATTGCGCCTATTTCCGAAGGTTTCTTTTATCGTACCTCTCTCTCTATCTCTCTCTCTCGGTTTGACCGAATGTGATATGTATTAGATTTTGCTCAGCAACCATTATGGATATATATGTTAGTGATTAGGAATACAAAAAAAAAACAATTAAAAAATCGAAAACTAGATACTGATTTTGAATTAGGAATTTATAGTTACATCTTTGCTACCTTTTACAACTTGTTTGGATGGTTGTTACGTATCATTTCTGTCACGACCCAAAATTTCACATGTTGTGATGACGCCTATCTCAATACTAGGCAAGCCAAAAATTCTAATAAATTATCATTTCTTTTAAATTTGAAAATAAAATAATTAATTCAGCGGAAGAAATCTCAAAATTTCAAATATATTACTCACAAAACCCGGTGTCACTCAGTACATGAGTATCTAATATGAATACAATGTCTGACTGATAAAAAGCCACTGTCTGAAAGTATAGAACAGTACAATAACTGAAGGAAAGAGAGACAAGGTCAGCGGACGCCAAACAACTACCTTGATAGTCTCCAACTAATAGTACTCTGAAATCTAACAATCTCCGTGTCCGAAAGCACCTGGATCTGCACACGAGGTGCAGAGTATAGTATGAGTACAACTAACTCAATAAGTAACAAGACTAACCTCTGGGCTGAAAGAAATGATGAACTCTGCAGGTACAGTCCAGTAAAAATAATGGTACAGAAATATAGGCATGCTTTCAAGTTCAACAGTAAACTCAGTACAAGTAAAATAGATCAATATTGCATGATATGAGGCATATGATATCTCAGTAGAAAGACCTCAAGTAAATACTGGTCATAAATTATTCGGTTACTTGGTATTGTTTATGGCCAATCCAGCCCAAGGGTATTCCAACCCGTATATATGTGCACATCGACTGACAATCAGTCACCTAGTACCGTATAAGGTCAATCTAGCCCTGAGATAATTTATCCCTAAATATAAATGATACTGACAAAATCCATGTCAAGATAACTCATTACAATACAAATAAGTAAGGCAAGTCCATGCCCCGGGAAAATCCATCCCAAATATATATATAAGCAGTAAGTAAGGCAAGTTCATGCCCTGGGAAGTCCATCCCGAATATCGATAATCATCTACGCTCACTGGGGTGTGTACAGACTCCGGAGGGGCTCCTTCATCCCCAGCGTAATACAAAGTCAATATGGCCTACTGCAGGCGGGCAGTCCCGATCCGTATAATAACAAAACCTATAAAGTCTGCTGCAGGCGGGCATCCTCGATCCATAATATAGTAAAGCCTTTAAGGCCTGCTACAGGCGGGAAGCCCCGATCCAGAACAATAATAATGTATAAAGCCATTCTGGCCTGCTGCAGGCCAGCTGCCCCGATCCATTTAATAATAACACATATAAAGCCAAATGGCCTGCTGCGTTGCGCAGCTCAATCCCATAAATATCCTCACAATGGACAATTATTACTGTGTGTAAAATGTATATTTTAGAACAATTAATTCAATAGCATCACGACCCTATGGGTCCAAAAATATCGGCACATATCCTAAACATGATCTTTATTACTAGCCTCGACTTAATTCTTCTATCAAGTGCCACACGTTCAGATAATAACATGATTCTTTAATTTTACTACTTCACAGAATTTATTCAAGACACAATTTATATGGTGCACGTCCACACGCTCATCACCTATTGTGTGTATCACCTCCAAACAGTTTATATCATATCAAATTCGGGGATTCATACTCTCAAAATCAAGTTTAGAAGTATTACTTATCTCAAACCGTGTAATTCTTTACTCCTCTGTGCCTTTGCCTCGTGAATTGGCCTCCAAATGCCTCGAATCTATCCACAATTCATTCATTTCAGTCAATAAAATTTATTGAAATTAATTCCATAAGAAAATACTTATTTCCCATAAAAATCCAAAATTTAGCTCAAAAATCGTCCGTGGATCCCACATCTTGGAACCCGACAAAAGTTACAAAATATAAATGCCCATCCAACCACGAGTCTAACCATACAAATTTCACCAAATTCCGACATCAACTCGACCCTCAAATCTTCAATTATAGTCTTTAAAGATTTCTACCATTTTCAACCCAATCTATACCCATTTGAACTCAATAATTTTTTCATAAACCTTATTGATATGCATAAATGATACTATTACACCCAAGAATCATACCCTTAATAACTTATCTTTACCCAAACTCGAAATTGAAGACTAGGGGTTAGAACCTTACCTCTTGGGTGAAGATCTTGTGATATTTCCTTGTTGGATTTCAAAGCTTGGACAAGATCTTGATGAACAAAGCACTTGAGTTTCTTCCTCTCTCTAGAACACTCTCCCTTCTCTCTAAAAATATCAGAATTTTGCTCCAAAACGAGTCCCAAAGCCTATTTATCAAAATGGGGTCGGGTTATGAAAATAGAAAAATTAACCCTCCAAAAGCAGGTATGTGATCGCATAATAGACCCAGAATGGGTATGCGGGCTGCAAAACTGATCGCAAAATCGGCGCCCAAAACTGGGCTCTCCTGGTCCATTCTGCGACCTGTTTTGCGGTCGCAGAATTATATTTTTCCAGCCTTTGGTAATTTGGTCATAACTTCTTGTAGGAATGTCCAAATGACGAACGGTTTGAAGCGTTAGAAACTAGACTCGAAGATATTTCATTTTATAGGTATATCATCACAGAAATACATATATACATGTATATATTCTCGTTCAAATTTGGATCTTGTGTGAACTCACTTGAAACTTTAGTCTTATGAAATTGCCAACTTCTACATTTGATGCCGAAACCTATCGAATCATGTCCGATTGACCTAAAATTTTGCACACAAGTCACAAATGACATAATGGACCTATTACAATTTACGGAATTGAATTCCGATCCCGATATCAAAAAGTCAACCCCCCGGTCAAACTTTCCAAAAATTCAACTTTCGGCATTTCAAGCCAAATTCCACTACGTACCTCCAAATAATTTTCCGGACACGCTCCTAAGTCCAATATAACAATACGGAGCTATTGGAATTATCAAAACTCCTTTCCGAGGTCGTTTATATATAAGTCGATATTCGGTCAACTATTTCAACTTAAACTTCCAACATAAAATTCATTCTTCCAAGCTAACTGTGAAGTACCTTAAAACCAAAACTGATAATTTACACAAGTCATAATACCTCGTAGAAAGTTATTCAATACTTCAAATAGTTAAAAGGAGCGTAAATGCTTAAAACGACCGGTCGGGTCGTTACAATTTCATATTGTATCATATTGTATTGTATGAGACTGTACTGTATCATTTGATGAATATAATATTTGGATAGATTGTATCGTTTGCCGTTGTTTCATGATATTACACATCAGCAATATGAAGAATAAACTTGCAATATTATAAAGAAAAATTATGATAAGGGGTAAAATTATTATATAAAAAGTTAGGGTAAATGATAAAATAAAATTATTTAATCTATACTATATTAAAAGCACGAAAGCCCTTAGCAAAATGTCGTTCGCCTTTTTTGTCCCTTAAAAATAAATTTTATATTAGACAAAATCGTCATTTTAAGTTTTCTCCCTAATATTTAGGAGTTTTAAATAAACTAAATTAGTACATTAAATCCTAACTTATTTTAGGTATGTACACAAAGTCTTAAATATTAAATTTCTTGCATAAATCCTTCCTTAATTAATGATGTAACATAGCAAATCTATAAACAGAAAAACAACGTTTAAGTAAAAAAACTTTTGACACTTAGGACTCCTTTTTTTTAACCACTAAGGACTCTTTTAAGGGTTAAGATTCTTTGGTCTTCGTTAAAGAAATATAACGATTAATTTTAGCAATTAAACTAACTCAAAAGCAGAAAACTAATATTGCAGAGACTACAATCTCAACTGTTCGAGATACATATCAATCGTGCAAGTTATTTTTCAATAATTAAAAAAGACTATTGTTTCAATCATCTTATCCATGAAATAATACGAATAGATAAAGATGAGAATGGAGCTAGACAGAAAAACTTAGAACAACAAAGTTATAAATGGATACTCCAAAAAAAGGTAAACGAAAAAACAATAACCACTAAATCAAAAATAAACACTGTTGTTTTTTTTCCAGAAAAAGCTCTTAAATTTTTAAAGGCCATATATTTTTGCTGAAACTAAAAGGGATGCATAATCAATATTCTTCAATTTCAAGAGTTTAAATTTTTAGTTTATATATCAAATATAATGTTTAATATAATATTTTATTCATCAAGATAGGATACATGCGCAACACGCGAGTGTAGATTTCAAATATTATACAAAAAATAATAAAGAGAAAATATTATTCGAGTAGGGAAGGAGTTCAAAAATTATTATATTTTTATATTATTGTAAAAGTACTAAACCCCAATGCGGGGAAAATAAAATTATTTTTTTAATATTGAGAACAAGTAATCAAGTCTTTGAATTAATTACTCCCTCGGTTTCAGTTTATATAAAATATTTTAGTTTATCGAGATTCAAACTATTGAAACTTTGACCAAAATTTTTAAATATTATTTTTTATCATATTGACATGAAAAGATTACAGTTTCATAGTATTTCATGTATAGTTTTTGAATATCTAAGTTTTAAACTTAAAATAGCGAATTAATCTAATGCAATTTAGCTTTAAAGGTTAGTCAAATTAACTCTTGAAAAGCGAAAAGATTCACATACACTAGAAAGGAGGGAGTAATTAGCAAAATAATCAATTTATTTCTTTTTTAAAATCATCATATAAATAAAAATATTTTTTAAATTCATAAAACTCTTAAGGTATATAAATTTATTTTCACGAGAAGAGCATTGACCGTTAAAACAATAAAAATAGAGCAAAATACTATGTTATAGTTTAACTTGTTATTTGTTTTTCGTATTAGGTAACAAAAATAACAAGGATGTTCATAAGATATCCACATATGTTCTAAGAAATTACAATAATGCATATGTAAGACACAATTTCTTTATTTATTGAAAAAGCTAAATGAGATCAATATTTATATTTTTTAGGAGCTTAGATCTTTTTCATTAATTTTTGTTCAATAACTCAAAAAGATTATTTAATATAAATTACCTATTTTAAAAAAATTATATATTCATGATACTGGTACACGCGCAAAGCGCGTACCCTAAGACTAGTAATAATAAAGGGTGAGATGAGAGAAAAAGACAAGATAACGACGCGGCCACACCAAATCGGTCGTTACATAAAGTGGCACATTTCGTCGGTACGTAACGACGGATTTAACGATACGATACAATAAAATTTAAGTAACAATCAAAACAAACATTGTATTTAAAGTATCAATACGATATAATACAATAGGTAACGACCATCCAAACAAGTTGTTAAAGTTATTTTAGCTTCGACAACATTGATTGATTGTAACTATTTAAGTAAAATTAAACCTAAATCAAACTTGCTTTGGGAAGTCCTCACTTGATGTGTAGAGGATATGAAAATAAAGGCTGACAGGAAGAATCGCCTTTTTGCGTACTTTGCCATAGGTGCTTGGTTTCATTCTTCCGTACCTGTTTCATGCAAAACCTTCACTCCTACCAGCACGGATACTGATAGCTACAGATCCACGATATTATTCTTTCTTCTCTGGTTCGAAAATGCAGCTTCTAACTTCTCAATTGAGCCAGTGATAGTTGGTGGAGTGAGACTTTGCAGCTACTCCGAGTTGCAAAAAATTACTGATTTCAAGTATGAGAATATTCTTCGGAAGACTCTTTCAGGAAGATTGTTCCATGGCATCATTGGTGAAAGATCTGAAAAACGGCGTGCTTTTGTAAAGACATGGGATCTTCTCCTTCCTATGCAAGATGGACATGCTCAACTTCTACCTAAATTTTGTGTATGTTTGCGAGATTGGCTGAATTTGATTTCCTGTCTGTAGTTTTTAGGTTGAATGATGTCAAGAATTCTTTTGTAGGATGAGATCGAGTTATTCACAGATGAAAAAGCAAATACGCATCAAAATTTGGTGAAATTGTGTATGTTCTGTTGTTACAAAAGGCTTGCAGCTGTGTATGAGTGTGATGAAAAATTTACCAGACTCTTGTCTAATGTACTTCTGGATGGTATTTAAGTTGCCTCAAGTATTATGTTGAATGACTGTTCACTGTGACTTTTGTATGCTTTTAAAAGAGTCTATATGTTTTTTATTTCTTGTTCGTCAGATGAATTTCGGTGGGATGACTGGATAAAAGTGGCAACTCAACTTGCAGATCTCTTGGCATTCTTGCATGAGAAGGGAACTGCGGTTGGCTGTGTTACTGCATCATGCATTATGATAGATGAGGTTGAGTTTGAGCCCTTGGTCATCTTCTCGACTTTCTATTTCTCTTAGATATATCTGAAGATTTTCAACAAGTTATTACATTGGTTTGGCTGCAGGAAATGAATATAAAAGTATTTGACTTTGGTTACGTTTCTTGTCATGTGAACGAGGACTCTAAAATTCCTGTTGAGTATCTTGTCGGCAGGGAAGCTCCAGAGGCAGGCATGTTTGCTCAGACTTCATCATCTCTGATGTTTTCATGCTATAGATCAAAGAGTTTCTTATAGTAGTTTATGTAATGCATGTTATGTAACACTTCGTCTACTGTGTTGTTTGAGGTCCAGGTTAATTTCCTTGATTAAAGCCCACCATTCTTTTCCATTTCTTTGCATTTTCCCTTTTTATTTTCCCTTCAATACCTTAGTGATGTGCAAGTTAGTTGTTTGACAAGACAATCTCTAACTGGAATATTTGCCTGAGCCTATGGTTAGTTATGAAGACCTTAACAATTAAGGTGGACCTAAGATTGTTAAATTTCTAGCCAAAACATAAGCATGAAAATGCATTTGTTACTCGAGTCATGGAGGAGCAGTTGTCTCACGTCCTTGAAATCTGCTTGCTTGCGTTCTTGATTCCCAATGCCATAAAATACTTTTTTCTCTCTGGTGATTTCTATTAGAGCCATGATTTCAAATTTATGGGCTCGGGATCGTAACCCTTTTAATTTATTGGGTTCTAAGTTAATAATTTTTATATATTTAATGAAAACTGCAAGAGAAAAACATGATTTGAACCAAAAATACTGGGTTCGGCGAACCCGTAACAGACATTGTAGCTCCGCCTCTGGCCTCCTTTTCATCTCTAGCATGTTGTCTCTCTTACAAATTACAATTTGATGTTGGTTGTAGTTCGTTATCTAGGTATCCAGGATCAATACTAAGTTCTGATAAAGTTTTCTTTCAATTTTTACTGAAGACATCTCATGATACCTTGTCCCTGTACATTTTGCATTATTGTGCATTAATCCTCTGGGGACTCTGCCAAGAACCTCATATTTTTATGTATTCGGCAAAAGCAATTATGTTAATTTTACAATATCAATACAGGTACGCGGACTATGAAATCTGATGTTTATATATTTGGTCTTCTTCTGTTGGAACTGATAACCAAAAAAGAGTTTGAATATTCATTTTTACATGCGGCTAAACGTGGTAAAATAAATTTGGTTGATGAATGCTTCAAAGAAGTTCCTCCTGCAACTGCATCTGCGATCACACTCCTGACATACAACTGCACGGATCTCGATCCACTCAAAAGGCCAAAGATGAAGCATGTTGTGGATGTTTTGAGAGCACTGAAGATGCCAGCGAGGGGGGAGAAGAGAAAAAGGGAAGATGAGGTAGAGATGGCAACTGCCCTCTTGTCTTAGCCTCTTTTACCTTTTGTATGAACTGAATTGGTAAAGTAGTTGCGAGACGGCTTATTTGTAGAGAGGAAGCAGTCTTTTGATGTTCCCACTCTTTAAACAAATTATCATAGAAAACCATATTTGTCCCCTTTTTTCTTTTGGTTGTTTATACTCTTTCGAGTCAATCGGATGTGCAAAGTTTCCATTTATCAGTGCGCAATAATTGAGAAAGCATTAATGGAAGAGCTGCCAGAAAAATTGCCTATTCCACCTTGTGTGATTTCTATTTTCTATTTTCGACCTTTCACACAATTCCTTCGTATAAACTTTGGCTTGAATCGCCCATTCAGCTAACAAACACGACAAAGAACTCTCTTGATTCGCCCATTCAGCTAACAAACACGACAAAGAACTCTCTTCCGGCCTATGTTGTAAGTTAGTTAGTTAGAGATCGAAACTAGATCGGTAGTTGAATAGGGGGATAAATCCTTTTTTCTCAATCACTTTGACAAATGTGGAAGAATATTTTCTTGGTATCGTGATGAGACATCAACTTTAGTAGCTTTAACTTGTTTGAAATAAATTTACAGAGTCGAGATGCATATCACAAAAGTAGAATAGTGGTGACTATGACGATAGCATATGCAATAGAAGTGTTTATAGCTCTGATTTTAAGGAAATAGAAGTGATTAGCAATAACAAGAGTGGGTTACTCTAGCGGTGAGCATCCTCTACTTTCAACCAAGAGGTTGTGAGTTCGAGTCACCCCAAGAGCAAGGTGGGGAGTTCTTGGAGGGAGAGAGCCGAGAGTCTATCGGAAACAGCCTCTCTACCCCAGGGTAGGGGTAAGGTCTGCATACACACTACCCTCCCTAAACCCCACTAGTGAGATTATACTGGGTTGTTGTTGTTGTTGTTGTTGTTTAGAAATCCGGATTAGTCGGCTCCTACAAAACACAAGGATGGAAACCTACGTATTTAGAATTGGTGTTGAGCAAATATGACATATTCGGCAATTATGAATATACCATTAGTAACTTAATGGGTCGCCAAATCTTGTCATCTCTGCCGCATTATAGAGAGAGGTTTGGCATGACCTCAATCTGTATATTATAAAACTCAAAAGGATCATTACAAAAGAAGTCTGTAAATCAGATTTAAACAACTCCTGAATCAAAAGAGGAGAGCACATTCCAGTAGGATAAAAATAAAGTGCTCCAAAGTAAAAGTTTGTAGAAGCCATCCAATCCTATTGAGCTATAAATAACCAACTATCAGAAAGGATAAACATCAAAAAAATTCTTTCTGGTCCTAATTCTGAAGTTAACCTCTTTGTCATTCTTCAAAATAGCTCTCACCTTCAAAGGTAAAGTGTTAGCCTCGGTGAAGAAGGTAGAAGTCTTCTTATATATACTCCAGTTAGCTAGCAAGTCGGCAGTGCAGTTAGCTTCTCTCTAGCAGTGTGAAAACTTGAAATTGCCTTCCTGCCTTAACTCTCTAATTTGTTCCACCAAGTCAACAATCTACCAAGGTATCACCATATGCTTGTTTATTGCATTGATTAGGACTAGAAAGTCAGATTCCCTCCTTATATCTGGAAGTATAAGAGGGGAGGAGTGAATTGTACGCCTAGTAAAACTTTAGTCGACTATATTTAGACTTAGTCAACTGATACGGAGACAGCCTGCACAAAACTGTTAGTCCTTTCGATTTAAACAAGTGTAAATCACAACAAACAGTAAAGGCACATAATATAATATGAGAGCGATAAAGTAAATGACACCAGAAATTTTTATACTGATTCGAAACCAATGTGGTATCCTAATCCAGTCCTCTTGGGTTGCAAGAGTGTTATCTTTTAGAGCTCTTTGTAAACTGTCTTGAGTACAACCTTTGTGGTTTTCAGCGATCACCACCAACGTTTACAAAGTTGGTTTTCACTCGCTCACCAACAACGAACAAGGGTTTGTTTTGACATGCTCACCAACAACATATAAGATTGGTTTTCACTCGCTCACCAACAACGATACTTTGGTTTTCACTCGCTTACCAATGACACAACCTCTCAGTATTTTTCCCTTTCTCTCTATCGTTTATGACACTTGTAAACTTAAGAACAATGTTTGACTAAGGTGTAGAAAGAGTAGGAAAGTAGTATGCGAAGCTGATGCTTTTCTTTTTCCCGAGTTGTTCCTATTTATAGTGCCTTCGATTTTGACCGTTGCTAATAGCAAATCTAGATCCCTTTGAATATTCCTTTAAGCTTTGTCAGTAAGATCCTTTTTGCCTTATTGGATGAATATCTTCGTTATTGAAGATCTTCAATCAATTCAAGTTTATTGACTTCAATTGTATCCCAAAAGATTTGAATGGCATAGGAATCATATTGATGGAGTCTAAAATATATCTTGCCATAACTTAACTTCCTTGATTCCTTATTTAAAGCCATACTTCAATCTTCTTGATAGCTTTCCATGTACTCACGCTGGAGATAGTAAAGGATTACTATTTCTTTCTTTGACTCACAACAGATTCTTTTCCCTACTAAATGTGGGACTTCTTTTATTTGTTGCCTTGATAACTTCTTTGTGTGGATCTTCTTTTTCCTTGGTTATGAGATATTGGATTGGCCCTTCCTTTAATAGCTTTGTGTAAGAATCTTCTTGGTATTCAAAATATTTCCCTCACATAGTAAATAATTTTCTTTGAACAAAGATATTTCTTTGATAGCCTTGAACTTTGTAGTATCGATCCTTGTATATTTTCTTTCTATTTGAGCACCCAAAATATTTTCTTCAACATCTCATATTTTCATAACTCTTGCCGCCTTTCCTTGTCGATAGCCCATAAGACTAGTCTTCTAGCTGTAGCTCCTCATTATGGAATAATCCTGCGTAATCCTTCTTTATTCTTTGATGAACTTGGACCTTTTCATGTGCACTACATGAATTTTGCATTCCCTTAATTTAAGGGTAATTTTCTTTCCTTTAGAGAGTAGGTACTGGAAAGTTTTCCAAGTCTTCTTTGGCCTTGCTATTAATTTCCTCCATATTGTATATATGGTGATGCCCTGTATCACTAGTAGATATTCTCCATCCTTTTGATATTCCTTGATCAATGTAGCATATTTCCTTATTGAAATATTTCGTGCTATCTCCTTCAATCTTCTGATTTCTTTCCTTTTGTTTTTTTTTGTACCAATATTATAAAGATCTTCTATAATTCTTTTCCATATCTTCTTTGATATATTTTGAAACTTTCTTCCAACAAGATAAATCATCCCAATAAATCTCAATAATATCCTCTATAAAAGAGTGTGCATTATAGACATTTCCTTCCTTAGCTTTGTAGTAAATCAACTATCATTCTTCCATCTGCTTTTCATAATAAACATGTACCAATAAAATAAATTTATCACAAGTAAATATTAGTTGATTAAACCTTATGTTGGTTTGGTATCATCAAAATTAGTGTATGAAACCTTGGGGCTAACAATATCCATAATCAATACACCATTTCAAGCCAACATGGATATCATTTGCTTCTGCCATATTGTTAGTACATGAACCAAAAAAGTTGGAGTAAGCCATTATTAGATCTCCATATTGATTTCTTAAGCATCCTCCACCACCTGCTAAGACTGGATTTCCTTTGCTACAACCATCAGTATTAAGCTTAATGTAACTTTTTCTTTTTTGGTAATAAATCTTAATGTATCTCTCATGTGGTTTTATCCATTTGATAGGGATAACTTTTAGTAAAGGTTTACACCTTTCCACAACTCGGATCAATTATTTCCTATAAGAAAAGACAAGTAATGATGGAAATTGGACATTTATAAGTATGCACATCATGTTCTGAATTTGGAGACTAAGATTCTTGTCAGAGATTTTTTCCATATACATATTTGATAGTGAAAGTACAATGGGGAGGTGAGTTGTCAATTTTTCTTTATATATCCTAAGTGGTTGACTAGTTTATCAATTAATCGACTGAAAATAAAAGCAGAATCTAAATAAAGGCAGAAGTAAAAATGCAAGAATTAAAGGCACCAGAATTTTTATACTGGTACGGATTTAATATGAATCCTACGGCCAATACCCTTGAGTTGCAAGAATGTTCTCTTTCAAGTATTTGAAGTTTCTTAATACAAGAGGGTTGGTGTTTTTATACACCAACAACCTCGTAACTATATTACTTATTTTCTCGCTTCTCGATACAATGCATCATCACCAGTAATTTTTCTCTCTTTCTTCTCTCCCTAGTTACACAATAGATCTACAATAGACTACAATGCTTGTTTGGAGTAAACAAAAAGATTAATAGTGGTTCGATCAAAATATATGATTCTTCCTTGACATACTTCATTTTATACTTGAGCTTGGCTTGGCGCATCTTTGGCAGACTGTAAAGAGATTTGCAATCCCAAGGGAATTGATCATTGGAATTGAATCTATTATGATTGATTCCAAGAATAAGTACAGAGCTTCCATAGATGGTCCATGACTGCCGGTCTTTTCCTTCTTCAAAAGAAGATCCCCTATAATTGGTCCTTAAGTTGTTCCTTGATCCATGGGATTGATAGCCTTCCTTTTTCGACTCATATCTTCAGCAATCAGGGTAGGCGTAAATCTTGGCCCTTCCTTCATTATACCAATTATTCTGGTTGTCATATTGCTTAAATCTTGAACCTTCCTTACTTGCTTCCGTTGACAGATCTTTGCCTTGATTCTTGTACTTCTTCCTTTCTTGACTTTGTCTGTACATCATTGATAGATTTGCTCGCATCCTTCTTTTCATCTCACGTGATCATGCACATAATAATATGTAATTTTCGTCATTGAAATCTACATCTAACAATTTTTCCTTTTTTGATGATGACAAAATAACATATAAAAATAGTTTACTTCCCTGTTGTACTTGACTCCCATCATGCTGTAGTCGACTCTTTAGTTGGCTCCCCCTCATCAAAACAGTGCTGTAAACTGTCATCATGCTGTAGTCGACTCTCCTTCAATAGGACAGGCTAGTCGACTCCCCCTCAAAAAGATGTTGCTACTTGTCTTGCACTGTAAACTCATTTCTCCCCCTTTTTGGCATCAGCAAAGAGGGAATACGCACATATAGAGCAACAACAAGACATTGTAGACAAAGCAAACTAGGAAATCATAAGTGAAGTGATAGGCACAGAGTTAATGAAAGTTCAACACAACAATAAATTAAAAAAACATCCATTGACTGGTGAACCAGTCCAAAACAACAAAAACTATTATCTAAAACATCCACCCATACACAATAATGACTCAGGAAGTAAGTAAGAGTGTTGCAAATAACCTCCTTTAGACGATCAAATCTGGCATTTATTAAAACAGACACCCAATCAATCATGCCATGCATTTTCTGGTTAAAAGTTAATTTTTCAACAAGGTCAGAATCACTCACGCCAAGATGAGAACCAGAAGTTTTGACCTTTGATTCAGTCTGAATAGTCTTGATTTCTACCTCTCTCTTCTTCACCTAGGTACCTTAACACACACATACCCCATTCTGGAAAAAGTTCTCGAGTTGTATGATTTGCTGACATTGACAAAGGGGTAATTGGAAATGGAGATGTTATGTGCTTTGAGGAGATGAGTGATAACCATACCATAAGGTAAACTAGTGGGGTCATCAGTACTTTTAACCATAATATTGATAACCTAGGAGGATAGTTTGATTTTAAGCTTGGTCATCAGACAGTAGACAAGAAAGGTATCCCGTTGAGAGAAAGTGGAGAATGAACCAGTACGAGGAAAAAGGGTTATTGCTACAATGTGAGTGAGAACCCGAGTTTCAAAACTAACATCACTGTGACATAACTGGTTAGGAAGGGAATCAGAGAGAGACTCGGCTATGCAACGCGTTTCTTGATCAAAGGTAATTTCAAAATCTTCAGGCCAAGTATTTTTAAAAAGCATGGGAAACACAGAAACTTACACTGAAAAATTGAGTCAAACGGGGCACAATCTAGAACAATGCTCTTTCCTACAACTAAGCATTCCAACTTTTCATGCTTGTTAGAACGGAGATTAGCATAAAATATCCTCACCAGGGATTCATAGACTTTAGGAGGAGGTAAAGAGAGGAAATCTGATCAACCTTGGAATTCGAAATCACTTTTACCTTACAGTTGAGGGCTTCCATGTCGTTTAGATCGATCACTCTTCCATGGGAAATGGGCTTCTCTTTGAAGATAATGAAGGAGTATCTATTTCAAGTATCCCACAAATTGTGGTTTGACTCTCGAGAGCTTGAGAGGTCTATTTTGGATTTTTTAGGGGGTAAAAGATTTAGGAGGTTCTTCCATGGGTCGCTTTCCAAGGGATTTCTTGTTCATTTGGTGAGTATGGTCAAACAGCTCTACTTGAGAGGAGGCAAACCCTTCAGAATGATCGGAGCCTAAGTCTACTTGTTCTGGGGGCTAAGAAAAGGGTTTTGCCCTTGAACATGTACTTTTTCTGGTGGAGGCAAAGGGATTTTTTTTGAGTGTTTTGCCATTGAAGGATTTTGGAGAAAGGTTTCTGAGCGATAGGACCGACGAAGAAGAGGAGTGATTGAGAGGGTTAAAAAGAGGAGATTTGACGGGTGATTACAAAAAAGGAAAATGCGTCTGTGAAAGGACATGATGATTGTTTTTTCTTTCTAGAGAGTTGTGCCTAATGGAAAAAGAGAGAAAAAACAGAGGCGCTCAATTAATGAACTCTTACACATAAAAGAAAATATTAGTCATATAAAAATTAGAATTAACACATAAGTCCTAATTATTGATATTAAGCGAAACAATTCCAAGTAATTCTCTTAAAGTGTAGAATCTATCCTCAAGAAAGGGCTTTGTAAAAGTGTTTGCTAGTTAATCAATAGTGCTAACAAACAACAGTTCTATATCTCCCTTAATGACATGATCTCTGAAGAAATGATGCTTAATATCTATATGCTTAGCTCTAGAATGATGCACAAGATTCTTTTAAAGGCATATAACACTAGAATTGTCACAAAATATTTGAATA
This sequence comes from Nicotiana tabacum, assembly GCF_000715075.1. Lineage (NCBI taxonomy): Eukaryota > Viridiplantae > Streptophyta > Magnoliopsida > Solanales > Solanaceae > Nicotiana > Nicotiana tabacum. The sequence goes on along the minus strand of NC_134097.1, from coordinate 6,090,367 downwards.
GGTTTAAAATATAATTCATAGTCACCCCATTGATGACACATCCAAAGTAATTGTGCATAACACTGTCCAATGGCAATGTAATATGCCTCAGTTATTAATAGCGCAACTGAGCCTTGTTTCTTGCTATTCTAAGATATTAATGCCTTTCTCAGCAATTGACATGTTCCACTGGTGCTTTTTCTGTCTTCTTTATCACCTGCAAGATCAATATCTGAAAAATCTTCAAGTTTAAAATTGTTAGATCATGGATACTATAGTCCATAAGAAATGGTTCCGATGAGATAACGAATTATCCGCTTCACTACTGTCAAATGTGATTCCTTAGGAGCTGACTGAAACCTAGCACATTTATACACACTGAACATGATATCTGGTCGACTAGCATTTAGATAAATTAAGTATCCAATCATCCCACGATATTTTATTTCATCCACTAAATCTCTTCTTGTCTTTGTCAAGACTTGTTGATGCACTCATTGGTGTACCAATTGCTTTAGCATTGCTCATGCAGAATTTTTGAATCAATTCCTTTGTGTACTTAGTCTAACAGATAAAAGTTCCCTCCTCAGATTGTTGAATTTGAAGTCCAAGAAAAAACGTGAGTTCTCCAATCATACTCATTTCGAACTCACTCTACATAAGATTAGAATATTCCTTGCACAAGAGAGAATTAGCACTTTCAAAAATAATATCATCAACATAGACTTGGATAATGAGATTACCTTCAGATGATCTTTTGATAAATAATGTAGTATCATCTTTACCTCTTGTGAATCCATGATCAATTAAGAATGAACTAAGACTTTCGTACCGGGTTCGAGGAGCTTGTTTGAGTCCATACAAGGATTTAGTCAACTTATACACATAGTAAGAGAATTGTGAGATTTTAAAACCAGGAGGTTGTTGTACATATACCTCCTCATCAATAAAGCCATTCAAGAAAGAACTTTTAACATCCATTTGAAAATGCTTACAACATTTAAAGTATGCATATGCAAGTAGAATACGTATTGATTCTAACCGTGCTACCGGAGCAAAGGTTTCATCATAGTCGACTCCTTCCTATTGTGAATAACCTTGAGCTACTAATGTGGCTTTGTTTCTGACTACCATTCCATCCTCATTCAAATTGTTTCTAAACACCCATTTGGTTCCAATAACAATAGCATTTGCTGGATTAGGTAATAGTTCCCAGACTTGATTCTTGTCGAATTGATCGAGTTTATCCTGCATAGATTGTACCTAGATGGAGTATTTTAAGGCTTCATCAACTTTCTTTGGCTCGATTTGAGAGATAAGTGCAATATTTTTCTTTTTCTTGAGAGCTCCCATGGTTTTCATTCCTTTGCTTGGATCCCCTATGATAAATGTTTGAGGATATTCTGGTTTGCTTCTCCATTCATTTGGTCACGTTCCAGTTATATGAGAAGTTGACCTTTTTTGTGGTTCAGTATGGTTGCTAACATGTTCACTAGTTGACTTTGTGACTATGTTTGGATAGTCAGTCGACTTTTGTGACTTGTTTGTCTGTGATTCTTCTTGACTGACATGTTCATCACCTGAAATGCTTCCTTCATCACTCCTTGGATCAAACTTTCCAAGGTTGTCTGTACCATTATTGTGGATAAAACATTTGCTCCTGAACGGATGAAATTAGCCTATATTAGGCTTTTTACCTTTCCATAATTCATATGGAGTCTTTTTCAAAATGGGTCTTAAGAGACATCTTTTGAGGAAATGGCATGATGTGCTTACTGTTTCTGCCCAGAAATGATTTGGCAATGAAAGCTCTAATATCATTGTTCTGGCCATATCTTGTAGAGTTCTATTCTTGCGTTCAACTACCCCATTTTATTGGGGTGAACTTGGGGCTAAGAAATTGTGAGTATATCCTCAATCCTTGCAGAAATCTTCAAAGGCTATGGTTTCAAATTCTCCTCCATGGTCACTTTGAATGGTTGAGATGAGATAACCTTTTTCTCTTTCAATTCTTTTGCAGAAAATCTCAAAATATTTCAAAGCTTCATCTTTTTGAGATAAGAAAATTACCCATGTAAAGCATGAGTAATCATTAACAATAACAAAGGTATATCGTTTACCTCCAGTGTTGGTAGTTCTAGTGGGTCCAAACAAGCTCATGTGATGTAATTATAAGGGCTTGGTTGTGAACACATTGTCTTTGGAATTGAAAGAGTTTACAGTTTGTTTGACAATCTGACATGCATCACATACATGATTTCTAGAAAAATTATGTTTGGGAAGGCCAATAACCAGATCATGCTTGGAGAATTTTTCAATTAAATACATGATTGCATGTCCAAGTTTTTTATGCCATATCCATGGATCATCAGATGTGGATGCCAAACAAATATGACTATCTAGATTTTCAATGCCATCAAGAATGTATACATTTCCATACCTTTTTCCTTGGAGAATGATTTTACCTGACTCATCTTCAAAGGTACATTCTATTTTCTTGAATTTAATTTCATATCCCGAATTACATAGTTGACTTATGCTCAAGATATTATAGTTGAGTTCATCCACAAGGTATTCTTCTATAATATCACAGTTATTGTTGAATGGAACTGTGTCGGTACCAACGATCTTTCCTTTTGAATCATCACCAAATTTGACATTTCCTCCATTTATTTTTGTGACTTCTTTGAATAGATTTTTGTCAGTCATCATGTGACTGGAACATGCACTGTCTAAGTACCATTTCCTTTTGTTACTCTTTCTGTGGTGTTCTTGCAAAATCGAATTATCACCTTCTTTTAGGTACCCAAGCTTGCTTAGGTCCTTGTTGGTTAGTTCTACTGGAATCAGGATTGTTTTTGGGTTTCCAAATCTATCTTGAATCTTTTGATTTACGAAATCTACATAAGAGATATTTATGTCCAACCTTGTTACAGTAATGACACATATAGGTTGATCCAGTTTTTGATCTACCATTTGTATTAGTACTTGTGGACTCAGTTCTAACATGTCTTTTTCCAGTTGACTTGTAAGTCGCTTGGTTAGACTTGACATAATTGTGACTGGTGGATTTGCGCATGCTATTAAATTGCATTTGCAACTCCTGGACCTCATCTTGAAGCACATCTTTTTCGATTTCACAGACTTCAAGTTTAAGTTCCTAGTCCTTCTCCTTATTGAGTCTATTTAATTCATTTAACATTTTTTGATTCTCCTTTAGGGTAAGGTCAAGAATATCTTGCAATTCATTACTTCTATCACAGTTATAGGGTCTTACCTTGCTTGTTTCACCACGTACCATGAAGCAATTTTCAGTGTCTTCTTTGCATTCATTGTTTGATGCATCTTCATCAGCCCAACAACCCGAATATTTATTCATATCATTTTCCAAAATAGTCATGAAGCACAGGTTTGCTATTTCTTCATGTTCTGAGCTATTTCTTCTTTTAATATTCGAGCATTCAGCTTGAACATGACCATACCTTCCACATTCAAAATACTTTCCGTCATTTTTATCTTGTTCATTATATTGTCCGGTTCTTCTAGATGACATCCTTCCCTTTTTGTGTTTCTGTATCTTCTCATCAACCCATTCATATTTCTTGACACCACGATAATTTCTTCATCAAGAGCTTCTGCATTATCATCAATATTGTTCTCAGGTCCTTCAGTTGTAGTTTTGAATACAATTGTTTTCTTCTTCTCTTCCTGACGCGTTTTCTTGAGATGCATTTTCTCAAATTCTTTGAGATCTCCTCGTAGTTCATCATATGATAGTTTGTCTAAATCTTGAGATTTAAGTGTAACTTTTTTTGTCGGCCATGTTGTAGGCAAACTTCTCAGGTTTTTTCGAACCTGATCGCCACTTGAGTAAAGTTTACCAAAGGCTTTCAGATCGCCAATGATTTTGTTGAATCTTGTAAACATTTCCTCAATGGATTCTCCTTATTTCATCTAGAAGAGTTCATAGTCATGAACCAATAAACTTATCCGAGTTTCTTTCACTTTGCTGGTTTCTTCATAAGTAACTTTCAGATTGTCCCACATTTCCTGGGCGGTATCACATCTTGAAATTTTCTCATATTCTTCTCCACTTAACAACCATTTGCTCGTCAGTGTACTTATATATATCTTCAGGATCAACGGGTGGTTGTCCTACTACTAGAAGTGGATACTTTTTCTTTTTGATAACACACCATACTTTGATATTATAGGACTTTGCATAGTTTTCTAGAGAAGTGTTGTCCATTGAAATATGGTAGCCTTACTTGCCGATGTACCTTCTTGAAAGAGTGCTCCAATAGTTACTTGATTTGACATGATCCTTTCTCACTAGCTGTTAAGCAAAAGATAAATATGTGAGACTTGCTCTGATACCAATTAAAAGTACAAGAGAGGGTGAATTGTCGATTTTTCTTTCTGTATCCTAGATAGTTGACTATTTTACCAATTAATCGACTGAAAATAAAAGCGGAATCTAAATAAAGGTAGAAGTAAAAATGCAGAAATTAAAGACACCATGATTTTTATACTGGTTCGAATTCAATATGAATCCTACGTTCAGTCCCCTTGAGTTGCAAGGGTGTTCTATTTCAAGTATTTGCAATTTCTTGATACAGGAGGGTAGGTGTTGTTATGCACCAACAACTTCATCATGATATTACTTCTTTTCTCGCTTCTCGATACAATGCCTTACCAGTGATTTTTCTCTCTTTGATCTCTCCCTAATTATATAGTAGATCTTGAATAGACTACAATGCTTGTTTGGAGTAGAACAAAAAGATTGATAGTGGTTCGATCAAACTATATGATTCTTCCTTGACATACTTCATTTTATACTTGAGCTTGGCTTGGCGAATCTTTGGAAAACTGTTGAGAGATTTGCAATCCCAAAGGAATTGATCCTTGGAATTGAATCTATTATGATTGATTCCAAGAATAAGTACAGAGCTTTCATAGATGGTCCATGACTGTCGGTCTTTTCCTTTTTCAAAAGCGGATCCCTTATAATTGGTCCTTAAGTTGTTCCTTGATCCATGGGATTGATAGCCTTCCTTTTTCGACACATATCTTCAACAATCAGGGTAGGCGTAAATCTTGGTCCTTCCTTCATTGTGTCAATTATCCTGGTTGTCATATTGCTTAAATCTTGAACCTTCCTTACTTGCTTTCGTTGACAGATCTTTGCCTTGATTTTTTTACTCCTTCCTTTCTTGATTCCGTCCGAACATCATTGATAAATGTCCTAGCATCCTTATTTTCATATCACATGATCCTTCACATAATAATATGTTATTTTTCTTTATTAAAATATACATATAACAATCTCCCATTTTTGATGATGACAAAATAAATATAAAAGCAGTTTACTTCCCTGTTGTAGTCGACTCCCATCATGTTGTAGTGTACTCCTTCTTTGCCCCCCCTCATCAAAACAGTATTGTAAACTCCCATCATGTTGTAGTCGACTCTCCCTCAATAGGACAGGCTAGTCGACTCCCCCTCAAAAAATGCTGCTACTTTTTTTAATCATAACACAAAAATGACCAGGAGACTAAGTGGTATTGTTTGCCTCCTTATATGTTTCCACAAAAGAAGTTGCAACACTGTTTTTCAATTAGATGAAGGGTAGTCTTAGGGGGGTTTAGTTGTTATGAATTAGCCTCAGCCCAACACAAGTAGCTATTGGGTTGACACGAGATATTGGGCCGAGAACAAGCAATAGACCCAGGTTAATTTGGGATCTAGGTTGAGTAGTAGTTTGTAGGCTTAGGACAATTATGTTAAAAAGGGTAGTGGTTTTGAGTTGAAGGTTATGCGAATTGTTGAAGAAAAGTTTGTTCCTCTCAGCTCCTTTCTCTGAGTCTAAGTTCTCATCTTTCTTCTATATCCTTAGTTATTTTGTTACTTCAGTAGCTTCCATTGTAATTCAGTAGTTTGAGAGTTGCAACTGTTATCTCAAAATTATAATCAGTGTCACAGTCATTATTAATATAGTGATGAGTTTCAGTATTGTTACAATTGTGGCTAATAGAATATGCATAGGGATGAAAATAAAGAACAAGAAGAATAAGAATAGTATTGGTTCCCCAAGTACACACAAGTATACGAGACCGTCAAGTAATAAAGTGATTTGAAAGTCGGATATCGAACCCACATAGACTTAGAATAATCGTTAACTAAGCTAACTAAAATCAATTTACTATCCAAGATAATCAAGAATGTTGCTTATTCTATTAATCTAGTGTTAAGAAAATTAAACAAGTAATCACTAAATTAACAAGAACGCAAGAAGTTATGATTTAGACTTTGATCAGATGAGGTGTAGATTCTAGAGTAGTGGTCGGTTAATCTATCATATTGAGTCGTAATAACACATGTTAATCCGAATTATTAATGGTTGCTAGTTGACCAGATCGTTTATATAAATAGAATGTTTTCACAATACTACCTGTCTATCTACAATATATCAATCTTATATTCCTATGGTATTGAACCTATCATGAACGAAAAAAATACGACATTCAACTAAGCAAGACTGTTAAGTATATTCATATCCTATCCGTGAAATCCTTCTCCGAGCTTTGTGTATAAGCAAGTAGATGTCTCTCATTAGTTTTAATTGAATTATAGCCGCAATCTATAATTCAACTCATAGATGCAAGAGAAGAAACATATAATGGTCATATGAACAGATTATGATTAATCTAGGATTCGTACCAGCTAGTGACAGAATGAAAGTATTATTCGATCAAACTAATAAGTCTAAGTAATATTGATTCTCGTTTATATTTTAGAGAATAAATTACTAATATACTACCTTTACCAACCTACAAATAATTTAATCAATAATTCTTCATCTTCCCCTTAAAAACTATGTGGACCACGACTACGCAGTGCATTAGCGAAGCCGCGATAGAGGTATTAGGGGTCTCAAAAGGTTACTCTGGTGGTTACAAGGGAGACTGGTGGTGGAATAGAGAGGTGCAAGTAAAAGTGAAAACCAAGAAAGCGGCGTATCTGAAGTTAGTGGAAAGTGTAGACGAGGAGGAGAAGAGGGCGAATATGGAGCAATATAAGTTGGCTAAAAAAGAGGCAAAGCTAGCAGTTATGGCAGCCAAAACTGCTGCTTTTAGTCGTTTGTATGAGGAACTCGATGGCCGAGGTGGGAATAAGAGGTTGTTCAGGTTAGCCAAGGCGCAAGAAAGAAAGGCTCGTGACTTGGACCAAGTGAAGTGCATCAAGGACGAAGAAGGTAGAGTTTTGTTGGATGAGGGGCTTATCCGTTGGAGATGGCATACCTACTTCCATATTCTCTTGAACGAGGAGGGGGTAGGAGTATTGTACTGGGTGATTTGGAACTCTCCGGGAGTCATTGTGATTTTGGGTATTGTAGGCGAATTAGAGTTGATAGAGTTGAGGGGGCTATGTATAAGATGAGCAGGGGCAAAGTGACCGGGCCGGATGAAATCATGGTGGAGTTTTAGAAGAAGGCGGGCAAGGAAGGCTTGGAGTGGCTCACTAGGTTATTTAATGTCGATTTTAGAACGAAGAAGATGCCCAAAGAGTGGAGGCGGAGCACGATGGTTCCTGTATACAAGAACAAGGGTGATATCCAAAATTGCAATAACTATCGGGATATCAAGCTGCTTAGCCATACTATGAAAGTCTGGGAGAGAGTGATAGAGCTAAGGGTGAGAGTCTATTTCTGAGAATCAGTTCAGGTTTATGTCGGGGCATTCAACTATAGAATCCATCCACCTTGTTAAGAGATTGATGGAATAGTATAGGGAGAGGAAGAAGGACTTGCTGTGGAGATGTTTGGAGGCTAGAGGTGCACTTGTTGCCTATGTTAGGGTGATTAAGGACATTTATGATGGAGAAAAGACCCGAGTGAGGACGGTGGGTGGGGACTCGACCATTTTTTGGTTATGATGAGGTTGCATCAGGGGTCGGCACTCAACCCTTTTTTGTTTGCCCTGCGATGGACGTACCGGCATGCCATATCCAAGGGGAAGTATCGTGGTGCACGCTATTTGCAAATGATATTGTATTGATTGATGAGACGCGAGATGGTGTGAAAGCATAACTAGAGGTATGAAGGCAGGCCCTGGAATCAAAAGGTTTCAAGTTGAGAAGGAAAAAAACAAAATACTTGAAGTGTATGTTCAGTGGCGAGACTCAATGAGGGGAAGGGGAGGTGAGGCTGGACTCACAGGTCATCCCTAGGAGAGGAAGTTTTAAGTACCTTGGGTTTATTATTCAGGTGGATGGGGAGATTGATGAATATGTCACACATCGTATTGGGGAGGGATGAATGAAATGGAGACTCGCTTCCGGTGTTTTGTGTGAGAAGAAGGTGCCACCGAAATGTAAAGGTAAGTTCTACAGAGTAGTGGTCAGACCGACGATGTTATATGGGGTTGAGTGTTGGACAATCAAGATTTCTCATGTCCAGAAGATGAAGGTAGTATAGATGAGGATGTTGAGATGGATGTGTGGGTACACCAAGTTAGATAGGATCAGAAATGAGGTTATTCGTGACAAGGTGAGTGTGGCCCCTATCGAGGACAAGATGCGGGAAACTCGGATTAGGTGGTTTGGTCATATGAAGAGGAGGAGCACAGGCGCCTCAGTGAGGAGGTGTGAGAGGTTGACATTGGAGGGCCTACGGAGAGGTAGAGGTAGGCCAAAGAAGAGGTGGGGAAAGGTGATTAGGAAAGACATGGCGCAACTTCAGCTGACCGAGGACATGACCCTTGATACGAAGGTATGGAGGTCGAGGATTAGGGTAGTAGAGTAGGTAGTCTAGAGTGTTCCTAATAGTAGTATTGGCATGCAGTCTCGCTTTCTTTTGGTAGTAGGTTTTTATGACTAACCGTTATTTTATTTCATTGTTGATCACCTTACTATCTTGTTATTTTTATTTTGCTTTTTATGGCTTTTTGGTGTTGTCCCTTATTGTCTATATTTTCATTAATGTGGTGCTTATGTTTTCCTAATCTAAGGGTCTATTGTAAACAACTTCTCTATCCTCACAAGGTAGGGGTAAGGTCTGTGTATATACTACCCCCTCTCCCCCTCCCCCCTCATATCTCACGGTGTGGGATAATAGTAGATATGATGTTATTGTTGTTGCTTACCCTTTAAAACTTAAATATTCGCACAGTCTGGGGGATGCCACATTACAGTTTGAGCGAAAATGAAATAACAGAAACAATGATAATTATGAAGGGAGTGGACACAGAACCGTGTAAAAAAGAATGTTATGACCCAGAAGTTATTAACTAAATAAGTTTAGTTAGCGGAGTTCAATCTTGAATCAACAGGGGAGGTTTAACTAAACACATAATCGAGGGATCAGAAAATTAGTTACTTATTGAAGCTCAAGGGACTAGATTCTGCCAGTTGGCGAGGAATTTGTTATTTAACTTACAAACTCTGCAGAGACGAGCAACGAATACACGGTATTTCCTTTCTCTCACTTCCTCCCAAATTCTCTTCTTCCTGATTCCCTTCTCTTTCTCCTCTAACCCAGTACCTCTTCTCTTCTGCAGGTCTAGAGTTCAGTCATAGAGATTTACTGTTTCATTTAGTTTTCCAATTCTCTTTTCTTTAGCTTGTAGTTCAGTTCTGCTTTTATTTCAATATAACAGAAAATTGTCCCAAAATTGTCGCAATTCCTTTTCGCATTTGTTCATTTCCAGATTAGTTTGGTTAGACTGTGACAAAGAAGTAGCAGTGACGGCCGGATAATAGGATATCAGATCATATGTAATTAGTTAGTCTGAAGAATTAATCTAAATAGTTGTCCCCTTAATTGTTTAAATTAAATATAATCGTTCATATATTATATTTATATAATCTTGTATAATCACTGTATAATTAATTTAAGCGACTATAAAAAGTAAAAGTGAACCAGTGAACCGGCCGGCCGTTTGTGTAAAAATTCCAATAAGTTTTTTTGTAGTTTTTGATAAGTTGAACTCCTTGTTAGATGAAAAGGTACATGTGGTTTACAGTAGGATTATTCGTCTTATTCTTCTATGTTTCAGATGAAAAAAAACTGTAATATTCGAATATTGACTCCTCAATTAGTAGAAAGTTCTATTTTCTAAAGGCAGTGATCTCAAAAAATGCCTAATTATTTCGTAGCTATTGTGACAACTGTTCTGATGCATGGTTTATTATAACATAATTATAAAAACTATGCGTTAGTATTATTATCAACTTCCTATACCTAGGTAGAATAGTTAGGATTCTTCCATACTGTATTTGAGGTCTCGAGTTTGAATTTAGGTGACGAAAAGTTTCTTAGTAGAGAGTGCTTCATCTCCTAAATTGGCTTAAGCTTTCGGATTTGTCGGGCTAGCGAGCTTCGAATACGAGATAATTAAGCCAAAATATGTAAGAATGGACCATAGTTTTGTTGGTGCTTCCATCACACCATGGTGGAAATTTATTCTTATGTGCAAGTGTTTGCATCCTCCTTGAGAGATGAAAACGTGGTATTATAGAGGTCAATGAAGAAATTTGCAATCACAACTATAAGTTGCTAGAAAAGAATTCTGAATTGATTTTGAAACAAGTGGATTAAATATTTCTACATTAACCACGATTGCATCTCTTTCCTTCCCTAAAGTTTATTAATCGTGCGCAAGAATTGCGTGGTTTACAAACTTACAAAATTAGGAACTTCCATCTTACTAAATGCGACAGGTGGTTGATCTTTATAAGTGTAAGTTGTAATACCCAAATTTGCCTCTTTCCCTATAGATATAGTGGTAGTTTGATTTGTCACGACAATTGGTTGCACTTGCGTTATCAAGATTAGGCTCGTCTGTTCTTCGTTAGGGGCATTCGAGAAGGTAAAATAAAGGTCAAACATATTTGATAGTGAACCTCTATACATGATGAGTGGGAGCAATAGAAAGCTTCTCTTTGTAGACTTTTTGAATAAAATAATAAAAGGCTCCACTCTTTATACTTTTAATTAATTCTAACATTATAATTTAATAAAAAAATAAGGGTATTTTAATCTTCTATCTATATAGAATAGAAGAAGCAAATCAATATGATGATGCCAAGTGTCACATAAAAAATTCAACAAATGTCAAATTTTAGAACAAACCTCCAACAAATCTGGAGATTTAAAAATTATTTAAAATAGAAATAATTTTAAATAATGAAATATTTATTCAAACAATATTTATTAAACCTGAAAATTAAAAATAAAATTATTTTACAAGGAATCTTCTATATATAATAAAAAGAGAGACAAAGACACCATATTAAGCCAAGTATCTAGACAAATTGAAGAATATGAACAATACAAGGCTTCTCTCTTTAAACTTTTGAGCAAAATAATAAAAGGCTTCTCTCATTACACTTTTAATGAATTCAACATCACAATTTAATAAAAAATAAGGGTATTTTAATATATCTATATTCTATCTATATAGAACAGGAGAAACAAATCAATGTGATGATGCCAAGTGTCACATAAAAAATTCAACAAGAGTCAAATTTTAGGATAAACCTCCAACAAATCTGGAGATTCAAAAATTATTTAAAATAAAAATAATTTTAAATAATGAAAAATTTACTCCAAAAGATATTTACCCAAGTTCAGTTAACATCAAGATGGACTCCACTTTTTTTTTTTTTTTTTGCAGTTGTTTTAATATATTTTCTAAACCTGAAAATTAAAAATAAAATTTATAAAGAATCTATATATAATAAAAAGAGAGACAGAGATACCATATTAAGCCAAGTGTCTAGACAAATTGAAGAATATGAACAATATAAGATTTCTCTCTTTAGATATTTGAACAAAATAATAAAAGGCTTCTCTCTTTATACTATCAATGAATTTAACATTACAATTTAATAAAAAAATAAGGGTATTTTAATTATAAGTAAAATATTAAGTGGGAAAACTAATCAAATATAGCAGTAGAAAAAAGTACAAAAATAGGAAATAAATATAATGCTAGGAATTATATAGAAAAATAACCAAAGATAAGCCCCGGTAAAAATCCTCCCAAAACTTGAACACAAACCCTAATTGATTAACTATCATACGAATTCCGCCGCCACGGTAGCGGTGAATAGTGCGCGAACAGCCGCAATAGTGCCAAACAGTAGCGTGAACAGTGATTTCGCTGCTGTTTCACTGCTACAGTGTAGTGAACAGTAGCATCGCTTCACTGTTCATCCAATGAAACAGTGATTCGATACTGTTCATCGCGGAAAGCTGTGAGTTTGAGCTTCAATGGCCGCGATGGCCGCCGACCAGCCATCTTTTTCGGCTGGTCTGCCCTCCTCCAACATCGCCCAACCACAAACAACACCAACTATCAATCCACAAACTCTAGACTACTCAAAGATTTTGACACTCAACTCAACCAATCCTCCTGCGATGACTGCTGCCCAAGCTTCAGTGCAGCTCATCGCCTAATCATCTACGACAACAAACAACAATCCCCAATCCATGGATTATTCAAAACTTTTAAAACCTACTGCCATTAATGCCTCTATGCAAACCTTTGCTACGCTACCATTGAAACCAGTTGAGTTCCTTCATGGAGAACCAGTTGTGAATTGGAAGAAACAAGAAGTGATGCAATTTATCGTACAACAAGGACTTCTACTTGCAGTTCTTGGAAAATTTTCGTATGGGAAGCTTGTTATTAGTGAATTACGTAAAGTGATTCCAATTCAATGTGAGATTAAAGGCCATTATTCAGTTGGTTTAATTGAAGATAATCATGTGTTGATTAAGTTGTCTTTATTGGAGGACTATGTTCATCTTCTTTCAAAGCTAACTTTTTTTTTAAAAGCTCAGTCAGACATGTGGCAGATGCCTTGTACAAAATGGAATCCATGGTGGACACCTGATGAAGAGACTCCCATTGCCATTGCTTGGATTAGCTTTTCAGAACTGCCTCCTAATTTCTTTGGGAAGGAATATGTATTTTCCTTAGCTCGTGCAGTTGGTAATCCATTATATGTAGACCTAGCCACTCAAAATGGGACTAGACCTAGTTGTGCTAAGGTGAAGGTGGAAGTTAACTTGTTAAGTAAGTTCCCTCATCGTATTAAGATTGTGGAAGAAGTTGATGAATCTAGACCAGAAGAGTTCAAGTGGATCAGGATTAAGTATGATTATATGCCAAAATATTGCAAACCTTGCAAAAAACAGGGGCATAGTGAGGTAGAATGCTGGGTAATTCATCCCGAATTACACAAGAGATTTGAAGAAGGTGTTGAGGAACAAAGCAAGGAGAAGGAAGTTGTGGTGAGTTCTGATGCAATTGGGACTGCTGCAAATTCAACAAAGGTCCTAACTAGTGGAAAGGTGGTTGGTAAGCCTACTACTAATCATGCCAAGCAGGAATGGATGCAAGCAAGGAAGAAAAAATACCAACGAGATAATAGGGGTCACATTGTTGATAACAAACAAGGAAAGAAAGCTGACAAGGGTGAAGGGAAGGCCAAAGTTGAGGAAGTTGCAACCAAGAACAAGTTTAATGCACTAGAGGTTGAGGAAGTTCATCAGCCTACTCTACAAATTACTGAAGGCAAGGGTGAGGATCATAGCAATGGTAAGAAGAAGGAGCATGGGGAAAAGCAAGCTAAGAACGGCCAGGAGAAGGAAAATGAAGTCAATACTCAACAGGAACATAAGCGTGTGAAGAAGGAAGCAGTCGAGAAAGTGGTGGAAAATGAGCATAATGGTAACCCTATTCCTTCTGGGATTCAGTCTTCAGCTCCTAAAGATGATCAAGAATTAGCTAAGGCTAATTCTAGTGTTCCTAGTGATCAACGTACTGATGAAAGGGCTAATAAGGAATCCACAATCGACTAGGTTCATAGAAGGTTTGGGACTAGCAATGAGGAGCTAAAACAACTCAATGTGACCACAAACCAATCTTGTCATGAGATTCCATCTCAAACATTTAAAGATTCTGGGCAGATTGAGGATCTTGATGAGGTAAACTCTACAAAGGTCTTATGGAGTGATGTAGTTGAGGTTAAGGATGATCAGCTGGGCATAACAAAGACAACAAAAGTCAAGGTGAAGAAGGACAACAAGCCAAGCTCACATGGCGATAGGTTGGCGACGCCAGGCCTAAAGCTAGGCTCACCAGGCGTTAGGCTGGAGACACCAGGCCTAAATCCAGGCTCACCAAGCATTAGACTGGCGACGCCAGGCCTAAAGCCAGGCTCCCCAGGCGTTAAGCTGGCAACGCCATGCTTAAAGCCAGGTTCACCTGATGAGGCAGCTATAGTAAACCCCAACCTTAGTGAAACTGGAGTGATATTGGCCTATGTAGATGGTGTTCCAGTGTATGCATTGGAGAACAAACTTAATGGAGATGGTAATGTGAATATTAGGGATGATATAGTGGGTTCAGACCAAATTTCAGGCAATGGTAAGGGTGGTGATCTCACTAGAACAGTGCATTCAGAGCAGACTGCTACAGTAACTCCTGGGCTAGGCAATGTCTATGACTTACAATTCAAGGAGTATGAACTGGCTGATGAGCGGGCAATTGTTCCAAGAGCATCTGGGGAAATATAGGAAGTGCCTTTGGAATTTGGCACTAATCAAATTATGCAGCTACATCTTAATGTTCCACTTAAGACTCCTCTACAACATTTACATGATTTAGTTACACACAATGTGACACCAATTGATGAAGACTTATTGAGACAAAATCCAATGGAGGATGAAGGAGATGATGAATAAACTGCACAAAACTTCAAACAAATGGCTAGGGAAGGGGATTTATCACCCACAGCTAGTGCTAAAGGAGGTAAGAAAACTAAGAAGAATTAGAGTAAAGATCTACCACACCTTCAAGAATAATGTCAAGGAGGACAACTTCTCTATCTAAATAATGACGATCAAAATATTATTATGGAACATAAGGTATGTTAATACACAACAGGCCTTTTCTAGGGTGATCAACATGAATAGGGAGCATAATTTTTGTGTAGTTGCATTGATGGAGCCTTTTCAAAAGAAGGGACTCATTGATAGATATAGAAGGAGGTTGAATATGGAGACTGCTTATGCAAATATTAATGGGCAAATATGGTTGTTCTTCGATGCAGTGGTGGAATGGGAATTAGTGGAGGATACTGAGCAACAGGTGACTGTGAAAGTGTTTCACCATGACCTAGGGCAGCACATGATGATGACATTTGTTTATGCAAAATATTCAGTAATGGAGAGGTTGGAATTGTGAGATCACTTGTATTACTTAGCAAATGATATGGAATTACCATGGTTGGTAGGAGAGGATTTCAATGTGGTATTGCATGAAGATGAGAAAATAGGGGGACTTCAAGTACACCCTCCTGAATATGAGAATTTTGCATTTTGTGTAAACTTTTGTGGTTTGTTTGAGCAAGGGTACAAAGGAAGTCTATTTACATGGTGGAATGAGAGATCCAATTCTGAGTGTATATTCAAGAGATTGGATTGGATTTTTGTGAATTTGCCATTTCAGAACATGTTGCCAACTATTGAAGTTGCACATCTAATCAGAACTGGATCAGATCATGCACCATTGCTAATGACATGTGGGATACAGACAACCAATTTTGTCAAGCCCTTTAGGTTCTTGAACTTTTGGACAAAGCATGCTACATTTATGGATGTGGTGAGGCAGAATTGGGAAGCTAATTTCATAGGGGATCCGTTTTTGATGTTCAAGCAGAATATCAAGAGGGTGAAGGCAGCACTTTCAAAATGGAGTAGGGTAACATTTGGTGATATCTTCAAGCAATTGGCTATTTTGGAGGAAATTGTTATGGTGAAGGAGATGTTGTTTGAAGAAGAGCCTATAACTGAGAATAGGATTGTGCTTCAAAAGGCTCAATCTGAATTGAAGAAATACTTGAGTATTGATGAGCAGTATTGGAAGCAAAAAGTTGGGATGACTTGGTTTGCTGAAGGAGATAAGAATACAAATTTCTTTCACAATCATGTTAATGGCAAAAGAAAGAAATTGCAACTGAAGAGGATCAAAAGTGGCAGTGGGGTATGGATTGAAGACCAGGAGAAATTGGCTACAGCTGCAGTGGACTTCTATCAAAAACAGTTCACAAATGAAGGTGATGCTTCTGAATTTTCCTTGCTCGATAATGTACCTTCAATGGTCACTATGGATCAGAATTTTGAACTTAGCAGATTGCTAACAATTTAAGAAGTAAGGGCAACAATTTTTGAGCTTAGTGGGGAGAGTGCTAGTGGTCCTGATGGATTCACTGGCCTATTTTATCAAACATGATGGGATGTTATTGGTGCTGATATATACAACATGGTGCTACACTTCTATGGAGGAGCTGCATTGCGTAAATCCATCACTCACACCAATCTAGTGTTACTGCCCAAGAAACCTAGAGTTGAGACCTTCTTTGACTTAAGACCTATTAGTTTGAGAAACTTCATTAATAAGGTCTTGTCTAGGGTGTTACATGACAAATTGGAGAGTTTTCTACCATCTCTAATATCTCCTAATCAATCCGGATTTGTAAAGGGTAGGAGTATGTTTGAGAACATCTTATTGACTCAAGAAATTGTCACTGAGATAAGGTTAAGGGGAAAGCCAACTAATGTGGTGATCAAGATTGATATGGCTAAGGCCTATGATAGGGTTTCATGGAAGTACTTATTGCATGTGCTAAGGAAGATGGGATTTTCTGAGCATTTCATCAACATGGTGTGGAACTTTATGTCAAATAACTGGTATTCAGTATTGGTGAATGGGCAGTCCTCAGGGTTCTTTAAGTCTACAAGGGGTGTGAAACAAGGGGATCCTCTATCTCTAGCATTGTTCATTCTGTCAGCTGAGGTACTTTTTAGGTCATTGAATAAGCTCTTTGAAGACAAGTCATTTGTGGGATTTGGAATGCCTAAGTGGTCTGATCCTTTAAACCACTTGGCATATGCTGATGATACGATAATATTTGCATCTATTCATCCTCCCTCCTTTAGCAAGATTATGGTAGTGTTGGGGAACTATGAGAAGATATCAGGTCAGATGATTAACAAAGATAAGAGTTCATACTACATGCATTCAAAGGTTGCTAATGGATTGTTTCAGGCAGTTGGAGCTATTACGGGATTTGCAAGAGGTAAATTCCCCTTCACATATCTAGGGTGTCCTATTTTTTACACTAGAAGGAGGAAGGACTATTATGAGGATCTTATCAAGAAGGTGAAGGCTAAATTGCATTCATGGAAAGGAAAGCTGATGTCATTTGGAGAAAAGGCAACACTCATTTCTAGTGTGTTGCAAAGTATGCCAGTTCACATGTTATCAATCCTTGATCCACCAAAAAACATCCTGGAGCATCTACATAAAACGTTTGCTAGGTTCTTTTGGAGCACAAAGGAACAAGGGAGAAGCAGACACTAGGCTTCATGGCAAAATCTTTGCCTTCCTAAAGAGGAAGGGGGCCTAGGTTTTAGGTCCTTACATGATATCTCAAGGGCACTGTTTGCTAAACTATGGTGGAGGTTTAGGACCACAAAATTTTTGTGGTCTAATTTCATGTGGAATAAGTATTGCAAGAAGGGCTACCAACAGTGGTGTATTTTAGGGGAGGGTCTTACGTTTGGAGACAAATGCTGAATGCTAGGGAAGAAGTAGAACATGAGATCGTATGGGAATTGAAGAGTGGAACCACTAATATTTGGCATGAAAATTGGACTGGATTGGGTGCACTTTATCACGTATTACCTGAAGACTTTCCAATCAATGAAGATCTCCAGGAGGTGGCAGAACTGCGGCAAGGGGAAGCATGAGATGATCAGCTGCTAGATCAAACTTTCAATGAGGAAATTGCACAACATATAAGGCTAAATGTGCATTATGAAGGTAGTGAGGGATATTGGGATAGGCCATACTAGATGCCAACTCCTTCAGTCAAGTTCAGTGTTAGCAGTGCTTGGCAAATATTAAGGCATAAGGCTAATCCTAATCAGAAATTCAAGTTAATGTGGATTAAGTTTGCCATTCAAGATGTCCTTCTTCTTGTGAAGATTGTTGAGGCAGAAAATAGCTACTGATGATATGTAGAGGAGGCAAGGGCAAATGGTGATGTCTAGGTGTTGGTGTTATCAGCAGCCCCAAGAGGAATCCATTGAGCATATATTTGTCACAAGTCCTACTGCCTCTAAGGTATGGAACTTGTTCATGGGGGCTGCTAGAATTACTGTGCAATTGATTCAATTGAAGCAGATCATAAAGCATTGGTGGTATGCTTAGTGTTGTCCAAAATTAAAGCCACTATTTCAAGCAGTACCAGCTATCATCACTCGGGAGCTTTGGAAGAGAAGAAATATAGGTAAACATAGGGGTTCAGTGTCCACATATAGGGTGATTCATGAGATAAATAGGACATTGTATCAACTGGCAAGGGTGAGGTATACTTGGATGCCTAGTACTCCTTTGTTATAGCCAGACATGATTCAATACTTTGAAGGATATAAACCTATATTGATCACTACAAGAGTAACATGGCAACTTCCTTTTCATGGTTGGTACAAATGTAATACTGATGGAGCCTCAAAGGGCAATCCTGGACCTAGCTCCCTAGGCTTTTGTGTGAGGGATGATGAAGGTGATGTGGTGTATGCTAGGGCAGTAGACCTGGGAGTGACAACTAATATGGTAGCTGAAGCTAAGGCTATTCTTCAAGGGTTGGAATACTGTGTGGAGCATGATCTTCACCCTCTCATATTGGAGACTGATTCATTGGTGATGAAGAAGGCAATAGAAGGGGAATGAGATCCTCCTTGGGTAATTGCACAGGATGTGAAGAAAATTATAGAGATGAAGGACAACTTCAATGTGATCTTTCAACATGTGTTCAGAGAAGGCAACACAATGCTGGATTTTATAGCTAACATTGTGTTTTCTTTTGCAGGTACATCTGAGTTTCATTCATTCTCTGAACTGCCTAGTGCAGGGAGGAGGTTGATCAATCTAGACAAATCTCAATCACCTAAACTTAGGGTTAGGATAGCAAATAGAAGAACCCCAGACTGATGGCTTCACAGAATTGGACTCTGCACAAACCAGCATGTTTCTTTGTCTCATTCAGTATTCTATTAAGGTACTTTCCAATGGTATTAGCATGGTCCCATGCTCATTCCGAGGGTGCTTTGATAGTGTACAGAAAAAATACGATAAACAGGTGTGGGATGATACAATTTATCCTACTTCTGATATGTCCAAATGCTAAGGAAAATGCTGAACCCATCATATGGTATTTCTGGAGATTGTTGAATCATTTCTCAGTGGTAGCATGCTTTCATGCTCAATGTAAGGATGGTTTAGCAGTGTTTAGAATGATTTCTACATTAAAGGTTCTAGTAGGGAAGGATCTGTGCTTACAAGATCACAAAAAGGCACAGTTTCAAAGCCTGGGCTTTGCCTTGCAAAGCCTGCTTAAAGCCAACTCATTCCTGGCTTTTGTCTTGCAAAGCCGGCCTAAAGCCAGCTTATGCCTGGCTTTTGCCTTGAAAAGCCTGGCTTTTGCCTTGTAAAGCCTGCCTAAAGCCAGCTCAAGCCTGGCTTTTGCCCTGCAAAGCCTGCCTAAAGCCAGCTCAAGCCTGGCTTTTGCCTTGCAAAGCCTGCCTAAAGCCAGGCTCCTCTTCTACACATTAATTTTGATGAGTGAGCACATGATTAATACTTGGACAAAATCATTCCACTGCATATATCATATAGTAGCTACACTTGGAAGACTATGATGGCTTCAACTCTGTGGTGGAGATGTTTGGAATTCATTTTAGCCTATGGACAGTATACCCTGGAGCATGATGAGAGCTTGATAGGTGCTGCTTGGTATTTGCCAATGATAATTGGATTCATATACACTGATAGGAGAAGGAAGCATTCAACTTATTATGTTGTAATAGCTAGTTCATTAGATTTTAGCTTTTCTATCTTTTTAATAGCTAGTAGCTTCATACAACTTCTATTTTGGTTTGGACATCTTGTAAGTTTTGGACCTATTTTGGGATTTTATTCATATATTAGCCACTAGGCAAGTGCTGCCGAGTGGTATAGTTGCTTAAAAACAATATAATGCTAGGATATTTATAATTTGAATTAATTTAAAAAATAATTTAAGTAAATATCACTCAAAAACATTATTGATAAATTTAGAAAAATAAAAATTTAAATAGTAGACAAAGATTTGATACTATTTCGATGAATTCAGTGCTAAATGTCATCACTATAACATGTCCAATTTGAATTTTTAGGACAAAACTCCAATAAAAAATTTAAAATTATTTTAACACCCTCTAGGAATTCCTTTCAACCAAAAGGGAGGGAATTTGGATATATTATCGAAATGACTAGCTCCATCTATAAATCTTTTGCATCAAAGTCGAATAATTTCGGAATTTAATATAAAAAGGCCCTTTTAACTCAGTGGTAGAGTAACACCATGGTGAGGCATAAGTCATCGGTTCAAATCCGATAAAAGGCTTTGTAAAACTCCAATCTAATATTTTTCATGAGCCAAATCCCACTATAGGCCATGATGGCGCTCAACGTCGCCGTTAGGCAAGCCAACTATGAACTATCACATTAATTATTCATTTTATTACTTTTAAAATCATAAGTTTTTATTAAATAGAGAAAATTTGATCATACTGAGTAACAGAAGAATTTCGTACAGGTACAACTATTATTTGAA
This sequence comes from Nicotiana tabacum, assembly GCF_000715075.1. Taxonomy (NCBI): domain Eukaryota; kingdom Viridiplantae; phylum Streptophyta; class Magnoliopsida; order Solanales; family Solanaceae; genus Nicotiana; species Nicotiana tabacum. Next base: position 6,069,655 of record NC_134097.1, on the reverse strand, counting down.
CGAAGTGAAAAAATGCGATATTTAAAATCACGGATACACATAATGCTAGTAAGATATAAAATAAAAGGAGACAATATTGGAGCAAAACCATTAACATCAACTAGAATATCCAAAAATTCTGTGTCACAAGTGCATGAGCGTCTATTAAAGCGTTCCATGATAATAACACAATATATGTCTGGAATACAAAATAGACAGGATAAGGTAAATAAATAAGATGGAGACTCTGTGGGTTGCGACACGTAGCATGAAGTGCAGCTCACCAAGAAGTCCCCTCGGTAACTGCGCCTACGCGCCAAGATGACTATCCAATGAACCTGTTAGATCCTGCACATATAGTGCAGAAGAGTAGCATAAGTACGTAAATCAACACGTACCTAGTAAGTATCTAGCCTAACCCCGAAGAAATAGTGATGAGGGGTCGACATCGATACTTACTAGTAGTCCAATTAATAAAATGTACATGAATATTAGGTAAGCATGAAATACCACATAACTAATAAAGTAAGAGGTAATAACTAAGTGATCCCTTAAAAAAATAACTATTTAAAATTTTCCAAATATCACGTGCTAATCTCAACAAGCAAGGGCCAACATGTAGTTATGAATTTTTGAGTCATGAAAGACATATCTAGTACAATCGGACTCCGAGTGACAACACGCACGAGTTATGCCGAGGTCATACGGCCCAATCCATAATAATCGTGTACATACACTACTGTGCTATATATATATATATATATATATATATATATATATATATATATATATATATATATATATATATATATATATATATATATATATATATATATATATATATATATATATATATATATATATATATATATATATATATATATATATATATATATATATATATTCTTCGGATTTGCGAATTATGTATTTACAACTTCAAGGCGAGCCCATAAAAGAATATAAATTCTCATTAATGATTAACAGTCATCCAAATCTCTAGATAATGAAGCTCGATTACATAATCTATTTACTTATTAATTCAAGCAATTTAAACTAGCAATTTGGGCTCAAATAGTTCAAGTAATGGCATAATGAACGCCTACGTCTACCCGGACATAACATGAATCAAGTTACATACGGACCCTCGTCACCTCGTGCGTACGTAGTCCCCACAACAAGTAGCACATATCAAATATATCACCTATGGGGGTAGTTTCCCCCACACAGGGTTACACAGAAGACTTACCTAGCTCCGAAGTTAGATAACCGGCTCAAACGCCTCTCTAACTCCTCAAATCGATGTCCATCGATCCGAAACTGGTCAAACAACGTGAAAACTAATAAAAGTATACTCAAACACTCATAATTAATCAATTTATAATAATTTACAACTCCGTTTGGAAAGTCAATCCCAGACTCACGCCTCGGAATCCAACAAAATTTACAAAATTCAAACATCCATTCAACAACGAGTTCAACCATACTGTGATGAACCGATAGATCATCTTATGTTTTAGAACCTAATTCTGCACTTTGAAGCCTTAAATACCTCATTTTAACTTTCCTCAATTTGCGTGCACAGTTCGGGTGTTTTTTCGGAAAGCTTTTATGTTAAAAACTGAGGAAATATGAAAAGTTTGCCTTAAAATCCACTTGAGATGACTTCGGTCAACATTTTGAGCAGACGGACCCGGATTTATATTTTGACAATTCCGATGGGTCCGTATCGTGATTTGGGGTTTGGGCGTATGCCCGAAATTGAATTCGGAAGTCCCTAGCCCGAGTTATCACACTTTGTTGGAATTTGAAAGTTAAAAGCTTAATGTCTTTGAAATGTTTGCCCAATGTTTGACTTTTTGGATATTGGGTTCGTATTTGGTTTCGGAACCTGATATAGGTCCAATACTATATTTATGGCTTGTCTGTCAAATTTGGGGAGAAACAGAATTAGTTTGACGTGATTCGGACATCCGGTTGTTAATATAGCAATTCTAAAGTTTCTTAAAAATTTCATTGATTTTGGTATCCGATTCATAGTTCTAGGTGTTATTTTGGCGATTTGGTCGCGCGAACAAATTCGTATGTTATTTTTAGACTTGTGTGAATATTTAGTTTAGAGCCCCGAGGGCTAGGGTGAGTTTTGGATAGGCTTTAGAGTGGTTTGGACTTAGAAAACTCAATTGGTTCTGCAATTTCTAGTAACTGGTGTATGATCTCGCAATTGCGAGATCAGTGTTTGTATTTGCGAACATTCCCCAATCCTGACAGGCTCGCATTTGCGAGCAAATTATTCACATTTGCGAAGCGTACCTAGGCCAGCATGAGTTTGTATTTGCGATCAAGAGGTCGCAATTGCGGGGAGGCGAGAGTTCGCATTTGCAAAGTGGGGCTGGGGTAGGCTTGGTCGCATTTGTGATCAATTTGCTCGCAAATATGGGGAAGATTAATGTTCGCATTTGCGAATATTTCATCGCAAATGCGATGAATGCAGAGATGTGATGGTCTTCGCAATTGTGATAGACTCTTCGCATTTGCGGGGTTCGCATTTGCGAACCCCAGGTCGCAAATGCGACATCTGCAACTGATCAAAATGGGAGTTAGACGAGATTTTTGTTTATTCTCTCAAATGTTCAAACTTAGAAACCCTAGAGGCGATTTTTCAAAGAACTCTTCTTCCCCAAATTATTGGTAAGTGATTCTAAACTAGTTTCTTTCAATCTTTAATTTCATTTCCTAAGATTTCAACCTAAATTCTTGTGTTTTCATGGTGGGAATTGGGGGGTTTTGGGAAGAATTATGGATTTTTACAAATGGGGTTTTAGACCTCAAATTTAGGTCGGATTCCAAAACAAATTACATAACCGGGCTCGGGGTGAATGGATAATCAGGTTTTGGTCCGAATTTCAGGATTGGACCAAGCGGGCCCGGGAGTTAACTTTTGTTGACTTTTTCAATAATGACCTAAATTGAATCCTTTGCAATCGTGGGTAGTTCCTAAGGCTCAATTTGAATCATTTGGTTGGTAATTTGCTAGATTCTATTGGTTCGGAGGTTTGTTTGTAAGGCAAAGCTGTGATTGGGCTTTGAGTGGACCTTTGGAATGAGGTAAGTATCGTGGTTAACCTTGACTCGAAGGATTAGGACTTGTTTGTCTATTTGCTACATGTTTAGATATTGGGTACACCATATATGTGAGGTGACAAGTACTTATGTGTTGTTGTCAGGTTAAAGCATGCTGGTGGGACCTGTCCCTTGTAATTATTGCTTACTTTGATCGTGTTATCCATGTTTAGACTAGTTATTTATTAAACTGATCATTATTACTGTGTTTATGGGTCTTTGTGATAATTGAGTATTAATTCCAAAGTTGAGATTGGTATTGTGGAAACATTGTTGATGTAAGGCTTGTTCTTGTTGATCCTATCTCCCTATTATTGCTTGTTCATTGTTATGTGCTAAGGGAGAGTGTTAAAGCACAAAGAGTGATGCCGTGCCATATTGTGAGTGTTAAAGCACGAAGGGTGATGTCGTGCCATATTGTGAGTGTTAATTCACAAAGGGTGATGTCGTGCCACGTTATGAGAGTTAATGCACGAAGGGTGATATCGTGCCATATCTATTGATTTAAATTGAGAGTGAGAGTAAAAGCACGAAGGGTGATGCCGTGCAGTATCATTATTTTATTGTGAGGTTGAGAGTAAAAGTACGAAGGGTGATGCCGTGCAATTTTCTTCGTTGTGCTTAATTAATTTACTAGTTGAAGGTATATTAACTGTTTCGGGTTATTATTTCCACTGTATCTCTTATATCTTGTACCCCCTTTAGAATGTCCCCCTCCTAATAGTACATGCTTAGCTGTTATTCGCTGTTACCTTGTACATATACTGTTATCTGCATAGGTTTATTATGTGGGTGTCTTGTCATAGCCTCGTCACTACTTCGTCGAGGTTAGGCCCGACAATTACGAGTACATGGGGTCGGTTGTACTCATACTACACTATGCACTTATTGTGTATATTTTGGTACCGACCCTAGTTGTTCGTGAGGCGTAGTAGCTTGGACTTGCATATGGGACATTTGAGGTAGATCTGCTTGTGTCCGCAAACCGTAGAGCCCCCTTCTATTTTCCTATTTCACTGTTTCTTCTCATTAAGAACAATTGTATTTCTTTCAGACTATGTTTGTAGAAAATCTTAGGAGCTCGTGAGTTATGACTCTAGATCCAATTTGTAGTAGATATTATGGGCATTTATGTTATTCCGCACTCAGTTTTATTTCATTTGGTTCAATTGACTGTATCTATTGAACTGAATAATAATTGACTTAACGGTTCTCTAACGTTGGCTTGCCTAACAAGTGAAATGTTTGGCGCTATCACGATCCCGAAGGTGGGAATTCCGGGTCGTGAGAAGTTGGTATCAGAGCACTAGGTTGCCTAGGTCTCACAAGTCACGAGAAGACTTAGTAGAGTCTGGAGGATCGGTACGGAGACGTCTGTACTTATATTGCAGAGGCTATGAAGTTTAGGAACAAGTTTCATTTCTACTCTTCTCTGTCGTGCAATTTTGTTCTCTCATTGCTAATTGAACTCTTCTACTCTTGTTCTCTCGTAGATGGCTAGAACACGTACCACATCTTCAGCTGAGCAGTAGCCAGGGCCTCAGTGGCAGCTCTTACGAGGGGCCGAGGTCGTGCTAGAGCCAAAACAGGGGTAACGCTCAGCCCAGAGCTCGAGCAGCAGCACCAGCAGTGGAACCTCAGGTGGATCTTCAGGAAGAGGTTCCAGTTCAGACAGTACCGGTTGGACCAATTCAGGTTCCGGAAGGATTCATAGCTACTTCAGTGCTTCAGGACACTCTAGTCCGTTTGGTGAGTCTTATGGAGGGCGTGGCCCAGAATGATACATTTCTAGTGGTACCAACCGTCTCACAGGCTGGGAGAGGAGCACAAACTCCCACTATTCCCTCTCTGGAGCAGATGGCTCCCCAGTATCAGGCTCCAACAGCCCCTCCAGTTAGGGTAGTTCAACAAGTTATTGCGGCACAGGCTGATGATAGGACCGCTATGTCTTCTGAGGCCTTATTGAGACTGGATAAGTTTACTAAGGTCTTTCCAGTTCACTTTTGTGGTACACCTTCTGAGGACCCACATGATTATCTTGACCGCTGCCATAAGGTATTGCGGAACATGGGTATAGTTGAGACCAATGGGGTCGATGTTTCTATATTCCAGATGCCAGGATCCGCCAAGAGGTGGTGGAGAGATTATACGTTGACCAAACCAGTTGGGTCACCTGCAATGACTTGGGAGCAGTTCTCACGGCTATTTCTAGAGAAGTTCCCCTTCCCATATTAAGGGAGGATTACCGCAGTCACTTTGAGCGTCTACAACAAGGCAGTATGACTGTCACTCAGCACGAGACCCGTTTTGTGAATTTAGCCCGTCATGCTCTCCTTTTACTACCTATTAAGGGAGAGATAGAGTGAGGAGGTTTATTGAGGGACTCACTCACCCTATCAGTCTACAGATGGCCAAGGAGACCTAGAGTGAGATTTCCTTTCAGGCGGCTACTAATGTTGCGAGAAGGATCGAGATGGTTCTTGCACAGGAGAGAGGGTAGGGGTCTGATAAGAGGCCTCGTCAGTTTGGTGGGTTTAGTGGTGCCTCGTATGGAGGCAGGGGTAATTTTGGTAGAAGCCATCCTCCTAGGCCGTTTCATTCAGCACTCCATGCATCCCACAATGCTTCAAGTGGACGTGGCCCTCATATGCCTTATTCCGACCAGCTAGTCTATAGTGCACCACCAGCTCCTATTAGTGCACCTCTGCTCTATACTTTTCAGGGTGGTTACTCAGGTAGACATGGTCAGTTTCAGGGTCAGCAGTCACAGCAGCTGAGGTCCTGTTATACTTGTGGTGATCCGAGGCATATTGCTAGAGTTTGCCCTCGTGCATCGAGCAGCTCACAACATCAGGGTTCTTGTGCCATGGTCTTGGCACCAGGTGCTTCACCGCTCGCCCAGCCAGCTAGAGGTAAGGGGTCAGACAGCTAGAGGCGGATGTCAGACTATTAAAGGTGGAGATCAGGCCGCTAGAGGTGGAGGTCAGCCAGCTAGGGCCCGTCCTAGATATGTAGTTTAGAGTGGTGGGGCCCAACCCCGATGCTATGCTTTTCCAGCCAAGACTGAGGCTGAGTCATCTGACGCTGTTATCACAGGTACTGTTTCAGTTTGCAGTAGATATGCTTCAGTTTTATTTTATCCGGGTTCTACTTATTCATACATGTCATCCTATTTTGCTTCATATTTGATTGTGCCTCGTGATTCTTTGAGTGCTCTTGTGTTTGTGTCCACACATGTGGGAGATGCTATTGTTGTAAATCATGTTTATCATTCGTGTGTGGTTACCATTGGGAGTCTTGAGACTTGTGTAGATCTTCTACTTCTCGATATGGTAGACTTTGATGTTATCTTGGGTATGGATTGGCTGTCACCTTATCATGCTATATTGGATTGTCACGCCAAGACGGTGACCTTAGCCTTGCCGGGGTTGCCTCGATTAGAGTGGAGAGGGACTCCTGGACATTCTACCATTAGGGGTTGCTCTTACATGAAGGCTCGGCGTATGGTCGAGAAGGGGTGTCTAGCTTATTTGGCTTATATTCGCGATTCTAGTGCAGAGGTTCCTTCCATGGATTCCGTACCAGATGTCCGTGAATTTCCAGAGTTGTTTGAAGGAGCAATTGCAAGATTTGCTTGATAAGGGCTTCATTAGACCTAGTGTCTCACCCTGGGGTGCGCCCGTGTTGTTTATGAAGAAGAAAGATGGATCGATGAGGATGTGCATAGATTACCAGCAATTGAATAGAGTCACTATCAAGAACAAGTATCCACTGCCGAGGATTGATGACTTATTTGACAAGCTTCAGGGTGCCAAGATGTTTTCAAAGATCAATTTTAGGTATGGCTACCATTAGTTGAGGATTAGGGTATCCGATGTCCCTAAGATAGCTTTTCGGACTCGGTACTGGCATTATGAGTTTCTAGTGATGTCATTTGGGCTAACAAATACACTAGCAGCATTTATGGATTTGATGAACCGGGTGTTCAAGCCCTATCTGGATTCCTTTGTGATTTTGTTTATTGATGATATCTTGATGTACTCCTGTAGTAGAGAGGAGCATGCGCAACATCTTTAGATTGTACTTTAGACACTGAGAGACAGCCAGTTATATGCTAAATTTTCAAAATGCGAGTTTTGGTTGGACTCAATCGCCTTATTGGGGCATGTTGTATCAGCAGAGGGCATTCAGGTGGATCTTAAGAAGATTGAGGCAGTCCAAAACTGGCCTAGGCCCACTTCAGCCACGCAGATCTGGAGTTTTTTGGGATTGGCGGGTTATTACCGTAGGTTTATGGAGGTTTTTAAATCTATTACCACCCCGTTGATCAGGTTGACCCAGAAGAGTGCCCCGTTCAGATGGTCAGACAAGTGTGAGGCGAGCTTTCAGAAGCTCAAGACTACCTTGACTACTGCGCCAGTGTTGGTGTTACCCACAGGTTCAAGTTCTTATACGGTATATTGTGATGCATCTCGTATTGGACTTGGTGCGGTATTGATGCAAGATGGGAGGGTGATTGCATATGCGTCGCGGCAGTTGAAGGTTCACGAGAAGAATTACTCTATTAATGACTTAGAGCTGATAGGCATTGTTCATGTGCTGAAGATTTGGAGGCACTATCTTTATGGCGTGCCATGTGAGGTATTCACGGATCATTGGAGCTTGCAGTATTTGTTCAAACAAAAGGAATTCAATTTGAGGCAGAGGAGGTGGTTGGAGTTATTGAAAGACTATGATATCACCATCTTGTATCATCCCGGGAAGGCCAATGTGGTGGCCGATGCCTTAAGTAGAAAGTCAGCGAGTATGGGTAGCCTTGCGTACATTCCAGTCGGTGAGAGACCACTTGCATTAGATGTTCAGGCCTTGGCCAATCAGTTCGTGAGATTGGATGTTTCCGAGCCCAGTTGTGTTCTAGCTTGTATAGTCGCTCGGTCTTCCTTGTTTGAGTGCATCAGGGAGCGGCAATATGATGACCCTCATTTGCTTGTCCTTAGGGACACAGTGCGGCACGGTGATGCCAAGCAGGTTATAATAGGAGATGATGGAGTTTTGGACTCCTACGGACTCAGATGAAGTTCGATGCAGTTTGGGTCATTAAGGACAGGTTGACCAAGTCACCGCATTTCATTCCTATGGCAGTTACCTATTCTACAGAGCAGTTGGCAGAGATTTATATCCGCGAGATCATCCGTATTCACTGTGTGCCTGTGTCTATCATTTTTGATAAAGGTACGCAGTTCACCTCGCACTTCTGGAGGGCAGTACATCGTGAGTTGGGCACGCAGGTTGAGTTGAGCATAACATTTCATCCTTAAACGGACGGACAGTCCGAGTGCACTATTCAGATATTGGAGGATATGCTCTGCGCTTGTGTTATAGACTTCGGAGATTCTTGGGATCAGTTCTTGCCGCTTGCGGAGTTTGCCTACAATAATAGCTACCAGTTAGGCATTCAGATGGCTTCCTATGAGGTATTATACGGTAGGCGGTGCCAATCACCGGTTCGATGGTTCGAGCCGGGGAGGCTCGATTTTTGGGTACCGATTTAGTACAGTATGCCTTGGATAAGGTCAAGATTATTCGGGATCGACTTCACATAGCTCAGTCCAAGCAGAAGAGTTATGCCGACCATAGAGTTCGTGATGATGCATTCATGGTCGGAGAGAGAGTATTGCTCTGGGTATCACCCATGAAGGGTGTAATGAGGTTCAGAAAGAAGGGTAAGTTGAGCCCTAGGTATATCGGGCCTTTTGAGATTGTTGAAAGAGTGGGAGAGGTGGCTTACATGCTTGCGTTGCCACCAGGTTTATCAGTAGCTCATCCGGTGTTCCATGTGTCCATGCTCCGGAAGTATCACGGCGACCCGTCCCATGTGTTAGATTTCAGCTCTGTCCATATTATGAGTGTTAAAGCACGAAGAGTGATGCCGTGTCATATTGTGAGTGTTAATGTACGAAGGGTGATACTGTGTCATGCCATGTTATGAGAGTTAATGCATGAAGGATGATGTCGTGTTGTATTTATTGATTTAAATTAAGAGTGAGAGTTAAAGCACGAAGGGTGATTTCGTGCAATATCATTGTTTCATTGTGAGGTTGAGAGTAAAAGCACAAAGGGTGATGCCGAGCAATTTTCTTCGTTGTGCTTAATTGTTTTACTGGTTGAAGGCATGTTGACCATTTCAGGTTATTATTTCTGCTGTATATCTTCTATCTTGTACCCCCTTTAGCATGTCCCCCTCCCATTAGTACATGTTTAGCTGTTATTTGCTGTTACCTTATACATATACTGTTATCTGCACATGTTTATTATGTGGGTGTCTTGTCATAGCCTCGTCACTACTTCGTCGAGGTTAGGCTCGACATTTTTGAGTATATGGGGTCGGTTGTACTCATACTACACTCTGCACTTCTTGTACAGATTTTGGTACCGGCCCTAGATGTTCGTGAGGCGTAGCAGCTAGGACTTGCTTACGGGAGACTTGAGGTAGATCTGCTGACGTCCGCAGACCTTGGAGTCCCCTTCTATTTTCTTATTTCATTGTTTCTTCTTATTCAGAACAGTTGTATTTCTTTCAGACTCTGTTTGTAGAAAATCTTAGGAGCTCGTGAGTTGTGACTCCAGATCCGGACTCCCCAGCCGCACCTGCGGCTCCGCTTCTGCGGAAAAAGGTCCGCTCCTGCGGATTCCACTTAGGGACCTACCAGCCGTACCTACCGGCCATCGCGCCTGCGACACCGCTTCTGCGGTCCATCCTTCGCTTCTGCACATTCGCGCCTGCAGATCCCTCTGCGCTTCTGCGATCGCCAGCCACATCTTCCAAATGTCGCATCTACGGAGACGCCTCGCACCTGCGGGCTTACAGATGCGGAAAACATCCTTGCACCTGTGACCACTGCCCAACTCCCACAAGGCCGCGCCTGTGACCTTAGGCTCGCTTCTGCGATTGCGCACCTACGACCAAACCTCTGCATGTGCGATCGCACTAGACCAGCAGTAACTCAACAACTCCTCTAAGTCCAATTTCAATCCGTTAACCATTCGAAATCCGCCCGAGGCCCCCGAGACCTCAACCAAACATACCAACAAGTCCTAAAACATCATACGAACTCGCTTGAAGTCTCAAATCACATCAAACGACACAAACCACGAATCGCACATCGATTCAAGCCTAATGAACTTATGAACTTCTAACTTCCAAAACTAATGTCGAACCATATCTAAACATTCCGAGATGACGCCAAACTTTACGTGCAAGTCATAAATCACAATATGAATCTATTCCAAGGCTTAGAATTCTAAACGGACATGGATAATACCAAAGTCCACTTCAAACCAAACTTAAGAGATTCTAAAACTTTTAAAATGCCAACTTTCCACAATAAGCGCCGAAATGCGCCCGAACCACCTGATACTCAACCCAAACATACGCCCAAATCCGAAATCTATCATACGGACCTACTATACATATATGAAGTGGAACCCAGATTTATAACTGACCATTTGGTGCCACTGGCGAAAGACAGTATATTCCGCCCCACAAGGCTTGAGATCGAGTATTGCCTAGAACACTTTAATGATAAAAACAGTGTCTTACCTTTGGGAGAGATTTACGGTAGCCCTTTAAATATACAGCTACCAGTTTTTAGTCCTTAAAATATTCAAAAACTAAATAATTTTGGTTTTCGTCCATTTTTAAACTAACGCTGTTAGTTTTTTTAACACCTCACGTGGGGTATGAAATGAAGAAGATGACGACGAAGACATTGACCACCAGCAAATTGAAGATGACCCACGTGCAAAACACTAGCAAATTTAGAGGGTGTTTGACTAAGTTTATAACCAGCTTATAAGCATTTTTCGGCTCATTTACGTGTTTGGTAAAATTAAAAGTGCTTATAATCCAAAAATAAGTCATAAGCTGGTCACCCACTGCTTATGAATCTTTAACTTATAAGAAATTTAAGTTTGACCAAAACTTTTACTATTTTATCCCTAAAATATTTCTTTTTAAAACAAAACTCCTATATCGATATTCACTGCCTCATATTTCTTCAAACCTAAATTCTCTGCCTGCAATCGTTGACAATATTTGAGGTCAACAAATTCTCTATGCCTTTGCATATTTTGTATCTATGTGATTGTGTATTAATCTTTGAACGGTAAGTAATAACGAGGACATATCAAATATTTGGTGTATTGCTTTTTAAGTGTTGTATTAGTCTCAATGGACACTGATGACGAAGATAAGAGATAACTTAGAAATGTAAAGTCGACAATGCATTCCAAGAAGCTGAGAATGAGAGATATGTGCCACTTGTTGATCCTAATGTTGGAAGATCCGAAAGCGTCAGTGTTGCAAATGTAGAATATGTGGAACATGAAGGAGATAATAATTTTTAGATGGCAATTCATGATCTAATTGCACAAGATATTTATGATAGTTGAATAGCTTAATTTAATTTGCCACAAACAATACACATTAAGTGCTTGTTTTTATCTTCAAATATTTAGTGTCATGTTTAGGTTTATTTTCTACTGGGAGACTTTTGTCAATTTATTAATTACTATTATATAGTTTATGATTATATGCTTATCATAAAATAAATTATATTTATCATAAAAATTATCTTATCTAAGCATAGTTGTATTTAAAATAAAATGACAAATAGAATATTTTGTATTTGAATCGATCTAGAATCTAAAATCTTGAAGAAATTACGCCCTTATAAGTGTAAATAGTTCAAAGGTTATATAAGTCATTTTAACATAAAAAGAGCTTATCCGCATTTTTTTACCAAATACTAAAGCAGCTTACTATCAATTTCAACACTTGTATCCAAACACGTAACTGCTTATTTATTAAATCAGTTTCAGCACTTAAAAGTGCTTTTCATCACCTAATGTATATCAGCTACTTTAAATCAGCTAATCCAAACGGGCTCTTAGTGGATTAGACTTAGTTGAATCGGTATCCGAAACCGAGGAGCAAATTAGTGAGTTTCCTTTAGTAGTTAGACATGATGTTTGTTTACCCCAAAAATGAGTAACAATTAAATTTGTACGTGGTTAAAAGGATATGTGGTTTAATTCAATACGAATACTTAAGAATAACATATAGATGAATTAAAGATAATAAATGATCAAACCAATTACAATACGATGACCAAGCCTGATCTTAGATTGGACAGTGGAATTAGTCCTTGATCAGACACTCGACGCAAGCTCGGTCATGAGTAAAGAAAAGAACAAACAAGTAATGCTTTGAACAGTGACTAGAAGACAAAAGTAAATTTTCTTATTACTTTGAATTGTGTGTTACCATGTATCAGATCAAATAAAAATATTTTCTTTATATAGTAGGAGAATTTTAGTCCTAGTATAAGTCTAAAAATGGTAAAAACCTTCTTCTTCCGGTAATTATTGATCCATAATCGATATCGAACGAGATTCGCGTCGTCCGGTTGAGGGTGAATATACGGCCCCTATCAGTTATGCATAACTGTTCACCACGTTTCCCGAGGTCTAGAAGTTATACTCGGTCTAGGATGTGTCGCTTTACCATTTCCTGATGTCGGATATATTGTTCATTCTTCCTGGGTCTGAATTTGAGGGTTTCTGGCCTCGATTATAATCACGTCGATCCGTCCTTCCCCTTCGTTCTCTCATTGGGGAACCGGGAAAAACTTTACATCTGGTATTACCCATACACAGAGAGTCTCCTCTTTTTTCGGAGAGTAGATTTATCGAAGTAATGGGAAATGATAAATTAACTCTAGTTCCTTCCTTCGTAAGTTACAACCGAGTTGACATGTCAACAAAACTTCCCATCAGTCGCGTAGCTCTAACTTCAGATACGTGTCAGCCGCCGGTTGATTGTCCTCGAATGCAAAACGTCACGCATTGATTAGCTTTCCTCTATAAAAACTTCGATCCCTTTTTTATTTTTTCACTTCCCGTTTCTAGAGCTCTCTGATTTACCATCAAAAATTTCACTTAACTTTATCTTCTTCAAATCTTCATATATTTCTCCTTAGATCTTCATATCTTCATCTTTAAATCTTCATACTTCTTCTTCGAATCTTCAACCTAGACCTTCATATCTTCATCCTCACCTTCAAATCCTCATATTTTTCTTCAAACCTTCATATTTCCCATATTCCGATGGCATAAACTGTCAAGTTTGTGCGTCAGAAAACTGCCCCTTCAACTTCCAACCAGGCCACAGATGCCGAGGTGGCCATTCGCGAGGTGGTCCTGGAGCCTCCCTTGAAGAATTTCATTCCCGAGGGCTGCTCTATCGAAAATGACTTCAAATTCGAGAAGGCCTCTAGTTAGCAGGACCGAGGCGAGGGAGTATGCAGGTACATATTCTCCATTACTGAGGACACACTCTCCACAGTTTGAGTGGACTGCAACTGGGAGGGCAAGGAAGTGGTCGTTCCCGGGCCTGGCGAAGATATCACCACTCACGTGGAGGGGTACCTAGGTATTTACATTTACCCCTTCACGCTCGCCCCAGTGGACCATATAATCCTCGGCTTCTGCAAAAGGTACGAGGTCTGCATTGGGTAGATTCTCCATCCCTTTGGAGGATTGTAATCCTCCTCTGCCAGTTTGTAAACAACACCGAAGCACCTCGATTCACCCTCGAGTATTTGCTTCGTCTCTACAGTCCCTGAATCTTTCGAGGGGGGTTGATCAAGCTCATTCGCTGAGCAAGTAAATCTCCATTCTCGAGCATCGATGATAATCGAGATCGAGGTTGGTAGGGAAGGTTCGTTTGGGTGAAAACTTAAGACCTCATTCCCCCCAAATTTCTACCATTCCCTGAAAAGTGAAATTTATCCCGTAAGTCTTTTCCTCTAGAGCACTTGGCACTTTCTTTTGTTCTTTCTCTAATTGACCATGTTTACCATTGTGCAACGGTCATCCGAGTTCCTAATACAGTCCCTCGCTTCAAGGAGTGGATCGAGGGGATCTGCAAACAAATGTCTTACTTCGAGCGCGAATAGCGAAAGCTCTCGAAGGGCAAGTGGGAGGCCCGTTCCCATGGTAAGATTTTCTCCCAAATAATTATATTCACACACTTGACCTGTATTTTTGCTAAGTCTTCATCCTTATCATAGATTTACCCAAGACCACCGAGCTTAGGATGTTGGACAAGGGCGAGGACCCGTCCTCGATTGCCAAAACCTTAGCTTCGGGACAGCCCGGGACGGCCGCAAAGGAGGAGAAAAAGAAGAAGAAGAAGAAGAAGAAGAAGAAGAAGAAGAGGAAATGCTCGGGCTCCCGGAATGCCGAGGTGAAGAAGAAGAGAGTGGTCGTCCGGGTCCAGAAAAGCAACAAAACGAGCACCAAAGCCAGGGTACCAGACCCTAATTCCCATTTTTGGCTCAGGGATTACCCCGAGGATGACGACGTTGAGATCATTGCTCATAAGTCGACCATCAACGAGGGGAGCAGGCGGCAACAGGAAAAGGCAGCCAAGAGGTCGATCCCCCTCTAGCTTAGGAACCGGAAGGAGAGTCGGAGGCCACAACCTTTTGAGAAGTCGCTCCTACCCCGAAGGAGGTAGCTAGTGTCATCAACATCTCAAAGACGTCGTCTCACACTGAGTCCATGTTTAAAGAAGCTCAAGCTGATAAAGAGATTTCAAACGAGACGTCACAGGGGCTAGATGATGCCCTCAACATGTTCTTCGACGGCATGAATATCAGCACGTTGGAGGATTACTTCTAGCTTGGTCACCAAGAGGTCCTAAAAAGGACGTGTCATTGGGAGCGGGCGAGCCAAGCTCGAACCCGAAGCTAGTGAGGCAGTTCCCTGTCCCAAGTGTGGATCCCAACCGTAAGAGAACGGTCATTCTTACTATCCCAGCTGACGCCCGGGCGCTGTCTGCTCCGATGGACATGGCCATCTACTTTTGTTGAATGGTGACGGAGGAGGACCAAGAAATGATGAAAGAAGTAGACACATCAAGCCTCTTCAAGGAGGCGCAACATGCACTAAACCGAGTAAGACGTCAACCCTTTGTATACTCTGCGGATTTTTCTTAGCTTTAGCATGTTCTAATGACTTCATTGTTTTTTAGGCTTCAGTGCTTCATCATGAAAGCATCATTCAGTCTCGCTTGGAAATCAGCTAGCTCGTGTTCGAGCTCAAAGAGTAGATTCGAAAGAAGGACATGTACAAGGCTCTCATTGAACAAAAAGACCAGGATCTTAAGGATCTCCCAACTTTCCGGGCCGAGCTGGAAAAGGCGCAGAAGGAGGCCTCGTCTGTGAAATGGGAGTATGCCGATCTGGTCGAGAAAGTAAGGATCTTTGAGGCTAAAAATGAGAATCTACTCATGATGACTAACAATGTAACATCGCAGGTCCAAGAGAATATAGACTTGATTGACCAGCTTCGGGCCGAGATAAATGAGGTCAAGGCCACGACCGAGGCTCTAAGGGGCAGGATGGAACTGCTGGCTTCGGAAAAAGAGGCTACAAAAGAGGAGCTGGTATCAGTCAAGGACGAGCTTCAGGTGGCAAAGGACAAGGCCGACAAGTGGTCCCGGCTAAATTATGAACTCCGAGCACAACAAAATTCAGCCATCACGGAACGGGGTGCCCTCAACCAACTACACTGCACTGAAGTCCAGATTGGAGGCAACTTCAATCGATTTCTCCAAAGTCGAGGAAATGTTGACCCAGTATAAAGCTGATGTAGAGATAGCTGAGGCCCTCTTAAAGATGAAGACCGAGTATGCAAAGCGTCTCTCCCAGAGGAAGACCCTCGAGGAGATTCTTGCCCGAGGTTTTGACCTGTCGGCCTAGATCGAAGAAGCCAAGAGGCTCGAGGCTGAGGCAAAGGAACTTTATTAGCCCGAAGGTCCTGAAGGCTTCGACGGTTCTGAAGGTTCCGACGGTTCCAGTGGTGAGTCGAGCTCCGATGAAGATTAGGCATAGGTGCCTTAGTTCTTTTTTTGGTTTTCCCTTGTACATTTTCTTTCTTGCTCGTTTTGAGTCTGTTTTATCGTTCCTTTGCAAATATTTTTTGAAATATATAAATTTTCCCTTTGGCAATACCATGTTTTTACTTTCAGCATCTCTTCGCAATTTTTTATTTGCATATCGTTCTTATTGCCTTAGCATATAATCAAACGTAATCTAGAGTATCCGTTCTTCGGAGGCCCGAATGCGGCGTGATTTCGATGGAAATTCGAATTACTCATGGCTTTGATATTTCAATAAAATCGAAGGCCTTTAAGATGCTTAAGTGTTTTAGCCTTTAAGAGCAAGCTCCTTCTTTTCGATCTGGTAGGAGGGGAAGGAGGACAGAGCTAACGATGATGTGTTTGCCGAGGGTAACCTTTTAATAGGTTTTGATTATACCTAAGGGTCTTACTTTCAGAGAACGGACTTTGGACGTCTCTGGGCTATTTTTAGGGTGGTTGTAGCCTTTTGTATTCGGGTGCTGCCTAATAGGCTTGGTGCCTCTGGGATTCGATAGCCCAGGTCGTTCGAATATTTTACCGGACGATGGTACCTGAGTAGGGGTAGCCCGTAGGCTTTAGGATCTATGATCCGTTGTGAAGTATCGAAGAAGCGAAATGCGCAGTAATAAAGTATAAGGGAAGAGAAGATTTCTTTCATTGTTTTATATGTAGGGTACATAGTCGGAGGCGCATAAGCCTTGTGCCGTGGCTAGAGTGGGCTATATGGGCACGATTCGTATGACTATTTGACTCTTATAATAAATCATAATCACCAACCCTTGGCTTTTGGCATATAAAACTTTCCCTAGGGATACTGACCCTCTAACCTAGGGATCTTAACCTAGGGGTAATGGCCCCCAATATTCGAGGCCAAACTTGTGAGGGCTTGGATATTGTTGATTTGGTGCAAACGATCGTCAATCCCGGTTTAAGGCCGGTCTTCAAAACTAAGGTAGCATGTTTTATTATTTCCTAGTTAAAAACCTTGCCGAAAAACCCGCTTCGGGACAAAATTGGTTCAAGGGCAAACGAGTATAACACGTGCTTTCAGACCTAATAGTCACGTTTTCCCTTGGTCGAGTACCTGCATTAGTTAGTTTGCAATATAACGAAATTAAAAAAGGGAATTAAATTCGTACCTTAGCAGTAGTACCTATTTAAGTGTGCCACATTCTAGTTATTCGGTAGTTGTACACCATTTCCTGATTCAAGTTTATACTAGCCTTTGTCGGTTATTCCGGTAACTCAATGCGGTCCTTCCCAATTCGGGCCCAGTTTCCCGTCGTTTGGGTTCCTGGTGTGTAGCATTACTTTTCTCAACATGAAGTCCCCGACTTTAAAATATCAAATATTAGCTCTTTAGTGGTAGTACCTACCTACTCGCTGCTTCTGGGCGGCCAACGGGACCAGGGTGGCTTCCCTCCGTTCGTCCAATAATTCCAGGTTTGTGGCCATGGCTTCACAGTCTGACATTTTGGTAGCATATTGGATCCTGAGGCTCGGTTCCCCTACCTCGAGAGGTATTAAGGCTTCCGCTTCGTAGCCTAGAGAGTACGGGGTCGCCCCGGTACTTGACTTCAAAGTCGTACAGTATGCCCACAAGACTTGTGGTAGGATTTCCTTCCACTTCCCCTTTGAATCAGTCAATCTCTTTTTCAGGTTTTGGAGTATAGTTTTGTTCGTCGATTCCACTTGCCCGTTCACACTAGGGTGGTAAGGCGTTGATAATATCTTCTTAATCTTGTGGTCTTCAGAAAACTTTCTCACCTTGCTGCCGACGATCTTAATCTTCTCGAACACCTTAGCCTCGACCCATTTGGAAAAATAATCAGTCATGACTAGTATGCATTGGGCCTTACAAGGTGCCCATGGCAGAAGACCAACGATATCCATTTTCCACTTCATAAACATCCATGGTGATAGGATCGGGTGAAGCATCTCCCTCGGTTGATGAATCATCGTGGCGTGTCTTTGACATTTGTCGGATTTTTGTACAAAACCTTTCTCATCCTTCTCCATTTCATTCTAATTATAGGCGGCTCTAATCAGCTTTCGAACTAAGGATTTTCCCCCAAATGGTTCCCATAAGTGCCCTCGTGAACTTCTCTCATGGCGTATTCAGTCTCTCTTGGTCCTAAGTATCTAGCCAGTGGGCCGAAGAAGGACCTTCCGAACAATTTCCCTTCGACGAAACTAAACCTGGCTGCTTTGGTGCATAGGGCTTTTGATTCCTTGGGATCCGATGGCAATTTTCCTATCTTCAGGTAGTCTATGTATTTGTTTCTCCAATCTCAAGTTAAACTTGTTGAGTTTACCTCGGCGTGACCTTCTTCTACCACCGAATTCATCAGCTGCACTAATACCCCGAGTTGAATTCATTAAAGTTGACAGATTACCCCAAGTTGGCTAGTGCATCGACCTCGCTATTTTGATCTTGTGGTACGTGTTGCAGAGTCCATTCCTTGAATTGGTGTAGGGTTAGCGGAAATTTGTCCAAGTACCTACGCATTTGTTCCTCTTTTACTTCGAACGTTTTGTTGACTTTATTTACGACGAGGAAGGAGTCACATTTGGCTCTTATCACTTCATCTCCGTGGCTCTTAGCTAGTTCTAGACCCCAAATGCACGCTTCTCTGGGTTTAGCTTCATGTTGTACTTCCTTAGTATGTCGAAGGTTTCCTGTAAATGTTTCAAATGGTCCTCTGCTCATAGGGACTTGACCAATATATCGTCAATATAAATATCCATTGATTTCCCTATTAGTTCTTTGAACATCCGGTTTACTAGGTATTGGTAGGTGGGCCAGCATTCTTCAATCTGAACGACATTACATTATAGCAGTAGGTGACGAATTTTGATATGAAAGAAGTCCTTTCTAGATCATCCGGGTCCATCCGAATTTGGTTGTACCAGGAGTAGGCGTCGAGAAAATTGAGTATCTCATGCCCGGCCGTCGTATCGACCATTCGATCGATGTTTGGCAAAGGGAAAGAATCCTTTGGGCATGATTTTATTAGATATTTATAATCCACACACACCCTTAGTTTATTTCCTTTTATAGGTACTACCACTATGTTAGCTAACCAATCCGAGTATTTAACTTCCTGGATGGATCCTATTTTTAGAAGTTTAGATACCTCATCCATGATGAACATGTGCTTGATATCAGACTATGGCCTTCTCTTCTTCTTAACCGGATGGAACTTCGGGTCCAAACTCATCTTGTGAGTGGTTACCTCCGGTGGGATCCCTGTCATGTCAAGATGGGACCAAGTAAAACAGTCGGCGTTAGCTTTAAGTAAATTAATAAGTTTTTTCCTGAGCTCGGGGGTTAACCCCATGCCCACGTATACCTTTTGATCTGGTAGATGCTCGATTAATATAACTTGCTCCAACTCTTCGACCGTCAATTTGGTGGCGTCGGTGTCATCGGGAGCTATGAATGATCTTGGGATGCTGTAATCGTCCTCATCACCCGCTCCTTGTTCTTCTTATTTCACCGGTTTGGTTGAAGCCGGTATCAGTGATTGCTATTTAATCTCTTCTTTTTAGTCGGTTTTTTGCTCTTCGATGTTGAAACCGCGGGCACTGGGATCACTTCATTGATAGTGAACAATTCCCTTGCGGCCGGCAATTCTCCGTAGACCATTTTGTCTCCTTCCGGTGTGGGAAATTTCAGCGCCTAGTGTAAGGTCGAAGGCACTACCCTCATTTTGTAGACCCATGGCCTTTCGAATAAAGCGTTATACCTCATATCCCCTTCGATCATGTAGAACTTCGTTTCTTGGATTGTCCCGGCAGTGTTTACCAACAAAATTATCTCTCCTTTCGTGGTCTCGCACGCCATGTTGAATCCATTCAATACCCGGACTATCGGTACGATTTGATCCTGTAACCCCAATTGCTCTACGACCCTTGATCTGATGATGTTGGCCGAGATACCTGGATCAATCAGCATACGTTTAACTCGAGATTTATTGATAAGTACAGATATTACATGTGCATCATTGTGAGGTTGTACGATGCCCTTGGCATCTTTGTCGCTAAACGAAATAGCTCCCTACGAAACATAATCTCGGGTGTGTTTTTCCCTCGTAATAGATACTTTAGTGCATTTTATCATTGGCCTTTGGGGGACTTCGACTCCCCCAATGATCATGTTGATCACGTGCTGAGGCTTCTCTTGTTCGACTTGTTTTTTGGCATCCCTGTTTCGGAAGTGATTTTTGGCTCGCTTACTTAGGAATTCTCGGAGGTGCCCATTATTAAATAGTCGAGCAACTTCTTCTCTTAGTTTTCGGTAATCTTTAGTCCTATGACCATGAGTGTCGTGATACTTACACAACAAGTTAGGATCTCTCTGGTCTGGGTCGGACTGCAATGGTCGGGGCCACTTGGTCTCGTTGATGTGCACTATGGCCGACACGATGCTTGCAGTGTCTACCTTGAAGTTATATTTCGATAATATTGGTGACTCCCTACTCCCGAGTGACCTATCAAACCTATTCTTGATCATCAACCCCCGGACACTAGGCCCCCGATCGCTTCTCTTCTTATTCCTTACCGGGTGACGCTCGGATATGTTTCCCCTTCGATCTGTACTGTATGGTTGATATCGATCTCGAACCTATCTTAACTCATGTTTAATGGCTCTCTTAGATCTACCATTGGTCATGACGGGGTAAACAGATCTAGAAGGGGCCCCGAGTTGGTCGTCATCGAACTTGATCTTCGACAGGTACCTGTTGTAGACGTCGGCCTAGGTTACCGTGAGGTACTCTACCAAATTTTGTTTTAGCTGTTGTGAGGCCACAGAACTTTGGGGTTGAGCCCCTAAGTGAATGCCTGAATGACCCAATCATCTGCAACTGGTGGCAGGTCAATCTGCTCCATCTGGAATCTTGACACGAACTCCCTGAGAATCTCGTTATCCCTTTGTTTGACCTTGAAAAAATCTAACTTTCTAGTCTCGACCTTGATGGCTCCGACATGGGCCTTTATGAAAGCATCCGCAAGCAAAGAAAACAAGTCAATGGAATTTGGAGGAAAATTGTGATACTATATCGTTTCCCCATTGGACAAAGTTTCCATAAACCTTTTTCAACAACACCAACTCGATTTCATCATATTCCAAATCGTTCCCTTTGATCGCGCATGTATAGGAGGTTACATACTCATTTGGATCTGTGGTCCCATTATATTTGGGAATGTCGGTCATATGAAAACCTCTTTGGAATCGGTTTCGGTACCGCGCTCGAAAGAAAGGGCTTCTTGATAAAATGTTTGGAGTCCGGTCCCTTCAATATCGGGGGTGCTCCAGGGTTCTGATCGACCCTGCCTCAATCGTTTTCTTGCTTGACTTCACCTGTTTTGTCAATGCTTCGAGCATCTTCATTACCACTGAAGTGACCCCGGACTCGGTTTCACCCGGTCTCTCAGTAATTTGTTCGTCTCTTCAAGTGATTTCCCTGGATTGTTCAGGCTCGAACCTGTTGGGGGCGTATCTTTGATTCTTCAACTGTGCTATTGCCGCTTGTTGAGCCTGCAACATTTCAAAAATTAGTCGTAGGCTCACCCTATCACCTTCACCTTCAGGCGCTTCTCGAGCTATTGGTCGGGGTCCCTCGCGAGCACTATTTTCGGGAGCAGTTGGAAAATTGATGTTGGCGGCTACCTGAGAGTTAGCATCGCCAGGTCAGTGGCTGGGACACTGTTCGGATCGGCAGGAAGCACATCATTATTGGGCAACACATTATTATTTTCGTCGTGATGGCCTGACTTAGTATCAACGTTCACGTGAGCACACTGAAAGTTTGACATTTTTTGGCTGACCTAGAATTATGATTTTAAAGAATAAGTATAAAATAGGGTGTGTTATTGAGATTTGTACCAAATTACCATAATTATACTTAGCCCCACGGTGGGTGCCAAATTATTTATCCCAAAAATGAGTAACAATTAAATTTATACGTGGTTTAAAAGATACGTGGTTTAAGTCAATATTAATAATTAAGAATAACATATAGATTAATTACTTACAAAATAAATGATCAAACCAATTGTAATACGATGACCAAGCTTGATCTTAGATTGAACTGTGAAATTAGTCCTCGATCAGACCCTCGGTGCAAGCTCGGTCGTAAGTAAATACAAGAACAAACAAGTAATGCCTTGAACAGTGGATAGAAGACAAAAGTAAATTTTCTTATTGCTTTGAATTGCGTGTTACCATGTGTCAGATCAAATAAAAACTTCCACTTTATATGGTAGGATAATTGCAGTCCTAGTATTAGTCTAAAAGGTAAAAATCTTCTTCTTCCGGTAATTATTGATCCATAACTTTGGTATATTCTTTTAAGCATTATTAGGGGGAATCAAGAAATCAAAATTTAAAGCAAGTAAATAATTCTCTTTACTGGTATCTCTCCGCCTCGACACTGTATTTCCTTTCAGTAATAGCTTTCATTAATGCAATCAAGCTTTCTTTCATTCTCATTTTCTTTTTTGTTCTCTCAATTGCTCTTGACATTGGTTTCCCGTATGGCACTAACAGTCTTGTCTTGCATACGGAGAGGACCCAAGTTGGTAGATAGTAATCGCACAGATATTGGTTACTTAGCCTTACGTCATCCTTCCAGAAAATCTCAAGAAGGCACCGCATAACAGCTAGTATCAAAGCCTAGGCTCGATATCGGGTGAGGGAACACATTGCCATTACTACCATTTCTGACCATGGTGAGTCATGGGTACAACATTGCGGCCCTTGAAGAGATGTTTAACGTATTACAACCCATCATGAATATGGTGCCTGATCTAAGAACCAGTCTGTGCAAAGGTTGGACGACCTGGACCGCAGGATACGGCAGGCTGAAGGTGATATTGCAAACATGAGTTGCGACTCTGAAGGAGACCAGCAAATGGAAGCCACAGAGGCAACCAAACTTTTCAGCAAATTCGAGGGCCTCCAACAGGAGTGGACCGAGGATTTAGCCTATATGGCATAAGAGGCAGACAAGGTGACTACCATGCGGCAAACCATAAATAACTTGACGGGCCAGCTCAATATTGTCAATGCTGCATTACAAGGCCTACTTCGAGGATGTGGAAACCAAATTGGGGGTGCTTTGAACCTTGCCCTGTGCCACAAAAGCTGAAGATTCCTGAGCCAAAACACTACAATGGGGCTTGGAATACCAAGGAAGTGGAGAACATCATCTTCGACATCGAACGGTACTTCGATGCCGTGGGGAGTTAGAAGAAGCAAAAAAGGTAGCAATTGCTGCCATGTATCTTCAGGGTGATGCTAAACTCTGGTATCAGGGTCGGTGAAGATAATCTTGAGACATGGGGAGACTTGAAGGCAGCCATACGCCTACAGTTCTTCCCCGAAAACATTGAGTACAATGCACAGAGAAAGCTCCGGGAGCTCCCCCAGACCAAATTAGTACGGAATTACATGTGAGAATTCTCCGCACTCATGCTGAACATACGGGAAATGGGGGAAAAGACAAACTCTTCACATTCCTAAAAGGTTTGAAACCTTATGCCCATATGGAGCTATAAAGACAAAGGGTAGACACTTTACCCAAGGCGATCCAAGCAGCGAAATGCCTTGGGGACTACCAAGTGGAATCTCAGAATGATAGGCCTCAACCACCTATCCGAGGAGGATACAAAGGGTGCCAGCCTAGCAATGGTGGCCCTAGAAGAAGTGGAGGAGATCGTAGTGCAACCAAATCTAAGACTCCATCCTCAGGAAGCAGTATTGATGGCCGTTGAAAACATCTCGGCCTTGCAGTTGAAAAAGGGAGTCAAAAGACATGAACCTATGTTCCTAACTACCCTCTGTATTCAAGATATTGAACACTCTTCGGGTCTCATTCCTGCACTCATGAAGGAGCTGCTAAAGGAGTTTGAAGATGTCATGCCACCGGACATGCCAAAGTGACTCCCGCCTAGGTGCACTATAGACTATTAGATTGAGTTGGTGCCGGGTGCGAAGCCACCCGCCCGGGCGCCTTATAAAATGTCATAACCCGAACTCACCAAGCTTCAGAGACAGTTGATGGAAATGATGGACACAGGGATCATTGTTCCTCTAAGTCCCCTTATGGGTCCCCTATGCTATTCCAAAATAAATTGGATGGCACCCTAGGACTCTATGTGGATTATCGGGCCTTAAACAAAATCACCGTGAAAAACAAGTACTCTATCCCGCTAATGGCAGACATGTTCGATAGATTGGGTGGTGCTACAATATTCACCAAAATAGACCTGAAGACAGGTTATTGTTAAGTTTGGATTACTGAAGGAGATGAACACAAGACAACATGTGTGAAAAGATATGGGTCGTATGACTTCTTGGTCATGCCATTCGGCTTGACTAATTCTCTAGCCACATTTTTCACCCTGATGAACCAAGTCTTCCGAGAGTACTTTGATGAATTCGTAGTGGTCTACTTGGACGACATTATAGTATATAGAAAAATAATAGAGGAACACCTAGAGCACCTACGAAAGGTCCTAGCCCGATTGCAGGAGCACAAATTATATGTGAAGCTATCTGAGTGCTCCTTCGCCCATAAACAAATTGACTTCCTTGGACATGTCATCGAGGAAGGGCGGATCAAGATGGACCAACAGAAGATTCATGTTGTCATAGATTGGCTGCCGCCTAAGAATATTCATGCCTTAAGGGAATTCCTTGGCCTATATAACTTTTATTGGCGGTTTGTGAAAATTTACTCTCTCATTGCAGTGCCGTTGGCAGAACTACTAAATAAAGTCACGCCTTAGGATTAGGGTCCCAGGTAAGCGGAGGCCTTCAACGTATTGAAAGAAACTATGTCTATTAGCCCCGTCTTGGCCCTTCCTGATTTGGACAAGTCATTCGAAGTGCAAATAGATGCCTTTGACTATGCTCTGGGCGGAGTCTTGCTACAAAAGGGGAATCCAGTGGTGTACGGGAGCCGGAAGTTGAAGGATATAGAACGGCGCTACGCTGCCCAAGAAAAAAATTCTTGGATGTCGTACATTGCTTATGCCTTTGGAGGAACTATTTGCTGGGAACCCCGTTCATGGTCACGACGGACAACACTGATGTTAGTCATTTCATGACCCAGCCAAAGCTGAATGGCCGACAGTCCAGGTGGCAGGAACTCCTAGCGGAATTTTACTTCAATCTAGAGTACCGAAGTGGTAAGACCAACCAAGTTGCTGATGCGCTTAGTCGAAGGGTTGACCTAGCATCGATGTTCCTACTCGTCACCCTAAGGGGAGCAAAATGGACACCACTATTAAAGACCAGATACAAGATCTACTCATCAAGGATCCTGTTGCACAATATTTAGTCGATTTGGTAGGACAGGGCAAGACTCGCTAGTTCTATATGGAAGATGGGTTCCTAAAGGTGAAAGGGAACCAGCTTTATGTTCCCAAAGGAGGAGATCTGCGAAGGACTCTCCTTATGGAATGCCATGATACTTTGTGGGCCGGCCACCCAGGTGAAGAATGCACCATAGAGTTGTTGCGCCGTGCTTATTATTGGTCTCAAATGGCTGATGATGTTGCTCAGTATATAAAGACTTGCCTAGTATGCCAGAAATACAAGTCAGACCGCTCGACACAAGCAAGACTTTTGGAGCCATTGCATGTTCCAAAAAGACCTTGGGAAAGTGTGTCACTCGATTTCATCACCGGATTGCCCAAGGTCGGAGATCTTACAACTATCTTGGTTGTGGTAGATCGGTTTTCTAAATATGCTACATTTATAGAAGCCCCAAAATATATATTAGCAGAATATACAGCTCAACCCTTCTTCTCATATGTTGTCAAATATTGGGGCCTAGCTAAAGACATCGCTAGTGATTGCGACTATCGCTTCACTAGTAATTTTTGGACTCAGTTCTTTATGTGCCTCGGGTTCAAGTTGAGTCACACTTTAAGTTTCCATCCACAATCTGATGGCCATACGGAGCGGTTCAATGGCATGCCGGAGGAATACCTCCGCCATTTTATTACTGGATCACAAAAGAATTGGGTGAAGCTTCTGGATGCTGCTTAACTGTGTTTCAATTCACAAAAGAGCTCTAGTACAAACAAAAGCGCTTTTAAAATTATTATTGGATAACGACCACTACTCCCACACACTGTGAATGCACCAAACATGTCAAAATCCTCGAGCTACTAGCTTCTCGAAGGAATGGAAGCGAAATTTAGAGATATTGCAGAGCTATCTTGTCAAATCCCAAAAGCGGATGAAAGAGCATGTTGATCAGAATCATCGCTTTGTTGAATGCCAAGTAGGAGACAAAGTGATGGTGAAAATACCAAAGCGATACTTGTTTGCAGGGGTCTGTGACCCTCTCCTATTGAAAAAGTATATTGGACCCTTGTACATTGAGAAGTGCATTGGGAAAGTTGCATGAGGATTCATCTAATCTTTCATGTCATCCCTCTGAAACTCTTTCGGGAGGACATGGAGGATCCTTCGTGAAGCCAACTTACAATACCCAGTATTAGAGGTCCTAATTCAACTGGAAAAAGGCGTGCAAAAGCTATTCTCGATGATCGAGTGGTTCATGCTTCAAGGAAAAATCACCAAGAGTTCTTGGTGAAAATGGCAGGGCTCTGATACATAGGAGAATACTTGGGAGAGTGGAACAAACCTCAAAGACTACAAGAGCCTGATAATTGATTATCCTGCATGTAAGGCGCTGAGGACGTCGCCAATTCAGTGGGGGAGAATGTCATGGGCGGCTTTCTAGCCAAACCCATGACCTCTTGGATGCACTCCATGGCATACTAGTAAACCTCCCAACACCTAACGCCACGGACGGGCCGTGGTCTTGGCCGCGCCAAGTGACAAGCATGTTTTTTTACTATGTCACTCCACCGATAGCCCTAGCCAGCTCCCAACCGCATGCAGATGCTAACAGCTCCATACGTGCAGACTCTGCTAAAGACAAGGTTGTCGCTAACTAACTTGGTGCTTCCTTATAGGAATCTAAGTCTTTTTTATTGTAAATATATAGTAGTTTTACTTCCTGTATTTCCATTATGTCTCTCTAGCTTAGTTATGTCAAGTCCTGTAACTTTAGTTTATTTTTGTTTAAGCATTATTAGGGGGATCAAGCAAGCAAGCAATTGTCTGTACTGGTGTCTCTCCCTCTCGACACTGTGTTGCTTTTCTGTAATAGCTTTCATTAATGCAATCAAGTTTTCTTTCATTCTCATTCTCTTTTTTGTTCTCTCAATTGCTCTTGACATTGGTTTTTCCGTACAACACTGACAGTATCGTCTAGCATACGGAGGGGACCCCAGTTGGCAGATGATAATCGCACAGACATCAGATGCTTAGCCTTACGTCGCCCTTCCAAGAAATCTCAGAACGGCACCGCGTAAGAAGAGAAGGAAATGATAGTGGTTAGGGATGAAAATGGGGCGGGGCGGGGCAGGGCAAGCCTTACCTGCTAACATTTTGACTCGCCCTGCCCTACCCCATTTAGCATTTTTTCGGATTTTTGCCCCGCCCCACCCTGCCTTGCCCCGTTTATGTTCATTTATTATTTTTTCTTTTGCAGTATTCTAAAATAAAATTTTAAAATTTTAAAATTTTTTATTTGAACCTTGTATAATTAAAGAAGCAATTTGAACACATTCAAGAGATAAGTTTAATATAGATAACTGAAACTTTGTATAAGAATTGAAAGAGAATTCAACGGGAGAAAGGGAAGTAAGGGGAAAGTGGGAAAATAAAAATGCAAATATATCTTCAATCTTAAAATAGAATTTAAATAGAAAAAAAATAAAAAATGTATAGTAAAATAGCGACGGTTTCCGATGAAAAATGGAATTTGTTGCTAGTTTTTTCGCTAACATATAGCAAAAGATTTAGAAATGAAATTTCTACCGCTAATATTAGTAGTGTTCATGTTAACTTTAAGGTTAATTACACTATAATATCACTCAATTTTTAGATAGTTTTAAAAAACGTACTTCCCCTGTATTTACCCGAAAAACGGATAGCGTTGAATTTATACGTAGTTTTAAGGATAAGTGATATAAATTGATACAAATTGGGAAAGATATGTAAATGAATATCGAAATTAGTTATAAAAGAAATGAATACAAACCGAATGAACTAGTTAGCCTAAGCCTTCGAGTTTTATCACCTTCAAATTGAATGAAAAATGATTGGTAGAAGAAACAATATGACTAAATAACAAAAGCCCAAAAAGGATAGTATTTGCTCTCTTTTCCTGTATATCTCAGAATGAATCTGATCCTCTACAAATGATAACAATCTTAATAGAGTGGGGGAATCCCATTTTATATATAATTAAAAATACATAGTGGGGATCACATGATAGATTAATTAATTAGCTTTTCCTTGATTCAAACCGTGATTTCCGCCGAGATTCTCTACCCAATTGCGGCTATAACGGATTTTTTATTTCTTGGCTCGGTCTCGATCTTGGCCGATATCAATCTTGATCGGTCTCTGGGTATCAAGCTCGATCTTTTCCGATCTCGATATTGATCGGTCTCTTGGCTCGATCTCGATCTTGGCCGATCTCGGTATTGATCGATCTCTGGGTTTCGAGCTCGATCTTAGCCGATCTCGATATTGATCAGTCTCTGGGGCTCGAGCTCGACAACCTAACTTCGCATCATGGCTCGATATTACAATGATGAAACTTGGACCATCATGTTCCAATCTTGATTAGTCATAAGAAGGGCAGACTCAGTTTTGACCGTATATAGATAGTCCCATCATTTCCCGAAAAGATGATAACGAGAAACGACATGAATTTCCAAACTTTGACTTGGTGGATGATGATGTCAGTGACGAGCCCGATTATGACGTATGTTACAAGCGTCCCGTCAGTCCAGTTACCACGGCATTAAATGTCTGTCAGTCGTTGGTCGACCACTACCAGTTCTGAACCGTTATCACCAGGCTATAAGTATTCAAACTGTCATCCTCATCCAATCTTTTCACTCAAAAGCTTCTTTTCTATTCTTGCATCTTCTTCAGAAAATCCCTCTGCTTCATACAATTTACATCGCATACAACCCTAATTCTCTTTTCCTTTATTCATCAATGGTGAAAACCTGCAAAACGTTGCCGCAAAAAGAGGTCGCTTCTTCATCACGACCTGCCGGCGGCGAGGATATGGCGGACCTTACCCCGAGGAGTTCGTTCCGGTAGGGTGCTCAACTGTCATTGATTTTAAGATTGAAAAACCTTCTTCGGTACCGGGCCGATGTGAGTCGATCTCGAGGTACCAATGTTCAATCACCGAGAAAATTCTCGACAAAGTAAAACATGAATGCAACTGGGGTGACAATCACGTGGTAGTCCCATCACCTGAGGAATCAATTACTACCCACGTGGAAGGGTTCTTATGCGTTTACACTTATCCTTTCACGTTGGGCCCGTTAGATCCTGTCATCGTCGCCTTTTGCAAAAGGTATGATGTGACCCTTGGCCAGATCCATCCTTCTTTTTGGAGAATAGTGATTCTCCTCCGATTCTTCTCAAGAAAAATCGAGGGGTGCTTTTTCACCCTTAATCACCTTATACGCCTTTATAGTCCCCGACTCTATCGAGGAGGGTTAATCAAGCTTGCTCGCTGAGCCACCAAGGCGTCATTCTCAAGTATAGATGAGACTCGTGATCGAGGTTGGATGGGCCGATTTGTTCGAGTCAAAACCTCGGACCTGATCCTTGCCGATGACATCCCGTTTCTTGAGAAATGGAACATGAACCGTGAGTACTTATTTCCCTTCAAGCATTTTAATTTGTGACTACCTTTCATTTTCTTGATCCATTTTTTCTTTCTTGTTATAGCTGTGGCTCGGATTCTAGATCTTAAACAATGGGTTGAAGTTCTGGTGCTGCAGAGATCATAGTCCGAGCGCTCTTGGGTGGAACTATTAAAGGGTCCATGGGAGGCCTGTAGTCAAGGTAAGTCTCTTTCTTAGTTTGTTTATTGCTTGATCTTCTTCACTTGCTTACCCCATTCTTTCCTTTATAGGACTTGGGAAGGATGTTGCCATGATGCCCCTATCTGGTGATGAAGAGGTCCCTGCCCCGAAGTAGGTTAAAAAGAAAAAGAGAAAAGATGCACCGAGTTCCCCGGTCTCGGAAAAGAAAAACCAGCGAAGAGAACTCGCAAGCCCAAGGGGGCTCCGGTATCATGCCTTTGGACTCGATCCGCCGATTAAGGGACGAGCCTGAAGAAGGAGATGAGGAACTAGCCTGTGTACGGGCTAATGTTGTGATACAACAATCCTCTGAATCGGCGGAGGTAGATAAGGGAGCTTTGGCCATAATTCCTGAACAAGGAAAAGTCGAGACCATTCCGTCTCGAGCTGATATGGTTGAAGGAGAGACCGAGGGTAGGACCACTCGTGCAGTAGAAGATATTTCGAAGGACGAGCTCGGGATAGTTGATATTACTGGATCCCCTCAATTTTCGAATGCTATGATCCGCGAGGCCAGCATGTTGGAAGGTCGATCTTACGAGGGCATTCAGGAGTCGACCGATATCCATGGCTTTTTGGATGGGCTGGAGTTCGCTGCTTCGGAGGATATTATTGGGTTCCATGGATTACCGGTACCAAAGAAAACATCATGATCTGGTGCTGTTGAATCTTCATCGGGCCCAAAATTGGTGGACCGATTCCCGGCCCCGTGTGTTGATCCCGATTGCAGGCGAAAAATAGTACTCTCCGTCCCGGAGGATGCCCGAGTTTTCTCTCCCCCCCGTGGAGATTTCTAGTTACCTTCGGTTCTTAGTGATCGAAGAGGATTAAACCGGGATGAATGCGGTAGGACCCGCCTGCCTTTTCAACGACATCCAACATGCTCTGAATCGGGTAACTTTGATGGAATCTCTGCTGTTTCTTTTACACTTAGAGTCATAGATAATTCTAACATTTTTCCCATGTTTGTAGGCTTCGACGTTGCATCACGACATTTTCCTCCGAATCTGAGAGGAGCATGAGGATGAGGTTCGGAACCTCACTGAGAAGAGTGACTCCTACAAACTTCTTAATGAGAAACTTTGAGCAGATTTGGTAGCAGCTCGGGAAGAGCATGAGGAGATTGTTGAGCAGGTATTCCGAATTCTTCACGATAGTGAAGATGAATTAGAGATAACCACTAATGATCCGATTCTGCAGGTTCGGCAGAGGCTTGAATAGATCGGAGGCACAATTTGTAGGTAGATGAGCTAATGGCCGAGGAGGAAAAATTCAAAAAGAATATAGATATCCTCGCCTCGAAAAAGGAGGTCGTTCAAGCGCAATTGGGGTTGGCTAAGGCCCAGCTTCGGGCTACAAAAGAAAATGCCTCGGTGCAGATCGAGAGGATTAAGGAGCTACAGCATCTGTTAGATTTGGCCACTTCCGATAAAGCAAGCTTGGCCAATGAACTCGAAGTGGCCAGATCCGAGGTGGCCGTAGCCAGATTTGAAGTGGTTATAGCTAGATCTGAGGTGACCGAGCTAATAAAAGAGCTGATGCTAAAGTGGCCCAGTTTAGGATCAATGTTAAGGTCAATCAGGCAAAGGCCAAGAGTATGGTCGAATATGCTAAATGGCATGCTCGGAGGGAAGCTCTCGAGGGGGTCAGTGCTCAGGGCTTCGATGTTGAGACCGAAATTGAAAATGCCAAGGCGGAGGAAGCCATGGCTCGAAGGCTGGCCTTTCCTGAGGAAGACTCCGATTGCTCGAGCGAATCTGAGGACGAGGCCTCCGATGAAGACCAAGCCACTTAGGACATTAAGTTCTTTGTTTTTATTTTGTATTTATTCTGGGGCCGATTGGCCTCTTGTAAAAAAACCTTTGAATATAAATATAAGGATTTCTTGCCTTTTTGGTTTTTTGTGTTTTTTCTTTGCTTCTGTACTTTACAAAGGTCTTAAATGCCTTAGCATAAAATTATGTTCGAGGGTTCGGGAAAACCTTACCTTTATTTCCCTTCTGCTTTATAAATTTATGAAATTGTATTCTAAGGTCCGAGGTTCAGACAATTTGATTAAAACCGGACTAGTGTAGCCCTTAGGTCTTACAATCGAGTGAGTGCTTGCTCGAACTCGAAGTAAGGTAACCTTTAGGTTTTTTAGTTGAGTGAGGATGATCTCTCGAACTCAAAGCAAAAATCAGCCATTAGGCTTTTGTAAAAATATTGTTTATGGCTTTGTCCCCTTTTCGGCTTGAAAAAGTTTCTTATCATTTGTATTTGCGAAACTTGTAATGCCTTGGCATAAAATAAGGAGTTATTCGAGAGTTCGAACAATTTTGTACTCATTAGATATTTTGAGGCTTGATATTATCAAAGCCTTTTATAATTTTGTCGGGGGTAGCCCTTTTAACCGGTTTAAGAAAGAGTTCGAAGGCCTATTTTATTACGGAATTCGGATGTCTCCGACCCGTATTAATTCAGCCGTAGCCTTTTTAGTTCAGTATTTGCCCCTTGGGCTTACTTTCCCATTTTACTTCGAGCTTTCCTGAAGTGTCGGTCTCCGAGTGTGGTGGTTGTGGCCTATAAAAATCGAGGGTTACCTAAAAGGTCTTATTATCTCAGAGTTTTAATAATTCGATCTCATTTATTTTTTGGACGACAGTCCCCGAGCTTGGGGTTAATCAACCGAACTCTGGTCATGGTTGGCCCTTAAGCTTCTCTTTATAAATCATTATGCATGTGTACATGTTCTGTGCCAGGGCTCGAGCAAACTACGCGGGCATGGTTCGTTTGATCGTTTGGCTCTTAAAAATTTTTCCTTTCGAGACCCTGCTACCATGAAGTAACTTCCTCGCATCAAACTTGATATTCGAGGGCAATGCCACCCAGTATTCGAGGTTGATTGTAAAGAGGCCTCGTATACTGTTGAATTGTTCTAAGTTAGCATAATCAATGGTTGCCTGATTAAAAACCTCGCCAGAAAACCCATTTGGGACAAAACCAGTCTAAGGGAAATAGAGTACAATGCGTGCTTTCAGACCTACAGGCTTCATGTTGAAGAATCCATCATTTTTTCTGGTCGAACACCTGTAAGGGTTAGTTTTGAAATATAAATGAAAATAGGAGGGGTCGTACCTTAGCAGTAGTATCGTTTTAGGTGCGATATGCTCCAACTGCTCGGTAGTTATTTGTTGTTTATTATGCCGAGCTTGTAGGATCTTTTTTTGATGATTCAAGAACCTGATATGGTCCTCCCCAGTTTGGACCTAGTTTCCCTTCATTCGGATTTTGGGTGTTGAGGGTGACTTTTCTAAGAACCAAGTCCCCGATGTTAAAATTTCTAAGATTGGTTCTTCGATTGTAGTACCTTTCAATCTGCTATTTTTGGGCGTCCAATCAGACGAGAGCGGCTTCTCGTCTTTCATCCAACAATTCTAGCCTCGTATTCATGGTCTCGTTATTCGACTCCTCTGTTGCTTATCGAAACCCGATGCTAGGTTCTCTGACCTCGACCGGGATCAGAGCTTCGACGCCATAAACCAACGAGAACGGTGTTGCTCCGGTATTGGATTTTGATGTTATGCGGTATGCCCATAGGACCTCGGGTAGTATTTCACTCCATTTCCCTTTGGCGTCGGTCAATCTCTTCTTAAGATTTTGCATGTTGGTTTTGTTGGTCGATTCGGCTTGTTCATTCCCGTTGGGATGATGAGGTGTTGATATGTTCCTGTTGATCTTGTGATCCTCGAGAAATTTAGTTACTTTGTTGCCGATGAATTGTTTTCTACTATCACAAACAATCTCGGAGGGCATCCCAAATCGACATATGATGTGGTCCCAAATGAAGTCTATGACTTCCTTTTCTCTGAATTTCTCGAAAGCCTGTGCTTCAACCCATTTAGAGAAATAATCAGTCATAAACAAAATACACCGAACCTTACCTGGGGTCGATGAGAGAGGGCTTATGATGTCCATTCCTCATTTCATGAAGGGCCATGGGGATAGGACCGAGTGGAGTAATTCCTTGGTTTGATGAATAATGGGAGCATGTCTTTGGCATTTGTCGCATTTTTGAATGAATTCCCTTGCCTCCTTACCCATATCGGTCCAATTATACCCTACTCTAATTACTTTGTGTACTAGCGAATCGGCACCAAAATGATTTCCACAAGTGCCCTCGTAAATTTCCCGTACGATGTAGTCGGTATCTCCCGGTCCTAAACATATTGCCAATGGTCCATCGAAATCCTAGGGCGGCTATCCGCCTCGTCAGCCTCTGCACGGCCTTTACATTATCCACTACCATGATATCCTTGATAGCTTTGATTTTATCGGGGTTGATCTCGATTCCCCGATTGGACACCATGAAACTAACAAACTTTCTAGAGCCAACC
Source organism: Nicotiana tabacum (assembly GCF_000715075.1). Taxonomy (NCBI): domain Eukaryota; kingdom Viridiplantae; phylum Streptophyta; class Magnoliopsida; order Solanales; family Solanaceae; genus Nicotiana; species Nicotiana tabacum. The sequence goes on along the minus strand of NC_134097.1, from coordinate 6,035,200 downwards.
CCGAATTCATACTTTTGGGGGTTGAGCTTCATATTGTACTCCCTCAGTATATCAAAAATTTCCTACAAATGCTTTAATTGGTCCTCTGCTCGCAGGGACTTAACTAACATGTCATCAATATAAACGTCCATTAATTTTCCCATTTGTTCTTCGAACATTCGGTTTACTAGGCGTTGATAAGTTGCACCAGCATTTTTTAGACCGAATGGCATTACGTTATAACAGTAGATAACGTACTTAGTGATAAATGAGGTCTTTTCGTAATCCTCCGGGTTCATCTGTATCTAGTTGTACCCGGAGTAGGCATCGAGAAAATTGAGAGTCTCGTGGCCGGCCGTGGCATCGATCATACGATCGATATTAGGCAAAGGAAAAGAATCCTTGGGGCATGCTTTATTCAGGTATTTATAATCTACACACATTCTAAGTTTGTTTCCCTTCTTAGGGACTACCACCATATTTGCTAGCCATTCAGGGTACTTTACTTCTCAAATGGATCCTATTTTGAGAAGTTTGGTTACCTCATCCTTGATGAAGGCATGTTTGACCTCGGACTGGGGCCTTCTGTTTTGCTTCACCGGATTGAATTTTGGATCCAAGCTTAGTCTATGAGTGGTGATTTCCGATAGGATCCCTGTCATATCATGATGGGACCAAGAGAAACAATCCATGTTAGCTATAAGAAGTTGAACAAGATTTTTCTTGAGCTCGAGACTTAACCCCGTGCCCAGGTATACCTTTCCTTCGGGCAGGTGTTCGATTAGTGTGGTTTTCTCCAGTTCTTCGATCATTGATTTGGTAGCGCCGGAATCATCGGGGACCACGAAGAATCGAGGGATCCCATAATCATCATCTTCGTCAGTCTTGTGCTTCTTTAGTTGGGTCGAGGCTGACGTTTGTGATTGCTATTTGGTATCCCGTTTTTCCTTCGAATTTGATCCCTTTTGTCGATGAGAGTGATGATATCGGAATCACTTTATCGACGACAAACATTTCCTTTGCGGCTGGCCACTCCTCGTAGATTGTTTTAATTCCCTCTAGTGTTGGGAATTTTAGAGCCTAGTCAAGGGTCGAGGGTACTGCTCTCATGTTGTGGATCCATGATCTCCCGAACAGGGCGTTATACCTCATCTCATCCTCGGTCATGTGGAACTTCATTTCTTGGATGGTCACGGCCATGTTTACTGGCAGAATTATCTCGCCCTTAGTAGTTTCACATGCTATGTTGAATCCGTTTAGTACCAGGGTTACGGGCACGACCTGGTCCTGTACACCGAGTTGCTCTTACGACTCTCGATCCAATGATGTTGGCCGAACTACCTGGATCAATTAACACACGCTTAACTTGAGTTTTATTCATAAGTACAGATATTACCAGTGCATCATTATGGGGTTGCATGATTCCTTCCGCGTCTTCGTCATTAAAGGACAAAGTTCCTTTTGGTATGTGATCCTGAGCTCGAGATCTCTTCTCTCTTACAATCGACATCCTAATGCGTTTAAACACTAGCACTTTGGGGGATATCGATCCCTCCGATGATCATGTGGATACTGTGTTGTGGCTCTTCTTGTTCGTTTTGTCTGTTGAACTCTCTGTTTTTGAAATGATTCTTGGACCGGTCACTTAAAAACTCTCGAAGGTGCCCTTCATTGAATAACCAGGCTACCTCTTCTCTCAACTTCCTGTAATCTTCTGTTCTATGGCCATGAGTGCCATGATACTTGCACATTTGATTGGGATTTCTCTGGGCTAGATTAGTCGAGATATCGAGGCCATTTAGTATCTTTGATGCCTCCGATAGCCGATACAATGGTGGATGTATCAATGTTGAAGTTATATTCTGACAATCGTGGTGCTTCCTTAGGTCCGGTATGCCTGTCGAAACCATTCTTGTTCATCAGCCATCAAGACCCTTGGCCTCGATCACTTCTCCTTTCACCTCGTACGGAGTTGCGTCCTGGTTCGCTGCCCTTATGATCTCCATTATATGGCCGATATCGGTACCTGTTCGACCTCGGTTCTCGGTCGATGTCCCTTTTAATAACGAACCCAGAAGGGGCCCCCAATTGGTCATCTTCGATTCTAATCTTCGATTGATATCGATTATGTACATCAGCCCAGGTAACAGCCGGGTACTCAATCAAGTTGTGCTGCAACTGCTAAAAAGCCATTGAGCTTCGTTCGTTTAGTCCTTGGGTGAAAGCTTGAACGGCCCAATCATCTGTGACCGGTGGTAGATCCATTCGTTCCATTTGGAAATTAGATACAAACTCTCTTAGCATCTCGTTATCTTTTTGCCTTACCTTGAAAAGGTCTGACTTCCTGGTCTCGACCTTTATGGCTCCGACGTGTGCTTTTACAAAAGAATGTGCAAGCATGAAAAAAGAATCGATAAAGTTAGGTGGTAAATTATGATACTATATTATTGCTCCATTTGACAGGGTTTCCCCGAATTTCTTTAATAATACGGATTTGATCTCATCGTCTTCTAGATCTTTCCCTTTAATGGCACACGTGTAAGAGGTGACATGTTCGTTGGGGTCGATCGTTCCATTATATTTGGGAATCTCGGGAATGCTGAACTTCTTGGGAATCGGTTTCGGAGCTGCACTTGGGGGGAATGACTTTTGTACGAACTTTTTGGAATCTAAACCCTTCAATATTGGTTGTGCCCTCGGGATCTAATCAACCCTAGAGTTATAAGTTTCTACTTTCTTGTCGTTTGCTTCAATCCTCTTTTCTCCTGTTTCTATCCATTTTGTCAGTTCCTCAAGCATCTTTATAATTTTGGGGTTAGTCTTCGATTCTTGTTCATTCGACCTTACTACAGCTGGCCCAGTTCTATGGGTGAATTCTTGGGGTGGACCGGGCTTAGGCCTGCTCGGTGCCTGGGTTTGGCTCTGCAACTAAACTATCGCTACCTGTTGAGCTTGCAACATTTCTAAAATCATACGCAGGTTGATCATGTCCTCTCCAATATTTTGGGTATTTCGAACTGTAGATCGAGTTCCACCATGAATGCTGTTTTCGGGGCTAGAATGTTGGTTCGCTTTGATGGCCATATGCGAATTAACATCAATTGGATACACGACCCGAGTCCCAATGGGGTCAACGGGTGGACTTTCATCCCTGGGCATCACATTGTTTTTCTCATCTTGATGGCCAAATTCGTTGTCGATAGGTAGGGCCATTAACCGAGAGTTTGTCATTTTCAGCCTGAAATCAAAGACACTTCCAAGAGCAAGTATAAAATAATGTGTATTTTACAGAGATTTGTATGAAATAACCACTATTATCCTTAGCCCCACGGTGGGCACCAAATTGTTTACCCGAAAAACGGATAGAGTTGAATTTATACGTAGTTCTAAGGATACGTGATATAAATTGATACAAATTGGGAAAGATATATAAATGAATATCGAAATTAGTTATAAAAGAAATGAATGCAAACTGAATGAACTAGTTAGCCTAAGCCTTCAAGTTTTATCACCTTCAAATTGAGTGAAGAATGATTGGTAGAAGAAACAATATGACTAAATATCAAAAGCCCAAAAAAGATAGTATTTGCTCTCTTTTCCTGTATATCTCAAAATGAATCTGATCCTCTATAAATGATAACAATTCTTAATATAGTGGGGGAATCCCATTTTGGATATAATTAAAAATACATTGTGGGGATCCCATGTTTCCTTGATTCAAGCCGTGATTTCCACCGAGATTCTCCCCCAGTTGCGGCTATAACGACTTTTTTTTTCTTGGCTCGGTCTCGATCTTGGCCGATCTCAATCTTGATCGGTCTCTGGGTCTCGACCTCGATCTTGGCCGATCTCGATATTGATCAGTCTCTTGGCTCGATCTTGATCTTGGCCGGTCTCGGTATTGATCGGTCTCTGGGTTTCGAGCTCGATCTTAGCCGATCTCGATATTGATCGGTCTCTCGGGCTCGAGCTCGACAACCTAACTTCGCATCATGGCTCGATATTACAATGATGAACTTGGACCATCATGTTTTAATCTCGATTAGTCATAAGAAGGACAAACTCGGTTTTGACCGTATATACCCTGTATTATGAAAATCCTAAACTTTCTATGGAGTAAATCTGTAACTAAGTTTACTAAATGATAAAGTATAATTATAAATAATTATTCATGTACTTTCCAGCGACATAATGTGTTTCACCAACGGTTCTCACGTTCAAATTGATTAGCGCAAAAGGTTAACATGGATCAAAGCAAAGCCAATGACAGATCTGAACTGTTAACACACTTTCACTTTAACAGAATAGAAAAGATATAAACTAAGAAACGCATAAAAACAGGTATGTATTGGACTATCAGACCAACATCGTGCCATAAGGAAAATTTTTCACTAATGTATTTTGGAATATCTGAAAGTTGCTCCATTAATCTATTTGGAACATTATTTTCAAAAGGTATGGCAACAACAAGCCTCAACTATCTGTTACTATCTCAACCAGTTAAAACAACAATAAATGGCCTGATTAGTCAACTTTGTTAGTCCCGCCAATATTGCTGTATTTGTAAATAATAATTCTGCAAAATATAAGTTAACGTAATGAAACAGTAATTAATTCGAGCCCACTGAATTCACAGTGTTTCCTTAAGGAATTTAATCCCTTCCTAGTACCCAAGGTAATGGATTATTTCCTCCCAGGATAGAACGAATCACACACTGGTGTAGCGGTACTTCAAACCCCAGTGTTTAAGCGAACACAAAGTTTGGTAGCAAATCATACTTACAGTTGCTTTGTTTGAAGTTAAAAACAATGCAGAACGAGGGAGTAGAAACTCAGAAAATCGTATAGAAATGCTAAGAGGAAGGAGTGCAATGTATAGCCAAATCTGTTGAGCGATTTCAGTTTGTGCCTTGTGTGTTGTGTGTCTTTCTTCAACAGCTGTTGCACATATATATAGCAGCCAGTATTGAAGAAGACCAATCGTCCACCCTCCATGGTGGAGCAAGCATTAGCTTATTTGTGAAGCAAGCACATTCATGGTGGGAAGAGCATTAGGCAGCTGCCAAATGATCAATACACGGATTGGAAAATATCCGTTACAAATGCGGATAATCTTACGTTAATATTTACTATTAACAAATAAATTTGGTCCAAAACATTAATCAATCAATCGATCATTTGACCAAATCCAAATCCAAATCCGAAGCCGAAGCTGTAGCCGTAGCCGAAGCCGAGCCGAGCGAGCGAGCAACGACGACGACGCGAGGCTTGCTTTCTTCTTAACTCTTTAAGAGCTACAAGAAGAGCAATTATATATATACCCACCAAAAATCTCTTCCTCTTCCAATATGGGATAATGTCTCATTGTCAAGAGGGGGAAACTTAAAATTTTACTCAAAAATTTCATTTTCCCTCCATTTTCCATTCACTCTCATTTTAAGACTATTTCATCTTAAAAACAAAAACCTCAACAATCCCCCACATTAATGGGGAATTGCTATATCACGGAAGTATGCATGAAAAAACTGTGTGATTTACAAGCAAGGATTAATCGCATCTGGATAAGTAGGTTTCCCTTTGAACTTTCCGTAGTAAACTTATGTCGGATATACTCGGTCAATCGGCAGATTTGATATCTTTGAACCGTCGATCTTTAGTGTATACCTATACAACCATAAGTCACACAATCAACACTTAACCGTCTTTATTTCTCATTGTTGTGTTCGTTTCAGCCATGAACACCGCCTGGTTTCATAAGTGCATAGAGAACTGGCCTTACAAAGTTCTCCTTGAAGCGGCTAACACTTCACACTTACATAGGTGATTCCTAAATGTGTCATCCTGTAGATACACTTTTTGATATGCCCCGTATCAAATTTAGAAATTATTAAAAAACCATAATGCTTTATCCTTGGTACTGAACATTGTCTCATTACGAGAACGGACTAAAATTTTATTTGACAATGTTGAACCGTCATTAATGACTTTATTTGATCTCCTTGAACCTAGATCTTGGGATCTCCAGTCTTCTAGGTAGAGTTACCGCCACAATGACTTGTTTTCGGCCATAGCCCCATTCCCCTTGATGATTTCTCAACTACCTCTCTAGTTAGGCCTTTTGTAAGTGGATCCGACACATTATCACTTGACTTTACATAGTCAATCGTGATAATTTCTCTAGAGAGCAATTGCCTAACGGTTTTATGTCTTCGTCGTATATGACGAGATTTACCGTTATACATAACGCTCCCAGCCCTTCCAGTTGCCGCTTGACTATCACAATGTATGCATATTGGTGCCAACGGTTTGGGCCAAAATGGAATGTCTTCCAAGAAATTCTGGAGCCATTCAGCTTCTTCACCGGCTTTATCTAAGGCTATGAATTCAGCCTCCATTGTAGAGCGGGCAATACATGTTTGTTTGGATGACTTCCAAGATACCGCTCCTCCACCAATAGTGAATACATATCCACTTGTGGACTTAGAATCAGTTGAACCGGTGATCCAATTTGCATCACAGTATCCCTCAATCACCGCAGAGAAATTACTGTAGTGCAATTCAAAGTTCTGGGTATGTTCTAAATATCCCAAAACTCGTTTCATTTCCATCCAATGAGATTGGCCTGGATTGCTCGTATATCGACTCAGTTTACTTATAGCACAAGCTATATCTGGTCGTGTACAATTCATGATATACATTAAGCATCCCAATACACGAGCATAATCCAATTGTGATATGCTTTGGCCTTTATTCTTTGCTAATGCAAGATTCACGTCAATTGGAGTCTTTACAACTTTAAAGCCCAAGTGCTTGAATTTTTCAAGTACTGTCTTAATATAATGAGATTGTGACAATGCCAGACCTTGAGGAGTCTTATGGATCTTAATTCCCAGAATTAAATCAGCAACTCACAAGTCTTTCATATCAAACTTGCTATTGAGCATACGCTTAGTAGCATTTATGTTGGCAATGTCATTACTCATTATCAGCATATCATCCACATATAGGCAAACAATGACTATGTGATTTGGAACATTTTTAATGTACACACATTTATCACATTCATTTATCTTAAAACCATTTGACAACATTGTTTGGTCAAATTTCGCATGCCATTGTTTGGGTGCTTGTTTTAGTTCGTAAAGAGACTTAACAAGTCTACATACCTTCTTTTCTTTACCTGGAACCACAAACCCTTCAGATTGTTCCATGTAAATTTCTTCCTCCAACTCTCCATTTAAGAAGGCCGTCTTAACATCTATTTGATGAATTTCAAGACCATACACTGCATCTAATGCTACTAACATCCGTATGGACGTAATTCTTGTAACTGGAGAGTATGTATCAAAGTAGTCTAGACCTTCTCGTTGTCTATACCCTTTGACTACGAGTCTTGCCTTGAATTTATCAATAGTGCCATCATCTTTGATTTTTCTCTTAAAAATCCATTTAGAACCCAAAGGTTTATTTCCAGGAGGAAGATCAACCAATTCCCATGTATGGTTGTTCAATATGGATTCTATTTCACTATTGACTGTCTCTTTCCAAAACAATGATTCCGAAGAAATCATAGCTTCTTTAAATGTTTGAGGCTCATTCTCCAATAAGAAAGTCACAAAATCTGGTCCAAATGAAGTAGACGTTCTTTGACGTTTACTACGTCTTGGATCCTCCTGATTACATATACTTTCTTTTGTTTCTTCCCGAGGTCGTTTAGATCCTTCACCAAACGACTCACATTCCTTTTTATACGGATATATATTTTCAAAAAACTCAGCATTATCTGATTCTATAACCGTATTATTATGAATGTCGGGATTTTCTGATTTATGAACTAGAAATCGATATGCTTTACTATTTGTCGCATATCCAATGAAAACACAATCAACGGTTTTCGGTCCTATCTTTACCCTTTTGGGTTTAGGAACTTGCACTTTTGCCAAACACCCCCACATTTTAAAATAATTCAAGTTGGGCTTCCTTCCTTTCCATTTTTCATATGGAATTGATTGTGTTTTGCTATGGGGCACTTGATTTAATAATCGATTAGCCGTAAGAATGGCTTCCCCCCACAAGTTCTGTGGCAAATCAGAACTTATCAACAACGCATTCATCATCTCCTTTAATGTGTGATTCTTTCTTTCCACAATCCTATTAGATTGGGGCATGTAAGGGGCTGTTGTTTGATGAATAATTCCATATTCTAAACATATTTCTTCAAAAAGAGATTCATAGCCAGCTCCCAACCGCATGCAGATGCTAACAGCTCCATGCATGCAGACTCTGCTAAAGACAAGGTTGTCGCTAACGAACTTGGTGCTTCCTTATAGGAATCTAAGTCCTTTTTATTGTAAATTTATAGTAGTTTTACTTCCTGTATTTCCATTATGTCTCTCTAGCTTAGTTATGTCAAGTCCTGTAACTTTAGTTTATTTTTGTTTAAGCATTATTAGGGGGATCAAGCAAGCAAGCAATTGTCTGTACTGGTGTCTCTCCCTCTCGACACTGTGTTGCTTTTCTGTAATAGCTTTCATTAATGCAATCAAGTTTTCTTTCATTCTCATTCTCTTTTTTGTTCTCTCAATTGCTCTTGACATTGGTTTTTCCGTACAACACTGACAGTATCGTCTAGAATATGGAGGGGACCCCAGTTGGCAGATGATAATCGCACAGACATCAGATGCTTAACCTTACGTCGCCCTTCCAAGAAATCTCAGAACGGCACCGCGTAATCTCTACTGTGCTTTCAAATAATCTGACTTTGTTGACATACGAAAGAAGAGAAGGAAATGATAGTGGTTAGGGATGAAAATGGGGCGGGGCGGGGCAGGGCAAGCCTTACCTGCTAACATTTTGACTCGCCCTGCCCTACCCCATTTAGCATTTTTTCGGATTTTTGCCCCGCCCCACCCTGCCTTGCCTTGCCCCGTTTATGTTCATTTATTATTTTTTCTTTTGCAGTATTCTAAAATAAAATTTTAAAATTTTTTATTTGAACCTTGTATAATTAAAGAAGCAATTTGAACCAATTCAAGAGATAAGTTTAATATAGATAACTGAAACTTTGTATAAGAATTGAAAGAGAATTCAACGGGAGAAAGGGAAGTAAGGGGAAAGTGGGAAAACAAAAATGCAAATATATCTTCAATCTTAAAATAGAATTTAAATAGAAAAAAATAAAAAATATATAGTAAAATAGCGACGGTTTCCGATGAAAAATGGAATTTGTTGCTAGTTTTTTCGCTAACATATAGCAAAAGATTTAGAAATGAAATTTCTACCGCTAATATTAGTAGTGTTCATGTTAACTTTAAGGTTAATTACACTATAATATCACTCAATTTTTAGATAGTTTTAAAAAACGTACTTCCCCTGTATTTACCCGAAAAACGGATAGCGTTGAATTTATACGTAGTTTTAAGGATAAGTGATATAAATTGATACAAATTGGGAAAGATATGTAAATGAATATCGAAATTAGTTATAAAAGAAATGAATACAAACCGAATGAACTAGTTAGCCTAAGCCCTCGAGTTTTATCACCTTCAAATTGAATGAAAAATGATTGGTAGAAGAAACAATATGACTAAATATCAAAAGCCCAAAAAGGATAGTATTTGCTCTCTTTTCCTGTATATCTCAGAATGAATCTGATCCTCTACAAATGATGACAATCTTAATATAGTGGGGGAATCCCATTTTATATATAATTAAAAATACATAGTGGGGATCACATGATAGATTAATTAATTAGCTTTTCCTTGATTTAAACCGTGATTTCCGCCGAGATTCTCTACCCAATTGCGGCTATAACGGATTTTTTATTTCTTGGCTCGGTCTCGATCTTGGCCGATATCAATCTTGATCGGTCTCTGGGTATCAAGCTCGATCTTGTCCGATCTCGATATTGATCGGTCTCTTGGCTCGATCTCGATCTTGGCCGATCTCGGTATTGATCGGTCTCTGGGTTTCGAGCTCGATCTTAGCCGATCTCGATATTGATCAGTCTCTGGGGCTCGAGCTCGACAACCTAACTTCACATCATGGCTCGATATTACAATGATGAAACTTGGACCATCATGTTCTAATCTTGATTAATCATAAGAAGGGCAGACTCAGTTTTGACCGTATATAGATAGTCCCATCATTTCCCGAAAAGATGATAATGAGAAACGACATGAATTTCAAAACTTTGACTTGGTGGATGATGATGTCAGTGACGAGCCCGATTATGACGTATGTTACAAGCGTCCCGTCAGTCCAGTTACCACGGCATTAAATGTCTGTCAGTTGTTGGTCGACCACTACCAGTTCTGAACCGTTATCACCAGGCTATAAGTATTCAAACTGTCATCCTCATCCAATCTTTTCACTCAAAAGCTTCTTTTCTATTCTTGCATCTTCTTCAGAAAATCCCTCTGCTTCATACAATTTACATCGCATACAACCCTAATTCTCTTTTCCTTTATTCATCAATGGTGAAAACCTGCAAAACGTTGCCGCAAAAAGAGGTCGCTTCTTCATCACGACCTGCCGGCGGCGAGGATACGGCGGACCTTACCCCGAGGAGTTCGTTCCGGTAGGATGCTCAACTGTCATTGATTTTAAGATTGAAAAACCTTCTTCGGTACCGGGCCGATGTGAGTCGATCTCGAGGTACCAATGTTCAATCACCGAGAAAATTCTCGACAAAGTAAAACATGAATGCAACTGGGGTGACAATCACGTGGTAGTCCCATCACCTGAGGAATCAATTACTACCCACGTGGAAGGGTTCTTATGCGTTTACACTTATCCTTTCACGTTGGGCCCGTTAGATCCTGTCATCGTCGCCTTTTGCAAAAGGTATGATGTGACCCTTGGCCAGATCCATCCTTCTTTTTGGAGAATAGTGATTCTTTCTCCGATTCTTCTCAAGAAAAATCGAGGGGTGCTTTTTCACCCTTAATCACCTTATGCGCCTTTATAGTTCCCGACTCTATCGAGGAGGGTTAATCAAGCTTGCTCGCCGAGCCACCAAGGCGCCATTCTCGAGTATAGATGAGACTTGTGATCGAGGTTGGATGGGCCGATTTGTTCGAGTCAAAACCTCGGACCTGATCCTTGCCGATGACATCCCGTTTCTTGAGAAATGGAACATGAGCCGTGAGTACTTATTTCCCTTCAAGCATTTTAATTTGTGACTACCTTTCATTTTCTTGATCCATCTTTTCTTTCTTGTTATAGCTGTGGCTCGGATTCTGGATCTTAAACAATGGGTTGAAGTTCTAGTGCTGCAGAGATCATAGTCCGAGCGCGCTTGGGTGGAACTATTAAAGGGTCCATGGGAGGCCTGTAGTCAAGGTAAGTCTCTTTCTTAGTTTGTTTATTGCTCGATCTTCTTCACTTGCTTACCCCATTCTTTCCTTTATAGGACTTGGGAAGGATGTTGCCATGATGCCCCTATCTGGTGATGAAGAGGTCCCTGCCCCGAAGCAGGTTAAAAAGAAAAAGAGAAAAGATGCACCGAGTTCCCCGGTCTTGGAAAAGAAAAACCAGCAAAGAGAACTCGCAAGCCCAAGGGGGCTTCGGTATCATGCCTTTGGACTCGATCCGCCGATTAAGGAACGAGCCTGAAGAAGGAGATGAGGAACTAGCCTGTGTACGGGCTAATGTTGTGATACAACAATCCTCTGAATCGACAGAGGTAGATAAGGGAGCTTTGGCCATAATTCCTGAACAAGGAAAAGTCGAGACCATTCCGTCTCGAGCTGATATGGTTGAAGGAGAGACCGAGGGTAGGACCTCTCGGGCAGCAGAAGATATTTCGAAGGACGAGCTCGGGATAGTTGATATTACTGGATCCCCTCAATTTTCGAATGCTATGATCCGCGAGGCCAGCATGTTGGAAGGTTAATCTTACGAGGGCATTCAGGAGTCGACCGATATCCATGGCTTTTTGGATGGGCTGGAGTTCGCTGCTTCGGAGGATATTATTGGGTTCCATGGATTACCGGTACCAAAGAAAACATCATGATCTGGTGCTATTGAATCTTCATCGGGCCCAAAATTGGTGGACCGATTCCCAGCCCCGAGTGTTGATCCCGATTGCAGGCGAAAAATAGTACTCTCCGTCCCGGAGGATGCCCGAGTTTTCTCTTCCCCCCGTGGAGATTTCTAGTTACCTTCGGTTCTTAGTGACCGAAGAGGATTAAACCGTGATGAATGCGGTAGGACCCGCCTGCCTTTTTAACGACATCCAACATGCTCTGAATCGGGTAACTTTGATGGCATCTCTGCTGTTTCTTTTAGACTTAGAGTCGTAGATAATTCTAACATTTTTCCCATGTTTGTAGTCTTCGGCGTTGCATCACGACTTTTTCCTCCGAATCCGAGAGGAGCATGAGGATGAGGTTCGGAACCTCACTGAGAAGGGTGACTCCTACAAACTTCTTAATGAGAAACTTCGAGCAGATTTGGCAGTAGCTCGGGAAGAGCATGAGGAGATGGCTGAGCAGGTATTCCGAATTCTTCACGATAGTGAAGATGAATTAGAGATAACCACTAATGATCCGATTCTGCAGGTTCGGCAGAGGCTTGAATAGATCGGACGGCACAATTTGTAGGTAGATGAGCTAATGGCCGAGGAGGAAAAATTCAAAAAGAATATAGATATCCTCGCCTCGAAAAAGGAGGTCGTTCAAGCGCAATTGGGGTTGGCTAAGGCCCAGCTTCGGGCTACAAAAGAAAACGCCTCGGTGCAGATCGAGAGGATTAAGGAGCTACAACATCTGTTAGATTTGGCCACTTCCGATAAAGCAAGCTTGGCCAATGAACTCGAAGTGGCCAGATCCGAGGTGGCCATAGCCAGATCTGAAGTGGTCGTAGCTAGATCTGAGGTGACCGAGCTAATAAAAGAGCTGATGCTAAAGTGGCCCAGTTTAGGATCAATGTTAAGGTCAATCAGGCAAAGGCCAAGAGTATGGTCGAATATGCTAAATGGCATGCTCGGAGGGAAGCTCTCAAGGGGGTCAGTGCTCAGGGCTTCAATGTTGAGACCGAAATTGAAAATGCCAAGGCGGAGGAAGCCATGGCTCGAAGGCTGGCCTTCCCTGAGGAAGACTCCGATAGCTCGAGCGAATCTGAAGACGGAAAAAATCCCGAGGATGAGGCCTCCGATGAAGACCAAGCCACTTAGGACATTAAGTTCTTTGTTTTTATTTTGTATTTATTCTGGGGCCGATTGGCCTCTTGTAAAAAACCTTTGAATATAAATATAAGGATTTCTTGCCTTTTTGGTTTTTTGTGTTTTTCCTTTGCTTCTGTACTTTACAAAGGTCTAAAATGCCTTAGCATAAAATTATGTTCGAGGGTTCGGGAAAACCTTACCTTTATTTCCCTTCTGCTTTATAAATTTATGAAATTGTATTCTAAGGTCCGAGGTTCAGACAATTTGATTAAAACCGGACTAGTGTAGCCCTTAGGTCTTACAATCGAGTGAGTGCTTGCTCGAACTCGAAGTAAGGTAACCTTTAGGTTTTTTAGTTGAGTGAGGATGATCTCTCGAACTCAAAGCAAAAATCAGCCATTAGGCTTTTGTAAAAATATTGTTTATGGCTTTGTCCCCTTTTCGGCTTGAAAAAGTTTCTTATCATTTGTATTTGCGAAACTTGTAATGCCTTGGCATAAAATAAGGAGTTGTTCGAGAGTTCGAACAATTTTGTACTCATTAGAGTTTTTGAGGCTTGATATTATCAAAGCCTTTTATAATTTTGTCGGGGGTAGCCCTTTTAACCGGTTTAAGAAAGAGTTCGAAGGACTATTTTATTACAGAATTCGGACGTCTCCGACCAGTATTAATTCGGCCGTAGCCTTTTTAGTTCGGTATTTGCCCCTTGGGCTTACTTTCCCATTTTACTTCGAGCTTTCCTGAAGTGTCGGTCTCCGAGTGTGGTGGTTGTGGCCTATAAAAATTGAGGGTTACCTAAAAGGTCTTATTATCTCAGAGTTTTAATAATTCGATCTCATTTATTTTTTGGACGACAGTCCCCGAGCTTGGGGTTAATCAACCGAACTCTGGTCATGGTTGGCCCTTAAGCTTCTCTTTATAAATCATTATGCATGTGTACATGTTCTGTGCTAGGGCTCGAGCAAACTACGCGGGCATGGTTCGTTTGATCGTTTGGCTCTTAAAAATTTTTCCTTTCGAGACCCTGCTACCATGAAGTAACTTCCTCGCATCAAACTTGATATTCGAGGGCAATGCCACCCAGTATTCGAGGTTGATTGTAAAGAGGCCTCGTATACTGTTGAATTGTTCTAAGTTAGCACAATCAATGGTTGCCTGATTAAAAACCTCGCCAGAAAACCCATTTGGGACAAAACCAGTCTAAGGGAAATAGAGTACAACGCGTGCTTTCAGACCTAAAGGCTTCATGTTGAAGAATCCATCATTTTTTCTGGTCGAACACCTGCAAGGGTTAGTTTTGAAATATAAATGAAAATGGGAGGGGTCGTACCTTAGCAGTAGTATCGTTTTAGGTGCGATATGCTCCAACTGCTCAGTAGTTATTTGTTGTTTATTATGCCGAGCTTGTAGGATCTTTTTTCGATGATTCAAGAACCTGATATGGTCCTCCCCAGTTTGGACCTAGTTTCCCTTCATTCGGATTACGGGTGTTGAGGGTGACTTTTCTAAGAACCAAGTCCCCGATGTTAAAATTTCTAAGATTGGTTCTTCGATTGTAGTACCTTTCAATCCGCTGTTTTTGGGCGTCCAATCAGACGAGAGCGGCTTCTCGTCTTTCATCCAACAATTCTAGCCTCGTATTCATGGTCTCGTTATTCGACTCCTCTGTTGCTTATCGAAACCCGATGCTAGGTTCTCTGACCTCGACCGGGATCAGAGCTTCGACGCCATAAACCAACGAGAACGGTGTTGCTCCGGTATTGGATTTTGATGTTATGCGGTATGCCCATAGGACCTCGGGTAGTATTTCACTCCATTTCCCTTTGGCGTCGGTCAATCTCTTCTTAAGATTTTGCATGATGGTTTTGTTGGTCGATTCGGCTTGTTCGTTCTCGTTGGGATGATGAGGTGTTGATATGTTCCTGTTGATCTTGTGATCCTCAAGAAATTTAGTTACTTTGTTGCCGATGAATTGTTTTCTACTATCACAAACAATCTCGGAGGGCATCCCAAATCGACATATGATGTGGTCCCAAATGAAGTCTATGTCTTCCTTTTCTCTGAATTTCTCGAAAGCCTGTGCTTCAACCCATTTAGAGAAATAATCAGTCATAAACAAAATACACCGAACCTTACCTGGGGTCGATGAGAGAGGGCTTACGATGTCCATTCCTCATTTCATGAAGGGCCATGGGGATAGGACCAAGTGGAGTAATTCCCTGGTTTGATGAATAATGGGAGCATGTCTTTGGCATTTGTCGCATTTTTGAATGAATTCCCTTGCCTCCTTACCCATATCGGTCCAATTATACCCTACTCTAATTACTTTGTGTACTAGCGAATCGGCACCAAAATGATTTCCACAAGTGCCCTCGTAAATTTCCCGTAGGATGTAGTCGGTATCTCCCGGTCCTAAACATATTGCCAATGGTCCATCGAAATCCTAGGGCGGCTATCTGCCTCGTCAGCCTCTGCACGGCCTTTACATTATCCACTAACATGATATCCTCGATAGCTTTGATTTTATCGGGGTTGATCTCGATTCCCCGATTGGACACCATGAAACTAACAAACTTTCTAGAGCCAACCCCGAATTCATACTTTTTGGGGTTGAGCTTCATATTGTACTCCCTCAGTATATCGAAAGTTTCCTACAAATGCTTTAATTGGTCCTCTGCTCGTAGGGACTTAACTAACATGTCATCAATATAAACGTCCATTGATTTTCCCATTTGTTCTTCGAACATTCGGTTTACTAGGCGTTGATAAGTTGCACCAGCATTTTTTAGACCGAATGGCATTACGTTATAACAGTAGATACCGTACTTAGTGATAAATGAGGTCTTTTCGTAATCCTCCGGGTTCATCTGTATCTGGTTGTACCCGGAGTAGGCATTGAGAAAATTGAGAGTCTCGTGGCCGGCCGTAGCATCGATCATACGATCGATATTAGGCAAAGGAAAAGAATCCTTGGGGCATGCTTTATTCAGGTATTTATAATCTACACACATTCTAAGTTTGTTTCCCTTCTTAGGGACTACCACCATATTTGCTAGCCATTCAGGGTACTTTACTTCTCGAATGGATCCTATTTTGAGAAGTTTGGTTACCTCATCCTTGATGAAGGCATGTTTGACCTCGGACTGGGGCCTTCTGTTTTGCTTCACCGGATTGAATTTCGGATCCAAGCTTAGTCTATGAGTGGTGATTTCCGATAGGATCCCTGTCATATCATGATGGGACCAAGAGAAACAATCCATGTTAGCTATAAGAAGTTGAAAAAGATTTTTCTTGAGCTCGAGACTTAACCCCGTGCACAGGTATACCTTTCCTTCGGGTAGGTGTTCGATTAGTGTGGTTTTCTCCAGTTCTTCGATCATTGATTTGGTAGCGCCGGAATCATCGGGGACCACGAAGAATCGAGGGATCCCATAATCATCATCTTCGTCAGTCTTGTGCTTCTTTAGTTGGGTCGAGGCTGACGTTTGTGATTGCTATTTGGTATCCCGTTTTTCCTTCGAATTTGATCCCTTTTGTCGATGAGAGTGATGATATCGGAATCACTTTATCGACGACAAACATTTCCTTTGCGGCTGGCCACTCCTCGTAGATTGTTTTAATTCCCTCTAGTGTTGGGAATTTTAGAGCCTAGTCAAGGGTCGAGGGTACTGCTCTCATGTTGTGGATCCATGATCTCCCGAACAGGGCGTTATACCTCATCTCATCCTCGGTCATGTGGAACTTCATTTCTTGGATGGTCCTGGCCATGTTTACTGGCAGAATTATCTTGCCCTTAGTAGTTTCACATGCTATGTTGAATCCATTTAGTACCAGGGTTGCGGGCACGACCTGGTCTTGTAGACCGAGTTGCTTTATGACTCTCGATCGAATGATGTTGGCCGAACTACCTGGATCAATTAACACACGCTTAACTTGAGTTTTATTCATAAGTACAGATATTACCAGTGCATCATTATGGGGTTGCATGATTCCTTCTGCGTCTTCGTCATTAAAAGACAAAGTTCCTTTTGGTATGTGATCCTGAGCTCGAGATCTCTTCTCTCTTACAATCGACATCCTAATGCATTTAAACACTAGCACTTTGGGGGATATCGATCCCTCCGATGATCATGTGGATACTGTGTTGTGGCTCTTCTTGTTCGTTTTGTCTGTTGAACTCTCTGTTTTTGAAATGATTCTTGGACCGGTCACTTAAAAACTCTCGAAGGTGCCCTTCATTGAATAACCAGGCTACCTCTTCTCTCAACTGCCTGTAATCTTCCGTTCTGTGGCCATGGGTGCCATGATACTTGCACATTTGATTGGGATTTCTTTGGGCTAGATTGGTCTAGATATCGAGGCCATTTAGTATCTTTGATGCCTCCGATAGCCGATACAATGGTGGATGTATCAATGTTGAAGTTATATTCTGACAATCGTGGTGCTTCCTTAGGTCCGGTATGCCTGTCGAAACCATTTTTGTTCATCAGCCCTCAAGACCCTTGGCCTCGATCACTTCTCCTTTCACCTCGTACGGAGTTGCGTCCTGGTTCGCTGCCCTTATGATCTCCATTATATGGCCGATATCGGTACCTGTTCGACCTCGGTTCTCGGTCGATGTCCCTTTTAATAACGAACCCAGAAGGGGCCCCCAATTGGTCATCTTCGATTCTAATCTTCGATTGATATCGATTATGTACATCAGCCCAGGTAACAGCCGGGTACTCAATCAAGTTGTGCTGCAACTGCTGAAAAGCCATTGAGCTTCGTTCGTTTAGTCCTTGGGTGAAAGCTTAAACGGCCCAATCATCTGTGACCGGTGGTAGATCCATTCGTTCCATTTGGAAAAGAGATTCAAACTCTTTTAACATCTCGTTATCTTTTTGCCTTACCTTGAAAAGGTCCGACTTCCTGGTCTCGACCTTTATGGCTCCGACGTGTGCTTTTACAAAAGAATGTGCAAGCATGAAAAAAAAATCGATAAAGTTAGGTGGTAAATTATGATACTATATTATTGCTCCCTTTGACAGGGTTTCTCCGAATTTCTTTAATAATACGGATTTGATCTCGTCATCTTCTAGATCTTTCCCTTTAATGGCACACGTGTAAGAGGTGACATGTTCGTTGGGGTCGGTCGTTCCATTATATTTGGGAATCTCGGGCATGCTGAACTTCTTGGGAATCGGTTTCAGAGCTGCACTTGGGCGGAATGACTTTTGTACGAACTTTTTGGAATCTAAACCCTTTAATATTGGTTGTGCCCCCGGGATCTAATCAACCCTAGAGTTATAAGTTTCTACTTTCTTGTCGTTTGCTTCAATCCTCTTTTCTCCTGTTTCTATCCATTTTGTCAGTTCCTCAAGCATCTTTATAATTTTGGGGTTAGTCTTCGATTCTTGTTCATTCGACCTTACTACAGCTGGCCCCGTTCTATGGGTGACTTCTTGGGGTGGACCGGGCTTAGGCCTGCTCGGTGCCTGGGTTTGGCTCTGCAACTGAACTATCGCTACCTGTTGAGCTTGCAATATTTTGGGTATTTCGAACTGCAGATCGAGTTCCACCATGAATGCTGTTTTCGGGGCTAGAATGTTGGTTCGCTTTGATGGCCATATGCGAATTAACATCAATTGGATACACGACCCGAGTCCCAATGGGGTCAACGGGTGGCCTTTCATCCCTGGGCATCACATTGTTTTTCTCATCTTGATGGCCAAATTCGTTGTCGATAGGTAGGGCCATTAACCGAGAGTTTGTCATTTTCAACCTGAAATCAAAGACACTTCCAAGAGCAAGTATAAAATAATGTATATTTTACAGAGATTTGTATCAAATAACCACTATTATCCTTAGCCCCACGGTGGGCACCAAATTGTTTATCCGAAAAATGGATAGAGTTGAATTTATACGTAGTTCTAAGGATACGTGATATAAATTGATACAAATTGGGAAAGATATATAAATGAATATCGAAATTAGTTATAAAAGAAATGAATGCAAACCGAATGAACTAGTTAGCCTAAGCCTTCAAGTTTTATAACCTTCAAATTGAGTGAAGAATGATTGGTAGAAGAAACAATATGACTAAATATCAAAAGCCCAAAAAAGATAGTATTTGCTCTCTTTTCCTGTATATCTCAAAATGAATCTGATCCTCTATAAATGATAATAACTCTTATTATAGTGGGGGAATCCCATTTTGGATATAATTAAAAATACATTGTGGGGATCCCATGTTTCCTTGATTCAAGCCGTGATTTCCGCCGAGATTCTCCCCCCAGTTGCGGCTATAACGATTTTTTTTTTCTTGGCTCGGTCTCGATCTTGGCCGATCTCAATCTTGATCGGTCTCTGGGTCTCGACCTCGATCTTGGCCGATCTCGATATTGATCGGTCTCTTGGCTCGATCTTGATCTTGGCCGGTCTCGGTATTGATCGATCTCTGGGTTTCGAGCTCGATCTTAGCCGATCTCGATATTAATCGGTCTCTCGGGCTCGAGTTCGACAACCTAACTTCGCATCATGGCTCGATATGACAATGATGAACTTGGACCATCATGTTTCAATCTCGATTAGTCATAAGAAGGACAAACTCGGTTTTGACCGTATATACCCTGTATTATGAAAATCCTACACTTTCTATGGAGTAAATCTGTAACTAAGTTTACTAAATGATAAAGTATAATTATAAATAATTATTCATGTACTTTCCAGCGACATGAAGTGTTTCACCAACGGTTCTCACGTTCAAATTAATTAGCGCAAAAGGCAAACATGGATCAAAGCAAAGCCAATGACAGATCTGAACTGTTAACACACTTTCACTTTAACAGAATAGAAAAGATATAAACTAAGAAACGCATAAAAACAGGTATGTATTGGACTATCAGACCAACATCGTGCCATAAGGAAAAATTTTCACTAATGTATTTTGGAATATCTGAAAGTTGCTCCATTAATCTAGTTGGAACATTATTTTCAAAAGGTATGGCAACAACAAGCCTCAACTATCTGTTACTATCTCAACCAGTTAAAACAACAATAAATGGCCTGATTAGTCAACTTTGTTAGTCCCGCCAATATTGCTGTATTTGTAAATAATAATTCTGCAAAATATAAGTTAACGTAATGAAACAGTAATTAATTCGAGCCCACTGAATTCACAGTGTTTCCTTAAGGAATTTAATCCCTTCCTAGTACCCAAGGTAATGGATTATTTCCTCCCAGGATAGAACGAATCACACACTGGTGTAGCGGTACTTCAAACCCCAGTGTTTAAGCGAACACAAAGTTTGGTAGCAAATCATACTTACAGTTGCTTTGTTTGAAGTTAAAAACAATGCAGAACGAGGGAGTAGAAACTCAGAAAATCGTATGGAAATGCTAAGAGGAAGGAGTGCAATGTATAGCCAAATCTGTTGAGCGATTTCAGTTTGTGCCTTGTGTGTTGTGTGTCTTTCTTCAACAGCTGTTGCACATATATATAGCAGCCAGTGTTGAAGAAGACCAATCGTTCACCCTCGTTTGTGGAGCAAGCACATTCATGTTTGTGGAGCAAGCACATTCATGGTGGGAAGAGCATTAGGCGGCTGCCAAATGGTCAATACACGGATTGGAAAATATCCGTTATAAATGCGGATAATCTTACGTTAATATTTACTATTAACAAATAAATTTGGTCCAAAAAATTAATCAATCAATCGATCATTTGACCAAATCCAAATCCAAATCCAAATCCGAAGCCGAAGCCGTAGCCGTAGCCGAAGACGAGCCGAGCGAGCGAGCGACGACGACAGCGCGAGGCTTGCTTTCTTCTTAACTCTTTAAGAGCTACAAGAAGAGCAATTATATATATACCCACCAAAAATCTCTTCCTCTTCCAATATGGGACAATGTCTCATTGTCAAGAAGGGGAAACTTAAAATTTGACTCAAAAATTTCATTTTCCCTCCATTTCCCATTCACCCTCATTTTAAGACTATTTCATCTTAAAAACAAAAACCTCAATAATCCCCCACATTAATGGGGAATGGCTATATCACGGAAGTATGCATGAAAAAACTGTGTGATTTACAAGCAAGGATTAATCGCATCTGGATAAGTAGGTTTCCCTTTGAACTTTCCGTAGTAAACTTATGTCGAATATACTCGGTCAATCGGTAGATTTGATATCTTTGAACCGTCGATCTTTAGTGTATACCTAGACAACCA
This sequence comes from Nicotiana tabacum, assembly GCF_000715075.1. Classification (NCBI taxonomy): domain Eukaryota; kingdom Viridiplantae; phylum Streptophyta; class Magnoliopsida; order Solanales; family Solanaceae; genus Nicotiana; species Nicotiana tabacum. The sequence continues at coordinate 6,013,845 of NC_134097.1, read as the reverse complement.
TAAGTCACACAATCAACCCTTAACCGTCTTTATTTCTCATTGTTGTGTTCGTTTCAGCCATGAACACAGCCTAGTTTCATAAGTGCATAGAGAACTGGCCTTACAAAGTTCTCCTTGAAGCGGCTAACACTTCACACTTACATAGGTGATTCCTAAACGTGTCATCCTGTAGATACACTTTTTGATATACCCCGTATCAAATTTAGAAATCATTAAAAAGCCTTAATGCTTTATCCTTGGTACTGAACATTGTCTCATCACGAGAACGGACTAAAATTTTATTTGACAATGTTGAACCGTCATTAATGACTTTGTTTGATCTCCTTGAACCTAGATCTTGGGATCTCCAGTCTTCTAGGTAGAGTTACCGCCACAATGACTTGTTCTCGGCCATAGCCCCATTTCCCTTGATGATTTCTCAACTACCTCTCTAGTTAGGCCTTTTGTAAGTGGATCCGACACATTATCACTTGACTTTACATAGTCAATCGTGATAATTTCTCTAGAGAGCAATTGCCTAACGGTTTTATGTCTTCGTCGTATATGACGAGATTTACCGTTATACATAACGCTCCCAGCCCTTCCAATTGCCGCTTGACTATCACAATGTATGCATATTGGTGCCAACGGTTTGGGCCAAAATGGAATGTCTTCCAAGAAATTCTGGAGCCATTCAGCTTCTTCACCGGCTTTATCTAAGGCTATGAATTCAGCCTCCATTGTAGAGCGGGCAATACATGTTTGTTTGGACGACTTCCAAGATACCGCTCCTCCACCAATAGTGAATACATATCCACTTGTGGACTTAGAATCAGTTGAACCGGTGATCCAATTTACATCACAGTATCCCTCAATCACCGCAGGGAAATTACTGTAGTGCAATTCAAAGTTCTGGGTATGTTCTAAATATCCCAAAACTCGTTTCATTTCCATCCAATGAGATTGGCCTGGATTGCTCGTATATCGACTCAGTTTACTTATAGCACAAGCTATATCTGGTCGTGTACAATTCATGATATACATTAAGCATCCCAACACACGAGCATAATCCAATTGTGATATGCTTTGGCCTTTATTCTTTGCTAATGCAAGATTCACGTCAATTGGAGTCTTTACAACTTTAAAGCCCAAGTGCTTGAATTTTTCAAGTAATGTCTTAATATAATGAGATTGTGACAATGCCAGACCTTGAGGAGTCTTATGGATCTTAATTCCCAGAATTAAATCAGCAACTCCCAAGTCTTTCATATCAAACTTGCTATTGAGCATACGCTTAGTAGCATTTATGTTGGCAATGTCATTACTCATTATCAGCATATCATCCACATATAGGCAAACAATGACTATGTGATTTGGAACATTTTTAATGTACACACATTTATCACATTCATTTATCTTAAAACCATTTGACAACATTGTTTGGTCAAATTTCGCATGCCATTGTTTGGGTGCTTGTTTTAGTTCGTAAAGAGACTTAACAAGTCTACATACCTTCTTTTCTTTACCTGGAACCACAAACCCTTCAGATTGTTCCATGTAAATTTCTTCCTCCAACTCTCCATTTAAGAAGGCCGTCTTAACATCTATTTGATGAATTTCAAGACCATACACTGCATCTAATGCTACTAACATCCGTATGGACGTAATTCTTGTAACTGGAGAGTATGTATCAAAGTAGTCTAGACCTTCTCGTTGTCTATACCCTTTGACTACGAGTCTTGCCTTGAATTTATCAATAGTGCCATCATCTTTGATTTTTCTCTTAAAAATCCATTTAGAACCCAAAGGTTTATTTCCAGGAGGAAGATCAACCAATTCCCATGTATGGTTGTTCAATATGGATTCTATTTCACTATTGACTGCCTCTTTCCAAAACAATGATTCCGAAGAAATCATAGCTTCTTTAAATGTTTGAGGCTCATTCTCCAATAAGAAAGTCACAAAATCTGGTCCAAATGAAGTAGACGTTCTTTGACGTTTACTACGTCTTGGATCGTTCTTTGACGTTTACTACGTCTTGGATCCTCCTGATTACATATACTTTCTTTTGTTTCTTCCCGAGGTCGTTTAGATCCTTCACCAAACGACTCACATTCCTTTTTATACGGATATATATTTTCAAAAAACTCAGCATTATCTGATTCTATAACCGTATTATTATGAATGTCGGGATTTTCTGATTTATGAACCAAAAATCGATATGCTTTACTATTTGTCGCATATCCAATGAAAACACAATCAACGATTTTCGGTCCTATCTTTACCCTTTTGGGTTTAGGAACTTGCACTTTTGCCAAACACCCCCACACTTTAAAATAATTCAAGTTGGGCTTCCTTCCTTTCCATTTTTCATATGGAATGGATTGTGTTTTGCTATGGGGCACTCGATTTAATAATCGATTAGCCGTAAGAATGGCTTCCCCCCACAAGTTCTGTGGCAAACCAGAACTTATCAACAACGCATTCATCATCTCCTTTAATGTGCGATTCTTTCTTTCCACAATCCTATTAGATTGGGGCGTGTAAGGGGCTGTTGTTTGATGAATAATTCCATATTCTAAACATATTTCTTCAAAAGGAGATTCATATTCACCACCCCTATCACTTCTTATCATTTTTACTTTCTTGTTAAATTGCGTTTCAACTTCATTTTTGTATTGCCTGAATGCGTCTATTGCTTCATCTTTACTATTCAGTAAGTAAACATAGCAATATCGAGTACCATCATCAATAAAAGTTATGAAATACTTCTTTCCACCGCGAGATGGTATTGACTTCATGTCACAAATATCTGTGTGAATTAAGTCTAAAGGATTTGAATTCCTTTCAACTGACTTATAAGAATGTTTAACATACTTAGATTCCACACATGTTTGACATTTTGATTTTTTGCATTCAAACTTATGCAGTACTTCTAAGTTAATCATTTTCCGCTAGGTTTTATAATTGACATGACCCAAACGTACATGCCATAAATCATTTGATTCAAGTAAGTAAGAAGAAGCTGAAATATTATTATTATTTTTCACAACCATTACATTCAGATTGAAAAGGCCCTCGGTGAGGTAACCTTTTCCTACAAATATTTCATTCTTACTAATGACAACCTTGTTGGACACAAAAACACACTTAAAATCGTACTTAACAAGAAGTCCAGTAGAGACTAAATTCTTTCTCATTTCGGGAACATGAAGGACATTGTTCAAAGTCATGACCTTGCCAGAAGTCATTTTCAGAAATATCTTCCCATATCCTTCAACTTTTGCTGTTGAAGCATTTCCCATATAAACTGTCTCTCCGGGTCCAGCAGGAGCATAAGTAGCAAAAGCTTCTCTAACTGCACAAACATGGCGAGTGGCTCCTGAATCAAACCATGGCACACAAGTTATCAATATCATCATGCTTTACTACCATGTTTGCTTGACTCCTTTTCTTGACTTTTTTCGGAGCACGACACTCCATAGATTTGTGTCCGGTTTTCCCACAGTTGTAGCAGTTTTCACTGAACCGCTTCTTGCTTGGGTTGTATTTCGGACCAGAAGCCTTCTTCCTCTTTTTGTTATCTTCAACAATATTTGCTCCCATTATTGTTGAATTACCACGGCCTCTCCTTTCAGCAGCTTTATTGTCCTCTTCGATTCTCAACCGAACAATGAGATCTTCAAGGGACATTTTCTTTCGTTTGTGTTTCAAATAATTTTTGAAGTCCTTCCACAACGGAGGCAACTTCTCAATCATTGCTGCTACTTGGAATGCTTCGTTGATGACAAGACCTTCAGCAAGTAGATCATGAATAATCACTTGTAATTCTTGGACTTGGGTAATAACAGACTTGCTATCTACCATTTTGTAGTCCAAAAATTTTGCGGCAACGAATTTCTTCATCCCGGCATCTTCAGTTTTATATTTCTTTTCAAGAGCATTCCACAATTCTTTTGACGTCTCCACGCTACTGTATACATTATACATATTATCATCCAGTCCGCTAAGAATATAATTCTTGCATAAAAAATCAGAATGCTTCCACGCTTCAATCACGAGAAAGCGTTCATTCTCTGGAGTTTTATCTGGCAGATCAGGAACATCTTCCTTGATGAACTTCTGTAGACATAACGTAGTTAAGTAGAAGAACATCTTCTGCTGCCAGCGCTTGAAATCAATCGCGAAAAATTTTTCGGGTTTTTCTGCCGGTGCCAACGCCGGTGTTCGGCTTGTCGATATGTTGGCAGTCACCATCGGAATAGCTTGGTTTTCGCTTTCAGTCATCATTTTTCTGTAAAAGAATGACACAAAGAAACATTTAATACACGTTTTCAAACTGGAGTAAAAATCACGTAGATTTTAATCTCCAACAAAACGCCACGAAGGCTTTTACTCTCCAAAACGGGAGCACACAAAACCACAAAGGTTTTAGTTTGCAGAATAATAAGAATAACACAAATACAGAAATAAATATTAAATTCCTTAAGATTGTTAGTCCCGCCAATATTGCTGTATTTGTAAATAATAATTCTGCAAAATATAAGTTAACGTAATGAAACAGTAATTAATTCGAGCCCACTGAATTCACAGTGTTTCCTTAAGGAATTTAATCCCCTCCTAGTACCCAAGGTAATGGATTATTTCCTCCCAGGATAGAACGAATCACACACTGGTGTAGCGGTACTTCAAACCCCAGTGTTTCAGCGAACACAAAGTTCGGTAGCAAATCACACTTACAGTTGCTTTGTTTGAAGTTAAAACAATGCAGAACGAAGGAGTAGAAACTCAGAAAATCGTATGGAAATGCTGAGAGGAAGGAGTGCAATGTATAGCCAAATCTGTTGAGCGATTTTCGTTTGTGCCTTGTGTGTTGTGTGTCTTTCTTTAACAGCTGCTGCACATATATATAACAGCCAGTGTTGAAAAAGACCAATCGTCCACCCTCCATGGTGGAGCAAGCATTAGCTTGTTTGTGGAGCAAGCACATTCATGATGGGAAGAGCATTAGGCGGCTGCCAAATGGTCAAAATCCGAAGCCGAAGCCGAAGCTGAATCCGAAGCCGAAGCCGTAGCCGAAGCCGAGCCGAGCGACGACGACGACGGCGCGAGGCTTGCTTTCTTCTTAACTCTTTAAGAGCTACAAGAAGAGCAATTATATATATACCCACCAAAAATCTCTTCCTCTTCCAATATGGGACAATGTCTCATTGTCAAGAGGGGGAAACTTAAAATTTTACTCAAAAATTTTATTTTTCCTCCATTTCCCATTCACCCTCATTTTAAGACTATTTCATCTTAAAAACAAAAACCTCAACAAACTTCTCTTCTTCTTTTTCACCTTGCAAGTTATCTTAGTTCCAATTTACCCTCTTTTTAAAATTTTATATAAAAAACACATCGTGACCAAATGTTACCACTAGAGAAAGTGAAAGGACAGAGAAAACATAAAGTTAGTAAGGCAGGATCAGAATGTTCTTGTAACGGGGAAAGAGAAATACTTAAGTATGTAACAGTAAAAGAGAAAAGCGTTAACTGGATTATGATAACAATCTCTTTACTGATTATAGCTGGTTGTCTGAAACTGATTGTACAAGTATTGCTTCAGTTTTTGCCAATTAAATAGTGTTCTTCAAGTTTGTCTATGATCTTTCCACCTTATGAAGAACAAGAATTCTTGAATTGGTAAATATATATAGATATATAGGTCGTGTAATAGTAAAAGATTTTACATTCTCAAAAGTAGTAAAAGATAGTAGGAAATTCTTATTCAGGTTACAATATATGCTTGGAGAGAATTTTTTAACCTATCCTTGTCATAAGATAAAAACATCTTGAAAATTGCTCAGGGAGCATGAGGGGCATACAACACCTTGTCTACAAATGAAACAAACAAACATTGAGTATTGTAGAGTTTTTTCCTGACTACAAAATCTAGCATACTTTTGGTTGAATTGAAATTTGTATATTAGAGATCTTTTATTTTACTGGTTTTTACAAGATACGACAAAGTATACTGTTAAATTAATGTAGATGTTTTTATGTTTAGCTTATACCTCCACGATCTCTGGTATCTCTGTACAGTGATGTTTGACTACAAAATCAAGATTCGTTTTTAGCCACTTTGAAGGCATATTCACCTGGCAACAGTTCCCATTTATTTCCTGGTTCCAAAGTGAGTTTGTAAACATTGCCAAATGCTCCAGAACCTTGAGGTGCTCCTGAATTAACTTGAGCTAACAGAGTTGGATTCGCCTGGAGTACTGTGCTAAAATTTGCAACTGAGCAAGTATGTGGAGCAGTTAGTACGACAACTAATAGGATCAGATGGACTAGCTTGAAAAAGTTTAGGTTGCCGTTCTATCGTTTTATGTGGCTTATATTCAGACCAACAGATAAATCAAAGAAAGGGAGAGTCAAATTTGCTTTGCTTGAAACAATAATAGCTCAGGAGAAAGAATAACTTAACACGTCCAAAAAAGAGAATAACTTAGTTCACACTTTTCACTACTTCATCCTTGAGAATAATTGCCAAGTTTAGGCTATTGTTCCATAGGACTGGTGCACCTTCTGTTACTCCTTTCTCTTGGAAACCGAGTGACATTGAAGTCACGACAAATTACCCTAGGCTCTACACAGAGCCTCTTGACAGCAGATAACTCAAGCCACACAGTATCTCCATCTTGCCTGTTTGCTGGACCCCAAATAGAATACTGAAAGCCATTCCCTGTCCCAGATAATCACAATACCCCCCTCCCCCCCAAGTGCCTTCTGTCTCTAGTGCTGCAAAAGCTGCTATTCTACCAGGTCCAAGGTGACTAATAAACTGTTGGGGGAAGTGTTGTAATTTAGTTTGTTGTAAAAATAAAAAGTCTGCTTTCCATGTCCTGAAATGGAGCTCTAGTAAACATCTCTCCTCAGGGCTATTTATGCCTCTTATGTTCCTTGACCGTAGTAGATAGTCTAGAGTGTTCATAACAGTAGTATTGACAAGCAGTCTCACTTTCTGTGGACAATAGGTTTTTATGACTAATGTTGTTTTCTTTCATTGTTGATTACCTTAATATCTTGTTATTTTTATTCTGCTTTTATATGGCTTTTTGGTACTGTCCCTTCTTGTCTATATTGTCATTAATTTGGTGCTTATGCTTTCTTGAGCCGAAGGTCTATTGGAAACAACTTCTCTATCCTCACAAGGTAAGGATAAGGTTTGCGTACATACTACCCTCCCCAGACCCCACGGTGTGGGATAAAACTGGTTATCACTACTAAGAAACAGTTGTTTACCGACGCAGCAGTACCGACAAACTTTTTTTCGTCGCTATTCCGAGGGACTTTCCAACGGAGTCCCTCGGTACTTTTGAAATTTTTAATTTCTATTTTTTTTTTATAAAATAACCGACGGACAACTCTCGATAAATAATGATACTTTGACCGGTCAAAATTTAATTGGTTGTACCGATGCACTCCGTCGGTAATGTAATGACCCAACCGGTCATTTTGACTTTTAGAACCCCGTTCCCCTAAATAAAACTCTCCGTATGTGCTTTTATTAATTTATGACTTGCGGGGATGGTTGGTTCGAGATTTGGAAGTGTTCGGGTTGAAATCGGAATAATTGGTTCCTTAAGTTGGGCTTTAAGTGTAAAGTTTGACTTCGGTCCACTACAAAAAAACATCGTTTAGCGACAAGACATATTTCGTAGCTAAATAAGCTACAAAAGATTTACTATCAAATATAGCGATGGATTAGCGACAAAACTTTACATCCGTCGCTAAAAATGGGCGCCTTTATTTACCTACAAAATTAGCGACGAAAGTGGGGCGACAAAAATTATTAAAAAATAGCGACGAATTTAACGACAAAAAACTTTGTCGCTGCGTTTATTTTACTTATCGAAACATTACAAATTTAATTGCGACAAAAATTCTGTCGCTAGATTCGTAAAAATAATTTTGCCCAAGTTATTATTAGCGACAAGATTATTTCCGTAGCTAGTTCCGTCGCTGTGTCTTTTTAAAGTTAAAGTTTATCTAGGGCACAAATTTGCTTACGAACTCATATTCTCTCTCTCTATCAAAGTCGCCCACTTTCTCTCATCTTCAATAATGTGAGATACTTGCTTCCAATACAACAAATTGGGCGTGAATCTAAGGCTCATATACAATGGGAACATAGATATCCATATTTTGTTTTCTAATTTTGCTGGTTCATAGCTTTTCCTGGTTTCTTTGAACATGCCATCAAATGGGTTTGCGTGGTTTCTTCAAATGAGTCTTTTAGTGAGTTCAAGATTACTTTTTTCCACTGTATTTTGATTTTATATACACTTTAGTTCTACCTCTTTGTATAGAATTTGATGGCTGCTTTGAATACTACTTTAACCCTCTAGATCTAGTATTCTCTTTACTAATCTTTTTATTTGGAGGATTACATAGTGGACCCCAGCTATTTAGGATTGAGTTGTAGTTGTTGTATGGCTGTGTTGAAATACTTTTTGGTTCTAGCAATTTTGTTGAATTTGACAGCAATTTTTTACTTTTAACGATGCTGTTTTTTTTGGATAAGGTAATAATGCTGCTTTAATCTTCTGGATCTGGTATTCTGTTTGTTAATTTAGATCTTAGTTCAATTCTAAGTTAGATTTAGGCTATGTGATATATAGCAGGTGAATTTATACTTCCTCCTATTTTCTTGATTTGGTTCTACCTTTGCTGTAAGTTTGCTTCAATTTTATGTCTTTCATTGAATGTGGTGTTAAAAGGTGCTTTATATTGTCGGGTTATTATTTGAGCTTCTATTCATGGCTTGTGTTTACTTATTTTTTATTGTAATCTTTTATTGTTCTGATTATTGTAGATTAAATTGATATGATTTTCATGCTTCAATGGCTGGTTGATACACATTTACTCTAGTCTCTTTCAAGTTAGATATTGTATCTGAAATTATTATGCTTTATCTCATAAACATGATGAGATTTAATGCAACTTTTTTGAAATATTCCTTTTGGATTTTTAAGTGAAGTGAAAGACGAATTCGCCCTTTGAAATTCTTTGTTAGCTATCTCGACGGTATTGCTACAATGAGTACTATTATTAAATAATGGTTAAAGTTCATCTAGTTGACTATTATTAATCTCAAAAGTAAAAAAAGTTTATCTACTTGATTGTCATTTTCTGTTTGTAGTTTGACCAATTATTTTATGATTTCTTGTTATTTTCCAGTTATGCAATCTTGAAAATGATCTAAGGTACTAATTCTTTCCAAAAGGAAGGATCAACATGTACTGTTGATTTAGCTGCCAGTTATATTAGAGAAGCTTGTGACAACATGTATTTAAATAGAGACATTGATTAATTCTCTTTCATCATTACAATTTGCTTTCGTGGGCCATAAAATTATATAAATTGATACTTATTTGTCCTGCCAAAAGAAATTTTTGGAATGCATTAATGACCTCTCATTTGTTTCCTATTATGCTACAAGTCTTCAACATCCTGCTACAACACTCATTTTAAAATGTTTCAGTACAAGTCATTTACATGTTAAATGTATTATGAACACATTAGAGATCCCAATTACTTTACTGTTTCCTGATGCGTATATTGTTTGCATTGCTTTATTCATCCATGGATTATTGTTTCTTGATACTGCTCCAGTGGGTACATAAATAAATGTATTGTTGTTCTATCTCACTATTTAGGCCATTACCTCATCTAGTGTGAAGAAAGGCGAGTTCCTTTTAGCTGATGTAAACACTCAGCTAAAGAACAAAAACTTCACAACTGATTGTTTTATGAAGAAAGGCGAGTTCCTTATAGTTTATTTCTCTTTGCTCTTATTCGGATTGTTTCATGTTCTATTATAGTGATGTTCATGTCTGATGTGATTGGATAAGCTAATTGAGACCATATTTGGTTTCGACCATTTATGGCAAGGATTTGTAGCAAGTAACCTCATTGGATTTTGGTATCAATCAACATTTTTATGATTAAGTTAGGATTTAAGAAAAAAGTTACGAAAACAGGAATAAGAAAGCTATGTCCATTCCTTTTAAAATTAAATAGGAGGAAACGTTAGGACTCAAGTTTTTATTCTGCTTTAAAATTATATGTTTTGACTCAAGTTGAGCTTTTTGTTTACAAGAGTGCACCTAGGCTGATGTATTTTCTTGGATAATAATATCTTATGATATTCTTTTTTACGCCATCCATGTCTACTTACTTGACCTATATTCTATTTTTCTTTTTCATCTATCTAGTTCACTTGCACTTTTTTCCAAAAGAAGAAACTATATTCCTTACTTGTCACCTTTTCACTGTTACATAAACTTCCATGTTAAACTCTTTAATATTAATATCTAAAAAAAGCTTTGTCATTCTACATTTCCTGAAACTGAGCCGTAATTAAGTTAGAGTAGTGAAGGCTCACCTGAGAATTCATGACATAAGTATCAGCAGCAACATAAAGTGAAGCAACACGAGTGGTTGCTGAAGTCCATAGTATCGTGTTTGACAAGTTATAATGCTAGTTTAGAAAGTTGAGAAGTTCTTTAACAAAAGGCACCTTATTGTTCCGGATCCAACTGAGCCAATAAGAACCTTAAGCTTCTCTCCCTGCTATCTTTGTCAATTTGATGTTATTATCATCACATAGTGGAAAGAAAAAAGCTATATATCTTTTACGTTGTCTTGCTCTAAATACTTTGCCCACATTGGAGTTGATTTCGGAGGTGGAAATTGAGATTGGGAGCTTCAAAACCAGTTTGGAGACTTCTCTGCAATCAAAAGCTAGCCATGTCACTAATGAGCTTTGAAGAGTCTTTAATTTACATGGAAGTTCAAGAAACAAATTAAAATATTCTTTCCAGGTGCTTCCTTAAACTAACAAGATTTTGAAGGTAGGAACTTGTTTAGTTTTTAGTTTCTCTGTTCTACTTAAGTTGCTTCCTTTTCTCTATGTTATTTTTCAATATCATTTTTATACAAACGACTTTTTGCCAATATTTTGAATTGAATATATTTTTTATATGCTATTAAAAAGGGTCGAGATCCAACACCAAGTGAGATACATTTGCACATTCATACACATGGTAGTGATGAAAAATTATTTGTTGGTGAGAAATCCCGAATTGTACATGTAAGTCAACTTTTTAAATAATTTTATTGACTTTACTTTCATATCTTTTTTTCATTTTGTAAATTGAATACTCAATATTCTTTAATATTTCAACTTCACTAATTATTAACTCTTCTGCAGGAAAACTATCAAGAAATATTACAGCAGCAAACACACAGTCAATCTGATATTGATTAGTGTAAAGCATATTACGAAGCTGCGGAAGGAGAAATGAAAAGAAGAGTATATGGTCTTGGATCTCAAGAAAAATGCTATTATGAGCCGAATCTTCATGACTCTTTTGGATCTGATGCAACATCCTCAGCAACACCTTCAAATGCTCAATCAACACTGATAAGGAATATGGATAAGTTAGTGACACGATTGATTCTTATGGTGACAGATCATATAGTTCCTGTAATCATTGAGCAGGTACGCGAATTAGTTTCTTTACCCTTGCATCAGCCAAATATTAATCTTACCAACCACCCATCATATGTGGCACCTATAGTTTCTATCTCTTCCATTGCTGCTAACATTGATGAGGTTCATGCATTGGGTTCTGACGATGACCATGACTCTCCGGCCTCACATAGTTAGCCTATTTTGTTTAAACTTTATTGTTGGTACTTGTGGATGTTTTGTACTTAACGATACAATTATATGCATTATGCTATAAATTTTGGACCTTGTTGAATGTTTATTTATATTAATATCAGACACTTTTAATTAAGTGTATTTAATAACATTGATGTAATGTGCTTGAACATGATACATTTAAAATAATAAATAAATAAAATTTTTTAAATAAATATTGCGACAGATTGGCGAGAAAAGATTTTTATCACTGAAACCAGTAAGAACTAGCGACGGATTATTTCGTTGCTAATAAGAACAAACGACGAATTTTGTTATGAAGTGTAGCGACAAAATTAGTCAAAATAGCGACTACACAAAGCAAAATAACGACAAATATTTCGGTCGCTAAACTTGGCTACGGATATATTGCATCGCTAATCCGTCGCTAGGTTTGCGACGGTTTTGCATTTTTCGTCGCTATGAGCTTCGCTACGAGCATTTTAGTGACCAACTTGAATCCGTCGCGAATTCCTCGCTAAACTCTTTTAGCAACGGAATATAACATGTATAGCGACGGAATATGTCCGTCGCTAAACGCTATTTTTTTGTAGTGGTCAACATTTTTAGTAAACGACTCCGGAATCGGAATTTGACGGTTCTAATAGGTTCGTATGATTATTTTGGACTTGGGCGTATGTTCGAATCGAGGTTTGGACAACCCAGGAACGTTTCGGAGTTTAATAGTGAAAATCAACTATTTGAAGGTCTAATGTTCTTTAAATTTGGTTTGGAGTAGGTTTTGGAGTAATTGAAGTCTGTTTAGAATTTCGAGCCTAGGAATAACTCCGTATGGTGATTTAAGACTTGCATACAAAATTTGGTGTCATTCCGAGTAGTATAAGTATATTTTGGCATGTTCGGAGTAAGTTTGAAGAATTTGAAATTTTTAAGTTGAATCAATTTGGTTTGAGGTATGATTCTTAGTTTTGATGTTGTTTTACACGTTTTGAGGGCTTGAGCGAGTCCGTTTTATGATTTCAAACTTGTTGGTATGTTCGGGCGGGGCCCCGGGGGCCCCGTGTGTTAAATCGAACGAGGCTCGGATTGATTTTGGACCTTGGAGCAACAGCTGAAGCTTCCAGCTTCTGCTGCAACTGCATCTGCGCTTGGCCAGCCACATGTGCGAGCCCGCAGGTGTGTGAAAAGCACCGCATAAGTGGACTGGGCGCAGATGCGCAGGTACAACCGCAAAAGCGCATCGAAGATACAATGTACAAGGCGGAGAAGCAAACGGGGCCGGCTTAGGGGGAAGCCATATCTGCAATGCATTTTCCGCAGATATGGAGCCGCAGAAGCGGCTTGCGAGTCGTAGATGCGAAAGGGCTGTTTGGAAGAACCCTTAAAGAACGGAAAAACAGCCATTTTTGCCTATTTCTCTCCATTCTTGGGCGATTTTGGAGCTTTTTGAAAGGGGATTTCAACTAAGAAATTGAAGGTAAGTTAATTCTACACACTTTCAGTTAAATACATAGATTTGGATGGAAATTTTATATTTGAGTTCTTGAGATTATGGGTAACGTTTTCCTCCGAAAATTTTCGGAATCTGGGCACGTAGGCCCGGGGTGAATTTTAGGAATTTTACTATTTTGGTCGGATAATTTATTTAACAGTCTAATTTCAAATTATTGAGCATGTATTAATTATTTTATATAACATTTGGATAGTTTCAAATTTTTTTGCACCGAATTGGGATTTTTGACGCCACATTGTGATCGAAAAGTGGGCTTTGAGACAAAGTAAGTCTCTTGTCTAACCTTGTAAGAGGGAATTTACCCCATAGATGATTTGAATCAATAATTCTTGCTAATTGTGGGGGTCTACGTACGCACGAGGTGACGAGAGTCCGTATGTAGCTACTAATTATGCTTTGTCCGGGTAGTTTAGGACTCAAATCATGAATTTTTTGTGATAATTGCATCCTTTATTTAATTAAATTAATGGAATTGTATTGTAAATTGTTAGAGGAAATAGTTAAAGATTGAAACTTCATATCCTTGATTTTTGTGTAAATTATTTAATTGTTAATAGAAATTGAACATCCTATGTGTTAATATTATTAATAAATTCTCATTCCGGAGGTTCATAAGAAAATGTCCTCCTTTCTTGTGGAGCGGGTCGAACGCCTTGGCAGTATAGATGCATCTATTGATCATGTCGCACGTCCCTCGGCAGTGTACACGACACTCTGGATCGGGCCTACGACCTCGGTAGAAATCATGCCTAATAATAATAATTACACGATACCTTGATATTTTAATTGCAGCATGCGAAGCTAATTGATAAATTGGATGTTATTGAATTTTAAGGAATTAATTATTTCTGCTTGTTAAGAAAAAATATTTTTGTTCACCTAAGAATCATGTTTAATTCAATATATTCTATTGTAATATTATTGACCCATAGTAAGTGTCAAAGTCGACCTCTCGTCACTACTTCTTCGAGATTAGGCTTGATACTTACTGGGTACACGTTGTTTACGTACTCTTGCTACGCTTGCTGCACTTTTTGTGCAGGACCTGAGACAGGTACTACCGGAGGACCTATCGGCGCGCACCCACGTTATCTAGAGGTTTAGTGGTGAGTTGTCTTTTCGAGCCGTTCTGCAGCAACTAGTGCCTCTTCTTGTATTTGTATTCTGTCTATTTTATTTCAGACAGTATTAAAATTTTGTATAATCTACTAGATGCTCATACACTTGTGACACCAGGTCTTGGCACACACTAGTAGAATTTGTGGATTTAATTATTTTACTTGGGTTTTAATTTATCTTATTTTCTCATATCTTTCTTAAATTTTGAAATTTCGAAGAGTTTGATTACTCAGATAATTTTTAAAGAATTGAATATATGTTTAAATCATTAGTTGGCTTGCTTAGCTGGGATGTTGGGAGTCATCACGACCTATAGGTGAATTGGGCATGACAACATGGTATCAGAGCACTAGGTTCACGTATGTCTCACAAGTTATGAACAGGCCTAATAGAGTCTTGCGGATCGGTACGGAGACGTCTGTACTTATCTTCGAGAGACTATAGGGTGTTAGGAAAACTACCTTTCTTCATCTCCCATCGTGCAGTTGATGTAGAACTAAACATCTTTCTCTCATTCTCTCACAGATGGTGAGGACGCGCTCTAATGAGGTTCCAGACCAGGGAAGAGCTACTCCCCATGTTGCTAGAGGCCAAGGCAGAGGTCGAGGGAGGGCTCCAGCCCGTGGTAGAGGACGAGGACGTCCAAGAATTGTTCCATTTATGCCACCAGTGGGTCCAGAAGAGGATCCTATCATTGAGGAACACGGTGAGGTGCCCGTGGCAGAGCCAGCTCCGGTGGATTTCACATCTGCACCGGGATTCCAGGAGGTCATGGGCCGTATGCTGCAATTCATGGACACTATGACTCAGGCCGGTTTATTTCCAGCAAACCCAGCCACATCTCAAGTGGGGGAGGGGAGCTTAGACCCCTAACGCACAGGCTCATGGGTAGGCAACTATTGTATATCAGACCCAGGGTGCACTACTCGTGGGTGGAGTCCAGCCAGTGGCAGCAGCAACACCTGAGCCCAGACCAGCTGCGGCCGCCGAGCCGCAAAAGCTATTGGACAGATGGACTAGACTATATCCTCCTATCTTTGGGGGCAAATGACATGAGGATCCCCAAGATTTCATTAATCGGTGCAGGGACAAACTTCACAGCATGAGGATATTGGAGTCTCATGGGGTAGACTTTGCTACTTTTCAGCTGGATGGCAAAGCCCGTAGATGGTGGAAGTCTTATCTTCTTGGCAGACCAGCAGATTCTCCTCCCATGACTTGGGACAGGTTCACTCATATTTTTCTGGACAGGTATATTCCACCCTCCCAGAGGGAAGAGCTGCAGTTTCAATTTGAGCAGCTCCAGCAGGGTCAGATGTCAGTGACCGATTATGAGGCGAGGTTCTCTGAGTTATCTCGCCATGCACTTATGATACTCCCTACTGATGCGGAGAGAATGCAGAGGTTTGTTGCGGGTTTACATACCGGCATTCAGGCCACTAGATCAAGAGGTTGAGATGGGGACTTCTTATGAGTTGGTTGTGGAGATAGCCCGAAGGATTGAGGGTGTGCGTCAGTGTAGCAGAGAGCAAGTTATGAGGGATAAGCGGTTTAGATATTCTTGAGAGTTCAGAGGTACTCCGTCTAAGGGTAGAGGTCAATTCGCGAGAGGGTAGTCCAGCAAGCCCACATATCCAGCACCACCACCTCCTCGGGGTGCCCCAGTGCGACCTTATTTCAGTGTTATGCCAGAAAGTTCTTATCGCCCACCAGCTATTCAGGGTTCTTCCAATGGGTATTCAGGTCACCAGGGCCAAACTTCTAGTCAGCAGCCCATCGCACCGAGAGGTTGTTACGACTGCGGGGATTTCAGTCACATACGGAGATTCTGCCCCATGCTTCTGGGTAGACCAGTGCAACAGGGTTAGCAGCCTATGATTACCGCACCAGTTTCTCCACCAGTCATTCGACCACTAAGAGGTGGAGGGCAAGTGGGTATGGGCCGTCCTAGAGGTGGAGGCCAGCCAGGTGGAGGCCATCCAGGCGGAGGCCAGCCAATTGGCGCTCCGGCTCGGTTCTATGCTTTTCCGGCCAGACCAGATGCAGAGGCTCAGATGCAGTGATTACATGTATTATTTCTTCCTACGACAAAGATGCCTCCATATTATTTGATCTAGGATCTATGTATTCATATGTGTCATCTCTATTTTCTCATTTCCTGGGTGTTTTTCGAGAGTCCTTGAGTACTCCTGTTTATGTGTCTACTCCTGTGGGTGATTCTGTTGTTGTGGATCAGATTTATCGGTCCTATGTTGTTACATTCTGTGATTATGAGACTAGAGCAGATCTTGTGCTACTTGATATGAACGACTTCGAGATTATCCTAGGCATGGACTGGCTATCCCCATATCATGTCGTCCTAAATTGCCATTCTAAGACTGTTACTTTGGCAATGCCAGAATTTCCTAGGTTGGAGTGGAAGGGTTCGTCTGCCAGCACATCTAATCATGTTATTTCCTTTCTAAAAGCTCGACATATGGTCGAGAAGGGTTGTTTGGCTACTTTTACCTTTTAGATTGTAGAAGTTAGTTACATTTACTCTGGGAGGGACATGTTCCTAATTTTCTGCTCTTTTAAGTTTGGTCATATTTGGACAATTCAAATAGATATTTATAATATATATCTTGTTTTAGGAATTTTTGTATGCGTTTATGGCAGATATGGAGAATTTGGCCCTTGGCACAGCTTGTGCGCTAGTTCATTATAGCCTTCACAGATTAAACCGGCATACCCTGAGAATTGCTGAGGTTGCGGTTCCGACAGACGTCGGAGTGATTTTATACTTAATTAACAACGATGCCAGCAGCTCCTGTGGTGGTAGTGGTCCTTCCGGCATGAGTTCTTTTACTTTTCTAGACATGCCTGAAAAGATGAGATCAAGAGGATTCAACAATGTATATGTAAATAAAACAAATCATGTTTGCTGCACAATATAATTTTTTGGTTAAGGGAATTCAATTGAACCCCCTTTCTATAACCTAGTTACGTCCCTAACTATATCCCAATCTAATTTCACTTTCTCATCGCTAGTGGTAGATTTGTAATGTTACAATACTGATGTATATTGGGACAATGGACTTTTCAAACAAATCCTACCATTTTCTTACTGAAAAAGGCTTTGATAACCAAAAACAAGATGAACAAAACATCACAGAAAATGCAGATGTTGTAAAGCAAAGACTGAATACATTCCTACAATGTTATGGGAAGATAAATAAAGTAGATAGTGGAACGGAAAACGGCGAGAAGACCATTACTTTGTGTCATGATAAAAAATCCAAATAGCCATGATGGCACCTAACCTCACCCGCTAGGTAAGCCAAATGACAATAATCCGATCCAATTAATATTTAACTGACTCTAATACACTCCCCAAGGACTGGTAATATAAACCATGAGCTTCTAAGATTAGAATTTACAAGCTGGTATGAAATAAATACATCATTTGTTCGAAATGTACATAAATAGATTTTTATAAATCTAAGGCTACCATGAACAAGAGGCAACTATGACCGGAATACAAGTACATCTTCAAATCCAGCTCCCGTCGATCACAGCAATATCAACATCCAATATCTGCACGCAAGGTGCAGAAGTGTAGTATGAGTACAACCGATCTCATGTACTCAATAAGTAACACACCTAACCTTAGGTTGAAAGTAGTGACGAGCTAGAACAAAGGTCAAGGTCCAACACCAATAGCCAACAACAGTTCATAACAACATAATAGAAGTAATAAAAGAAGTGGCTCAGAGATAAAATGCTCAGCTCATTCACAGTTCCAGAACAATAGACCTACTTTTCAAGTATATCAATGAAAACCCAAATCTTTTACCGAAATCACCAAAATATGAGTACGTTTTGGAAAACTGTGATTTTTCCCAAAAACCTTTCAACAACAGATAGGATGTTTCATTTTCAAATGGCATGAGGAAAATACATCTCTATGCCTATATATATCTATGACAATATCCATGACCACGGAAGATCCATTCCAAATATATATATATATATCAACTGCACTCACTGTGGGGGTTGCAGACTCCGGAAGGTCTCCTTAAGCCCAAGCGCTATAATAGCCAGATACAACCATAAATAAATAAACATACTGCAGCGTGTAGCCCGATTCCATAATATCACTAAAAATCTCCAGTCTCTCGGCCTCTCAATGATATGAAAATCAACCCCACATGATGATATGATGTATCGATAGATGACAACATATACTGAGATATGACATGCAAGTGACAGATGTGACAAAGTATAAAATTATATTTTTAACAAATAGTTCAACAGCAATACGACTCATGTAGGTCCCAAAATATATCGGCGTGTAGCTTAAACATTATCTTTAATATGAGTCACAGCTCAACTTCTCTAACACGTGGAGGATATGCGGATAATGATATTTATTTAATTATGCAACTCCACAGAATCAATTAAGTCATAATTCCTATGATGAACGCCCACACGCCTGTCACCTAGCATGTGCGATATCTCCAAACAATTCATACAACACGTGATTCAGGAATTCATACCCTCAGAACCAAGTTTAGAAGTGTTACTTACCTCAAACCGCATAATTTCTTACTCTGCTATGCTATTGCCTCATGAATTGGTCTCCGAAATTCTCGGATATAGTCACAAATAATTCGATTCAGTCAATACAAATTATAGTAATTAATTCCATATGAAAAATACTAATTTTCCAATAAAATCTGAAATTTTATTAAAATCGCTCGTGGGGCCCACGTCTCGAAACCTGACCATAGTTACAAAATATGAATGATCATTCAATCACGAGTGAAACCATACAAATTTTACCAAATTCTGACATCAACTCGACCTCCAAATCTCAAATTCTTATTTTGAAATCCCTAGGCCCAAATTCTCTAATTTCACTTCATAAATATGTAATCTAGTCAAAATACTTAATGATAATCTAATAGTATTGACTGACAATGATTACAAGTGACTTACCTCAAGTTATCCTTCGAAATCCCTCTCATGAATCGCCAAAACCGAGCTCAAAATGTCCAAAATGAGAAAAATCTCGGAACCCTCGTTTTTAAACACTACCCAGGCATTTCAGCACCTGTGGAGCCTGGGCTCGCACCTGCGCATACGCTTTTGTGTACGTATCTCCCACAATTAGCAACAATTATTAATTTAATTACCTATGGGGTAATTTACCCATCACAAGATTAGACAAGAGACTTACCTCGTCTTACTCTAATTTATTCTACTAGCAGGCCCTTCCCTCGATTATCCAACTCTGAATGCATCGAATCTAACCAAAACATAATTCCATATAGTTGAGCAAATATTATAGGAATCAATTTCATAAGAAAATACTACATTTTTAAATAAAAATCCGAAATTAATTCAAAATTTGTCGGTGGGGCCGACATCTCGGAATCCAGCGAAAGTTACGAAATATGAACGCCCATTCAACCACGAGTCCACCCATAACAAAATTACTAAATTCCGATAACGATTCGGCCCTCAAATCCTCAAATCTATCCAAGAGGGTTTTCAAACTTTTCCTATTTAATTCACCAATTAAATGATAAAAACAGTGATAGATTCGGGTAATTTAACAAATATTGAGTTAAGAACACTTACCCCGTTATTTTCGCTGAAAATCTCCCAAAAACAGTGATTACTTCTACGCGATCGCGAACTTCCTCACGCGATCGCGAAGCACAATTTCAACACAGCCAAAATTAACTCTACGCGATCGTGAAGCGCTGACTCTGCAAACCTACGCGATCGCGAACCTTCTCACGCAACCGCGAAGCGTTAAGCGCGTGTGGCCCAGCTCCTCCCTTCGTTCCTCTTCGTGAATGCGGCCTTTGTCATGCACTCGCATAGCACAACTCGCTCAAGCCTACGCGATCACGGACGTTCACACGCGATCGCATAGAACAAATTTTTCCAGCTGCCAAATTAAGCCTACGCAATCACGATCGCAACCCCATTCACACGATCGCATAGAAACAGTCACCTCTACCCAAATTACCCTACGTGATCGCAGACGAACTTACGCGATCGTGTATAAGAAAATTAGAAGAAAAATACCAGCAACTATCAGCAATACCCCAAAGGCCAAAAGCGATCCAATAGCCGTCAGAAACTCCCCCGAGCCCCTTGGTACCTCAACTAAATATACCAACAAGTACTAAAATATCATACGAACTTAGTCAAGCCATCTAATCACATCCAGCAACACCCAAACCACGAATCATACTTCAATTCAAGCTTAATGAAACTTAAAAATTTCAACTTCTACATTCGGTACCGAAACCTATCAAATCATGTCCGATTGACCTCAAATTTTTCACACAAGTCATAAATGACATAACGGATCTATGAAAATTTTCGGAACTTGATTCTGACTCCGATATCAAAAAGTCAACTCCCCGGTCAAACTTCCAAACTTAAATTCCTATTTTAGCCATTTCAAGCCTAATTTAACTACGGACTTCCAAATAAAATTCCGAACACGCTCACAAGTCCAAAATCACCATACGGAGCTGTTCCAATCATCAAAATTTTATTATGGGATTATTTTCTGAAAATGTTGACCGAAGTCAAACTTAGCATTTTAAGGCCAACTTTAGGAACCAAGTGCTCCGATTTTAGCCTGAACAGTTCTAAATCCCGAAACAACCATCCCCGCAAGTCATAAATTAATAAAATCACATACAGCGAGTTTTATTTTAGGGAATGGGGTTCTAAAAGTTAAAATGGCCGGTTAGGTCATTACAAGAAATGTAGGCATGCTTTCAAGTTTAACAGTTAAACTCAGTACAAGTAAAATAGACTAATTCTGAACAATATGAGGAATATGACATCTCTATATCTACGTGCTAGTGTACATACTGTATGTGATGCACCTTAGTGAAAACTTTGTGTGCTCACAATCTAAAAATACTCAATCACTCAGTACTATATATGGCCAATTCAGCCTAGGGAAGATCAATTCCAAATATATATGTGTATACATCAGCTGACTGTCAGTCACTCAGTACTGTATAAGGGTAATACAACACATGGGAAGATCCATCCCCGAATATCAATGATTCAGACAAAATCCATGTCCATGGAAGATCCATCCCTCAATATAAATGTTGCGGGCAAGATCCATGCCCAGGGAAGATCCATCCTCAATATCAATGCTTGGGCAAGATCCATGCCCAGGGAAGATCCATCCCATATATATATATATATATATATATATATATATATATATATATATATATATATATCAACTACGCTCACTGTGGGGGTGCAGACTCCGGAGGGGCTCCTTCAGTCCAAGCGCGATAATAGCCAGATATAGGCATAAATAAATAAACATGCTGCGGCATGCCACCCGATTCCATAATATCACTAAAAATCTCCAGTCTCTTGGGCTCTCAATGACATGAAAATCAACCCGACATGATGATATGATGTATCGATAGATGACAGCAGATACTGAGATATGACATGCAAGTGACAGATGTTACTGAGTACAAAATTATATTTTTAACAAATAGTTCAACAGCAATACGACCCATGTGGGTCCCAAAATATATCGGCGTGTAGCTTAAACATGATCTTTAATATGAGTTTCAGCTCAACTTCTCTAACACGTGGAGGATATGCGGATAATGATATTTATTTAATTATGCAACTCCACGAAATCAATTAAGTTAGAATTCCTATGATGAACGCCCACACGCCTGTCATCTAGCATGTGTGCCATCTCCAAACAATTCATACAACACGTCATTCAGCAATTCGTACCCTCAGAACCCAATTTAGAAGTGTTACTTACCTCAAACCGCGTAATATCTTACTCTGCTATGCCATTGCCTCACGAATTGGTCTGCGAAATTCTCGAATCTAGCCACAAATAATTCGATTCAGTCAATACAAATTATAGTAATTAATTCCATATGAAAATACTAATTTTCCAACAAAAACTGAAATTTTTCCTAAAAATCGCTCGTGGATCCCACATCTCGGAACCCGACCAAAGTTACAAAATATGAACGGCCATTCAATCACGAGTCCAACCATATAAATTTTACCAAATTCCGACATCAACTCGACCTCCAAAACTCAAATTCTTATTTTGAAATCCTTAGGCCCAAATCCTCTAATTTCACCTCATAAACATGTAATCTAGTTGAAATACTTAATGATAATCCAATAGTATTGACTGACAATGATCACAAGGGACTTACCTCGAGTTATCCTTTGAAATCCCTCTCATGAATCGCCAAAACCCGAGATCAAAATGTCCAAAATGAGAAAAATCTCGGAAACCTTGTTTTTAAACACTACCCAGGCATTTCAGCACCTGTGGAGCCTGGGCTCACACCTGCGCATCCGCTTTTGCGTACGTATCCCCCATAATTAGCAATAATTATTAATTTAATTACCTATGGGGTAATTTACCCATCACAAGATTTGACAAGAGACTTACCTCGTCTTGCTCTAATTTATTCTACTAGCAGGCCCTTCCCTCGATTATCCAACTCTAAATGGATCGAATCTAACCAAAAAATAATTTCATACAGTGACCATAAATTATAGCAATCAATTTCATAAGAAAATACTACATTTTCAATAAAAATCCGAAATTAATTCAAAATTCGTCTGTGGGGCCGACATCTCGGAATCCAGCGAAAGTTACGAACTATGAACGCCCATTCAACCACGAGTCTACCCATACCAAAATTACTAAGTTACGATAACGATTCGGCCCTCAAATCCTCAAATCTATCCAAGAGGGTTTTCAAACTTTTCAAACTTAATTCACCAATTAAATGATAAAAACAGTGATGGATTCGGGTAATTTAATCAATATTGAGTTAAGAATACTTACCACATTGTTTTCTCTGAAAATCTACCAAAAATAGTGATTTCTTCTACGTGATCACGAACTTCCTCACGCGATCGCGAAGCACAATTTCAACACAGCCAAAATTAACTCTACGCGATCGCAGAAAGTCCTATGCGATCGCGAAGCACTAACTCCGCAAACCTACGCGATCGCGAACCTTCTCACGCAACCGCGAAGCATTAAGCGCGCATGGCCCAGCTCCTCCCTTCGTTCCTCTTCGCGAATGCGGCCTTAGTCATGCATTCGCATAGCACAGCTCGCACAAGCCTACGCGATCATGGACGTTCCCACGCGATCGCATAGAACAAATTTTTCCAGCTGCCAAATTAAGCCTACACAATCACGATCGCAACCCCATTCATGCAATCGCGTAGAACAAAGTCACCTCTGCCCAAATTACCCTACGTGATCGCAGACGAATTTACGCGATCGGGTAGAAGGAAATTAGAAGAAAAATACCAGCAGCTATCAGAAATCCCCCAAAGGCCAAAAGCGATCCGATAGCCGTCCGAAACTCCCCCGATCCCCTTGGGACCTCAACCAAATTTACCAACAAGTACTAAAACATCATACGAACTTAGTCAAGCCATCTAATCACATCCAACAACACCAAAATCACGAATCATACTTCAATTCAAGCTTAATGAAACTTAAAATTTTCAACTTCTATATTCGGTACCGAAACCTATCAAATCATGTCCGATTGACCTCAAATTTTTCACACAAGTCATAAATGACATAACGGATCTATGAAAATTTTCGGAACTTGATTCTGACTCCGATATCAAAAAGTCAATTCCCCGGTTAAACTTCCAAACTTAAATTCCTATTTTAGCCATTTCAAGCCTAATTTAACTACAGACTTCCAAATAAAATTCCGAACACGCTCATAAGTCCAAAATCACAATACGGAGCTGTTGCAATCATCAAAATTTTATTCCGGGGTTGTTTTTTAAAAATGTTGACCGAAGTCAAACTTAGTATTTTAAGGCCAACTTTAGGAACCAAGTGTTCTGATTTCAGCTTGAACACTTTCAAATCCCGAAACAACCATCCCCGCAAGTCATAAATTAATAAAATCACATACGGAGAGTTTTATTTTAGGGAATCGGGTTCTAAAAGTCAAAATGATCTGTTGGGTCATTACAATAAATGTAGGCATGCTTTCAAATTCAACAGTTAAACTCAGTACAAGTAAAATAGATCAATTCTGAACAATTTGAGGAATATGACATCTCTATATCTACATGCTAGTGTACATACTGTATGTGATGCACCTTAGTGAAAACTTTGTGTACTCACAATCTAAAAATACTCAATCACTCAGTACTGTATATGGCCAATTCCGCCTAGGGAAGATCAATTCCAAATATATATGTATATACATCAACTGACTGTCAGTCACTCAGTACTGTATAAGGGTAATCCAACACATGGGAAGATCCATCCCCGAATATCAATGATTCAGACAAAATCCATGTCCATGGAAGATCCATCCCTCAATATAAATGTTGCGAGCAAGATCCATGCCCAGGGAAGATCTATCGCTCCATATATATATCTATGGCAAGATCCATAAGCAGGGAAGATCCATCCCATATATATATATATATATATATATATATATATATATATATATCAACTACGCTCACTATGGGGGGTGCAAACTCGGAGGGGCTCCTTCAGCCCAAGCGCGATAATAGCCAGATATAAGCATAAATAAATAAACATGCTGCGGCGTGCCACCCGATTCCTTAATATTTATATTTTTAACAAATAGTTCAACAGCAATACGACCCATGTGGGTCCCAAAATATATCGGCGTGTAGCTTAAACATGATCTTTAATATGAGTCTCAACTCAACTTCTCTAACACGTGGAGGATATGCGAATAATGATATTTATTTAATTATGCAACTCCACGGAATCAATTAAGTTAGAATTCCTATGATGAACGCCTGTCATCTAGCATGTGCGCCATCTCCAAACAATTCATACAACACGTCATTCAGGAATTCATACCCTCAGAACCAAGTTTAGAAGTGTTACTTACCTCAAACCGCGTAATATCTTACTCTACTATGCCATTGCCTCACGAATTGGTCTGCGAAATTCACGAATCTAGCCACAAATAATTCGATTCAGTCAATACAAATTATAGTAAATAATTCCATATGAAAAATACTAATTTTCCAACAAAATCTGAAATTTTTCCTAAAAGTCGCTCGTGGGGCCCACATCTCGGAACCCGAACAAAGTTAAAAAATATGAACGGCCATTCAATCACGAGTCCAACCATATAAATTTTACCAAATTCCGACCTCAACTCGACCTCCAAAACTCAAATTCTTATTTTAAAATCCTTAGGCACAAATCCTCTAATTTCACCTCATAAACATGTAATCTAGTCGAAATACTTAATGATAATCCAATAGTATTGACTGACAATGATCACAAGGGACTTACCTCGAGTTATCCTTCGAAATCCCTCTCACGAATTGCCAAAACCCGAGCTCAAAATGTCCAAAATGAGAAAAATCTCGGAACCCTCGTTTTTAAACACTACCCAGGCATTTCAGCACCCGTGGAGCCTGGGCTCACACCTGCGCATCCGCTTTTGCATACGTATCCCCCAAAATTAGCAACAATTATTAATTTAATTACCTATGGGGTAATTTACCTATCACAAGATTAGACAAGAGACTTATCTCGTCTTGTTGTAATTGATTGTACTAGCAGACCCTTCCCTCGATTATCCAACTCTAAATAGATCGAATCTAACTAAAAAATAATTTCGTACAGTGACCAAAAATTATAGGAATCAATTTCAGAAGAAAATACTACATTTTCAATAAAAATCCGAAATTAATTCAAAATTCATCTTTGGGGCCGACATCTCGGAATCCAGCGAAAGTTACGAAATATGAACGCCCATTCAACCACGAGTCTACCCATACCAAAATTACTAAGTTACGATAACGATTCGGCCCTCAAATCCTCAAATCTATGCAAGAGCGTTTTCAAACTTATCCAACTTAATTCACCAATTAAATGATAAAAACAGTGATGGATTCGGGTAATTTAACCAATATTGAGTTAAGAACACTTACCCCATTGTTTTCTCTAAAAATCTCCCAAAAATAGTGATTTCTTCTACGTGATCGCGAACTTCCTCACGCGATCGCGAAGCACAATTTCAACACAGCCAAAATTAACTCTACGCGATCGCAGAAAGTCCCATGTGATCGCGAAGCACTGACTCCGCAAACCTACACGATCGCGAACCTTCTCACGCAACCGCGAAGCATTAAGCGCGCGTGGCCCAGTTCCTCCCTTCGTTCCTCTTCGCGAATGCGGCCTTAGTCACGCAATCGCATAGCACAGCTCGCTCAAGCCTACGCGATCACGGACGTTCCCACGCAATCGCATAGAACAAATTTTTCCAGCTGCCAAATTAAGCCTACGCAATCACGATCGCAACCCCATTCATGCGATCGCATAGAACAAAGTCACCTCTGCCCAAATTACCCTACGTGATCGCAAACGAACTTATGCGATCGGGTATAAGGAAATTAGAAGAAAAATACCAGCAGCTATCAGCAATCCCCCAAAGGCCAAAAGCGATCCGATAGCCGTCAGAAACTCCCCCGAGCCCCTTGGGACCTCAACCAAATATACCAACAAGTACTAAAACACCATACGAACTTAGTCAAGCCATCTAATCACATCCAACAACACCAAAACCACGAATCATACTTTAATTCAAGCTTAATGAAACTTAAAATTTTTAACTTCTACATTCGGTACCGAAACCTATCAAATCATGTCCGATTGACCTCAATTTTTTTACACAAGTCATAAATGACATAACGGATGTATGAAAATTTTCGGAATTGATTCTGACTCCGATATCAAAAAGTTAACTCCCGGTCAAACTTCCAAACTTAGATTCCTATTTTAGCCATTTCAAGCCCAATTTAACTACGGACTTCCAAATAAAATTCCGAACACGCTCATAAGTCCAAAATTACCATACGGAGCTGTTGCAATCATCAAAATTTAATTCCGGGGTTGTTTTTTGAAAATGTTGACCGAAGTCAAACTTAGCATTTTAAGGCCAACTTTAGGAACCAAGTGTTCCGATTTGAGCCTGAACACTTCCAAATCCCGAAACAACCATCCCCCCAAGTCATAAATTAATAAAATCACATACAGAGAGTTTTATTTTAGGGAATGGGGTTCTAAAAGTCAAAATGACCGGTTGGGTCATTATAATAAATGTAGGCATGCTTTCAAGTTCAATAGTAAAACTCAGTACAAGTAAAATAGATCAATTCTGAACAATTTGAGGAATATGACATCTCTATATCTACATGCTAGTGTGCATACTGTATGTGATGCACCTTAGTTGATCAATTCTGTATGTGATGGACCTTACTGTATGTGATGTACCTTAGTGAAAACTTTGTGTACTCACAATCTAAAAATACTCAATCACTCAGTACTGTATATGGCCAATTCAGCCTAGGGAAGATCAATTCCAAATATATATGTATATACATCAACTGACTGTCAGTCACTCAGTGTTGTATAAGGGTAATCCAGCCCATGGGAAGATTCATCCCTGAATATCAATGATTCAGACAAAATCCATGTCCATGGAAGATCCCTCCCTCAATATAAATGTTGCGAGCAAGATCCATGCCCAGGGAAGATCTATCGCTCCATATATATATCTATGGCAAGATCCATAAGCAGGGAAGATCCATCCCATATATATATATATATATATATATATATATATATATATATATATCAACTACACTCACTGTGGGGGGTGCAAACTCGGAGGGGCTCCTTCAGCCCAAGCGCGATAATAGCCAGATATAAGCATAAATAAATAAACATGCTGCGGCGTGCCACCCGATTCCTTAATATTTATATTTTTAACAAATAGTTCAACAGTAATACGACCCATGTGGGTCCCAAAATATATCGGCGTGTAGCTTAAACATGATCTTTAATATGAGTCTCAACTCAACTTCTCTAACACGTGGAGGATATGCGAATAATGATATTTATTTAATTATGCAACTCCACGGAATCAATTAAGTTAGTATTCCTATGATGAACGCCTGTCATCTAGCATGTGCGCCATCTCCAAACAAATCATACAACACGTCATTTAGGAATTCATACCCTCAGAACCAAGTTTAGAAGTGTTACTTACCTCAAACCGCGTAATATCTTACTCTGCTATGCCATTGCCTCACGAATTGGTCTGCGAAATTCACGAATCTAGCCACAAATAATTCGATTCAGTCAATACAAATTATAGTAAATAATTCCATATGAAAAATACTAATTTTCCAACAAAATCTGAAATCTTTCCTAAAAGTCGCTCGTGGGGCCCACATCTCGGAACCCGAACAAAGTTAAAAAATATGAACGGCCATTCAATCACGAGTCCAACCATATAAATTTTACCAAATTCCGACCTCAACTCGACCTCCAAAACTCAAATTCTTATTTTAAAATCCATAGGCACAAATCCTCTAATTTCACCTCATAAACATGTAATCTAGTCGAAATACTTAATGATAATCCAATAGTATTGACTGACAATGATCACAAGGGACTTACCTCGAGTTATCCTTCGAAATCCCTCTCACGAATTGCCAAAACCCGAGCTCAAAATGTCCAAAATGAGAAAAATCTCGGAACCCTCGTTTTTAAACACTACCCAGGCATTTCAGCACCCGTGGAGCCTGGGCTCACACCTGCGCATCCGCTTTTGCATACGTATCCCCCACAATTAGCAACAATTATTAATTTAATTACCTATGGGGTAATTTACCTATCACAAGATTAGACAAGAGACTTATCTCGTCTTGCTGTAATTGATTGTACTAGCAGGCCCTTCCCTCGATTATCCAACTCTAAATAGATCGAATCTAACTAAAAAATAATTTCGTACAGTGACCAAAAATTATAGGAATCAATTTCAGAAGAAAATACTACATTTTCAATAAAAATCCGAAATTAATTCAAAATTCATCTTTGGGGCCGACATCTTGGAATCCAGCGAAAGTTACGAAATATGAACGCCCATTCAACCACGAGTCTACCCATACCAAAATTACTAAGTTACGATAACGATTCGGCCCTCAAATCCTCAAATCTATGCAAGAGCGTTTTCAAACTTATCCAACTTAATTCACCAATTAAATGATAAAAACAGTGATGGATTCGGGTAATTTAACCAATATTGAGTTAAGAACACTTACCCCATTGTTTTCTCTAAAAATCTCCCAAAAATAGTGATTTCTTCTACGTGATCGCGAACTTCCTCACGCGATCGCGAAGCACAATTTCAACACAGCCAAAATTAACTCTACGCGATCGCAGAAAGTCCCATGTGATCGCGAAGCACTGACTCCGCAAACCTACGCGATCGCGAACCTTCTCACGCAACCGCGAAGCATTAAGCGCGCGTGGCCCAGTTCCTCCCTTCGTTCCTCTTCGCGAATGCGGCCTTAGTCACGCAATCGCATAGCACAGCTCGCTCAAGCCTACGCGATCACGGACGTTCCCACGCAATCGCATAGAACAAATTTTTCCAGCTGCCAAATTAAGCCTACGCAAACACGATCGCAACCCCATTCATGCGATCGCGTAGAACAAAGTCACCTCTGCCCAAATTACCCTACGTGATCGCAAACGAACGTATGCGATCGGGTATAAGGAAATTAGAAGAAAAATACCAGCAGCTATCAGCAATCCCCCAAAGGCCAAAAGCGATCCGATAGCCGTCAGAAACTCCCCCGAGCCCCTTGGGACCTCAACCAAATATACCAACAAGTACTAAAACACCATACGAACTTAGTCAAGCCATCTAATCACATCCAACAACACCAAAACCACGAATCATACTTTAATTCAAGCTTAATGAAACTTAAAATTTTTAACTTCTACATTCGGTACCGAAACCTATCAAATCATGTCCGATTGACCTCAATTTTTTTACACAAGTCATAAATGACATAACGGATGTATGAAAATTTTCGGAATTGATTCTGACTCCGATATCAAAAAGTTAACTCCCGGTCAAACTTCCAAACTTAGATTCCTATTTTAGCCATTTCAAGCCCAATTTAACTACGGACTTCCAAATAAAATTCCGAACACGCTCATAAGTCCAAAATTACCATACGGAGCTGTTGCAATCATCAAAATTTAATTCCGGGGTTGTTTTTTGAAAATGTTGACCGAAGTCAAACTTAGCATTTTAAGGCCAACTTTAGGAACCAAGTGTTCCGATTTGAGCCTGAACACTTCCAAATCCCGAAACAACCATCCCCCCAAGTCATAAATTAATAAAATCACATACAGAGAGTTTTATTTTAGGGAATGGGGTTCTAAAAGTCAAAATGACCGGTTGGGTCATTATAATAAATGTAGGCATGCTTTCAAGTTCAATAGTAAAACTCAGTACAAGTAAAATAGATCAATTCTGAACAATTTGAGGAATATGACATCTCTATATCTACATGCTAGTGTGCATACTGTATGTGATGCACCTTAGTTGATCAATTCTGTATGTGATGGACCTTACTGTATGTGATGTACCTTAGTGAAAACTTTGTGTACTCACAATCTAAAAATACTCAATCACTCAGTACTGTATATGGCCAATTCAGCCTAGGGAAGATCAATTCCAAATATATATGTATATACATCAACTGACTGTCAGTCACTCAGTGTTGTATAAGGGTAATCCAGCCCATGGGAAGATTCATCCCTGAATATCAATGATTCAGACAAAATCCATGTCCATGGAAGATCCCTCCCTCAATATAAATGTTGCGAGCAAGATCCATGCCCAGGGAAGATCTATCGCTCCATATATATATCTATGGCAAGATCCATAAGCACGAAATATATATATATATATATATATATATATATATATATATATATATATATATATATATATATATATATATATATATATATATATATATATATATATATATATATATATATATATATACTGTGGGGGGTGCAAACTCGGAGGGGCTCCTTCAGCCCAAGCGCGATAATAGCCAGATATAAGCATAAATAAATAAACATGCTGCGGCGTGCCACCCGATTCCTTAATATTTATATTTTTAACAAATAGTTCAACAGCAATACGACCCATGTGGGTCCCAAAATATATCGGCGTGTAGCTTAAACATGATTTTTAATATGAGTCTCAACTCAACTTCTCTAACACGTGGAGGATATGCGAATAATGATATTTATTTAATTATGCAACTCCACGGAATCAATTAAGTTAGAATTCCTATGATGAACGCCTGTCATCTAGCATGTGCGCCATCTCCAAACAATTCATACAACACGTCATTCAGGAATTCATACCCTCAGAACCAAGTTTAGAAGTGTTACTTACCTCAAACCGCGTAATATCTTACTCTGCTATGCCATTGCCTCACGAATTGGTCTGCGAAATTCACGAATCTAGCCACAAATAATTCGATTCAGTCAATACAAATTATAGTAAATAATTCCATATGAAAAATACTAATTTTCCAACAAAATCTGAAATTTTTCCTAAAAGTCGCTCGTGGGGCCCACATCTCGGAACCCGAACAAAGTTAAAAAAATATGAACGGCCATTCAATCACGAGTCCAACCATATAAATTTTACCAAATTCCGACCTCAACTCGACCTCCAAAACTCAAATTCTTATTTTAAAATCCATAGGCACAAATCCTCTAATTTCACCTCATAAACATGTAATCTAGTCGAAATACTTAATGATAATCCAATAGTATTGACTGACAATGATCACAAGGGACTTACCTCGAGTTATCCTTCGAAATCCCTCTCACGAATTGCCAAAACCCGAGCTCAAAATGTCCAAAATGAGAAAAATCTCGGAACCCTCGTTTTTAAACACTACCCAGGCATTTCAGCACCCGTGGAGCCTGGGCTCACACCTGCGCATCCGCTTTTGCATACGTATCCCCCACAATTAGCAACAATTATTAATTTAATTACCTATGGGGTAATTTACCTATCACAAGATTAGACAAGAGACTTATCTCGTCTTGCTGTAATTGATTGTACTAGCAGGCCCTTCCCTCGATTATCCAACTCTAAATAGATCGAATCTAACTAAAAAATAATTTCGTACAGTGACCAAAAATTATAGGAATCAATTTCAGAAGAAAATACTACATTTTCAATAAAAATCCGAAATTAATTCAAAATTCATCTTTGGGGCCGACATCTTGGAATCCAGCGAAAGTTACGAAATATGAACGCCCATTCAACCACGAGTCTACCCATACCAAAATTACTAAGTTACGATAACGATTCGGCCCTCAAATCCTCAAATCTATGCAAGAGCGTTTTCAAACTTATCCAACTTAATTCACCAATTAAATGATAAAAACAGTGATGGATTCGGGTAATTTAACCAATATTGAGTTAAGAACACTTACCCCATTGTTTTCTCTAAAAATCTCCCAAAAATAGTGATTTCTTCTACGTGATCGCGAACTTCCTCACGCGATCGCGAAGCACAATTTCAACACAGCCAAAATTAACTCTACGCGATCGCAGAAAGTCCCATGTGATCGCGAAGCACTGACTCCGCAAACCTACACGATCGCGAACCTTCTCACGCAACCGCGAAGCATTAAGCGCGCGTGGCCCAGTTCCTCCCTTTGTTCCTCTTCGCGAATGCGGCCTTAGTCACGCAATCGCATAGCACAGCTCGCTCAAGCCTACGCGATCACGGACGTTCCCACGCAATCGCATAGAACAAATTTTTCCAGCTGCCAAATTAAGCCTACTCAATCACGATTGCAACCCCATTCATGCGATCGCGTAGAACAAAGTCACCTCTGCCCAAATTACCCTACGTGATCGCAAACGAACTTATGCGATCGGGTATAAGGAAATTAGAAGAAAAATACCAGCAGCTATCAGCAATCCCCCAAAGGCCAAAAGCGATCCGATAGCCGTCAGAAACTCCCCCGAGCCCCTTGGGACCTCAACCAAATATACCAACAAGTACTAAAACACCATACGAACTTAGTCAAGCCATCTAATCACATCCAACAACACCAAAACCACGAATCATACTTTAATTCAAGCTTAATGAAACTTAAAATTTTTAACTTCTACATTCGGTACCGAAACCTATCAAATCATGTCCGATTGACCTCAATTTTTTTACACAAGTCATAAATGACATAACGGATGTATGAAAATTTTCGGAATTGATTCTGACTCCGATATCAAAAAGTTAACTCCCGGTCAAACTTCCAAACTTAAATTCCTATTTTAGCCATTTCAAGCCCAATTTAACTACGGACTTCCAAATAAAATTCCGAACACGCTCATAAGTCCAAAATTACCATACGGAGCTGTTGCAATCATCAAAATTTAATTCCGGGGTTGTTTTTTGAAAATGTTGACCGAAGTCAAACTTAGCATTTTAAGGCCAACTTTAGGAACCAAGTGTTCCGATTTGAGCCTGAACACTTCCAAATCCCGAAACAACCATCCCCCCAAGTCATAAATTAATAAAATCACATACAGAGAGTTTTATTTTAGGAAATGGGGTTCTAAAAGTCAAAATGACCGGTTGGGTCATTATAATAAATGTAGGCATGCTTTCAAGTTCAATAGTAAAACTCAGTACAAGTAAAATAGATCAATTCTGAACAATTTGAGGAATATGACATCTCTATATCTACATGCTAGTGTGCATACTGTATGTGATGCACCTTAGTTGATCAATTCTGTATGTGATGGACCTTACTGTATGTGATGTACCTTAGTGAAAACTTTGTGTACTCACAATCTAAAAATACTCAATCACTCAGTACTGTATATGGCCAATTCAGCCTAGGGAAGATCAATTCCAAATATATATGTATATACATCAACTGACTGTCAGTCACTCAGTGTTGTATAAGGGTAATCCAGCCCATGGGAAGATTCATCCCTGAATATCAATGATTCAGACAAAATCCATGTCCATGGAAGATCCCTCCCTCAATATAAATGTTGCGAGCAAGATCCATGCCCAGGGAAGATCTATCGCTCCATATATATATCTATGGCAAGATCCATAAGCACACACACATATATATATATATATATATATATATATATATATATATATATATATATATATATATATATATATATATATATATATATATATATATATATATATATATATATATATATATATATATATATATATATATATATATATATATATATATATATATATATATATATATATATATATATATATATATATATATATATAGCGTGCCACCCGATTCTATAATATCACTAAAAATCTCCAGTCTCTCGGGCTTTCAATGACCTGAAAATCAACCCGGCATGATGATATGATGTATCGATAGATGACAACAGATACTGAGATATGACATGCAAGTGACGTATGTTACTGAGTATAAAATTATATTTTTAACAAATAGTTCAACAGCAATACAACTCATGTGGGTCCCAAAATATATCGGCGTGTAGCTTAAACATGATCTTTAATATGAGTCTCAACTCAACTTCTCTAACACGTGGAGGATATGCGAATAATGATATTTATTTTATTATGCAACTCCACGGAATCAATTAAGTTAGAATTCCTATGATGAACGCCTACACGCCTGTCATCTAGCATGTGCGCCATCTCCAAACAATTCATACAACACGTCATTCAGGAATTCATACCCTCAGAACCAAGTTTAGAAGTGTTACTTACCTCAAACCGCGTAATATCTTACTCTGCTATGCCATTGCCTCACGAATTGGTCTGCAAAATTCTCGAATCTAGCCACAAATAATTTGATTCAGTAAATATAAATTATAGTAATTAATTCCATATGAAAATACTAGTTTTCCAACAAAATCTTAAATTTTACTAAAAATCGCTCGTGGGGCCCATATCTCGGAACCCGACCAAAGTTACACAATATGAACGAACATTCAATCACGAATCCAACCATAAAAATTTTATCAAATTCCGACATCAACTCGACCTCCAAAACTCAAATTCTTATTTTGAAATCCTTAGGCCCAAATCCTCTAATTTCACCTCATAAACATGTAATCTAGTCGAAATACTTAATGATAATCCAATAGTATTGACTGACAATGATCACAAGTGACTTACCTCGAGTTATCCTTTGAAATCCCTCTGATGAATCGCCAAACCCCGAGCTCAAAATGTCCAAAATGAGAAAAATCTCGGAACCTTTATTTTTAAACACTACCCTGGCATTTCAGTACCTGCGCATCCACTTTTTCGGGAAAGCAAGAGCTTATGCGGAAATCACATACCCAACGAGCCTCCGCTTCTGCGATCCTCTATGCGCATCTGCGCAATCGCTGGTGCGGAAC
This sequence comes from Nicotiana tabacum, assembly GCF_000715075.1. Classification (NCBI taxonomy): domain Eukaryota; kingdom Viridiplantae; phylum Streptophyta; class Magnoliopsida; order Solanales; family Solanaceae; genus Nicotiana; species Nicotiana tabacum. The sequence continues at coordinate 5,978,165 of NC_134097.1, read as the reverse complement.
TCACCATCGCACCTGCGGTCCATTCGCTTCTGCGGCCGCAATGCTGCATCTGCGACCTCGTAGGTGCGGACCCAACCTCGCACCTGATACCTCTGCTCCTTTCCTCCAAACTCCGCACCTGCACTCCCCCTGCCGCACCTACGACATCGCACCTACGGCCTAGACTCTCGCAGGTGCGATTACACCAAGATTTCTTCTATGTCCGAATTTGATCCGTTAACCATCAAAAACTCACTCAAGACCCTCGGAACCTTAACCAAATACACCAACAAGTCCTATAACATCATACAAACTTAGTCAAGCCTTCAAATCACATAATGTAATGACCCAACCGGTTATTTTGAGAGTTATGGCCCCGTTTTCCCCATTTCTGCTTCCTTTTGTGCTTTTCAGCTATATTATGATATATCGGGATAGTTGGTTCGGGACCGGAGTGGTTTCTAAGTGAATTGAGATACTTAGTCTCTAAAGTAGAAGCTTAAGTTGGAAAAGACAATCGGACGTTGACTTATGTGTAAACGACCTCGGATTTATATTTTGATGGTTCTGTTAGCTCCGTTAGGTGATTTTGGACTTGGGAGCATGTTCTAAATATGATTTGGAGGCCCGTGGTAGAATTAGGCTTTAATTTGCGAAAGTTAGAATTTTGGCGATTTTGGCCCGGCAATGGAAATTTTTAAATCGGGGTCAGATGGGATTTCGGAAGTTGGAGTAGGTTCATGGTGTCATTTCTGACTTGTGTGCAAAATATGAGGTCATTCGGACGTGGTTTGGTAGGTTTTAGAATCGTTGGTGGAATTTGAAAGTTTAGAAGTTCTTAGGTTTGAATCCGGGGGTAATTTGGTATTTTGATATTGTTTTGAGTGATTCCAATGTTCGACTAAGTTCGTATGATGTTATGGGACATGTTGTTATGTTTGGTCAAGGTCCCAAGGGTCTCGGGTGAGTTTGGGGTGGTTAACGGGCCAATTATGGCCTTTGAGAGATAGTCGATCTACTGGTTTTTGTTGTTGCTAGTTTTCTCTTACGCATTCACGAAGTAGGTTTCGCGTTCGCTAAGAGTATCTAGAGATTGAGGAAGGATTGTTCTTCGTGTTCGCGAGGTAAGGGATGCATTCGCGAAGGTTTAGGTGTAGGGTGCATCGTGTACATGAGATTAGTAACGCGTTCGCGAAGAGGAGAAGAGGCAGCTGGGGACCCCATTCATTTGGTCTACGCATTCGCGAGGGTGAGGTCACGTTCACAAAGAGGAGGTTCAGTAAAGGTTCACGTTCATGGGTGGTAGATCCCGTTTGCGTAGAAAGGATTTCTGGTCAGAGGCAGTTGTGCTTCGCGAACGCGAGAGTACTTCTGCGTTCGTGAAGAAGGAAATCTGGGCTGTAGTGTTAAATTTCAAATTTAGAGTTTTCATGTGGAATTGATTCCTTTAGCATATATTAAGGGTATTGTACTACTTGTGGCTAGATTCGGGACGCTCAGAGGCCGACTCGAGAGGCAAGTGCATTGCGGAGTAGAGATTTGCTCAGATTGAGGTAAGTAACGATTGTAAATCCAGTCTTGAGGGTATGAAACCCCGGATTTGTGTGTCATGTGACTATTTTGAGGTGACGCACATGCTAGGTAACGGGTGTGTGGGCGTGCACCATTGGGAATTGTGACTTGGTCCATCCCGTAGTAATTGTAAAGTTGAACAACCTTTTGTAGCTATATGCTCCTTATGTGTTTTAGAAAGATTTACTGTAAATCATGCTAGATACCATGTCTAGGCCTTATGCCAGTATTGTTTGGACCCTTAGAGGTCATTTCTTGCTGTCCTCTCACTGCTTTTGTTGCTATCTAGTACTCAGTCATGTTCATGCATTCTTACATCGTAGCTCAGTCTCTGTTATTCTATTTGTTGCATCATGTTAATGTTCTTTGGGGTGATTTCTTTGATTTCTGAGAGCCCGAGAGACTGGAGAGGTTTATGACTGAGTGAGGCCGAGGGCCTGTTTGTGAGGTATTGCATCTTAGCACGTGAGTTGTCCGTGCAGATTCTAATATGATATTATAGCACGTGATATGTCCGTGCAGATTTTAGCATTTGGGCTGTAGGAGCCCCTCCGGAGTCTAAACACCCCCAGCGAGCGCAGGTACCTACTAAGTGCGAGTGCCGAGTGCTGAGTGATTGTGAGGCATGAGTGATTGTGACGTTGGAGTGATTGGGAGGACTGAGTGATGTTAACCCGAGGGGCAGTATATGATCTCATCATCCATTCTCATAGTTGCTTTGAGTCCTTGTTAGAGAACTATTGAAAGATATTTCTAATTGATTTTCTTGAACTTGATTTAAATAATCTGATTTGACTTAAACTCTGGTTGCAAAGTATGCCATACTTTACTAAATTTTTGGTATATGAACGGTACTTGCATTTAGCTCGTCACTACTTCTCAGGCTTTATTTACTTCTGTTGCTTACTGAGTTGGTGTACTGACGTTACTCCCTGCACCTTGTGTGCAGATACAAGCATTTTTGGTCATGGTAGCGGCTACTGATATTCTCGTAGCCCATCATTGGAGTTAGCAAGGTAGCTGCCCCGCGATCGCAACCCTGTTTTTTCCTTCTTTATCTTCCCCCTTAGTTGTATTTTGGATTTTTCCCAGATTATGTTAGTCTTATTGTTGTCGGACAAGTCTTTAGTAGTTGCTCATGACTCAGTGACACCCCGATGTTTGGGGCTTTTCATTCCGCATTACTATCTTTTTTTTTTATGAGTTCAACCCTTATTTCTTTTATGAAATTCTGCTATACAAGATGTCTTTTGGCATATCTTGAATGAATTATGGTAGTATTGTGGGAGTTGGCTAGCCTAGTACCATCGATAGGCGCCATAACGACAGGTTTGGGTTTTGGCTCGTGACACATACAACAATGCTAAAAAATATGAATCACACCCCAATTCAATAATAACAAAAACTAACAAATTCCACTTTTGCATTCAATGCCGAAACCTATCAAATCAAGTCTGATTGGCCTCAAATTTTGCAAACAAGTCATAAATAACATAACGAACCTACTCCAATTTTCAGAATCAGATTCCAACCACGATATCAAAAATTTAACTTTTGCCATTTCAAGCCTAATTCCACTACGGACCTCTTAATCACAATCCGGACACACTCTTGAGTCCAAAATCATCCAATGGAGCTAACAAAACCATCAAAATTTAAATCCGAGGTCGTTTACACATATCTCAATATCCGGTCAACGTTTCCAACTTAAGTTTTCAATTAATGGACTAAGTGTCTCAATTCAAGTCGAAATCCTTCCGGACCCGAACCAACTAACCCGGTAAGTCATAAAATAACTGTAAAGTATAAATTGAGAAGTAAATGGGAGAACGAGGTAATAATACTCAAAATGACCGGATGGGTCGTTACAAATTCCTTCTTTAAATAATCAATTGCCTTTTGGAGTTCTGGTAGAGTTCCAATAAGTTTTATATCATCAACATATACAACAAGTACAACAAACTACAATGTTGTTTTATTTATATAAACACATGGACAAATGACATCATTTAAATAACCTTCCTTTAATAAATACTCATTAAGGCGGTTATACCGCATTCTTTCTGATTGCTTTAGATCATACACATATCTTTGCAATTTGATTGAAAATATTTCTCGGGGCTTTGAATTATGTGCCTCTTGAATTTTAAATCCCTCGGAAAGTTTCATGTATATCTCATTATCAAGTGAGCCGTAAAGGTAGGTTGTAACCACATCAATTAAATGCATGTCAAGCTTTTCATGGACAACAAAACTAATGAGATAATGAAATGTTATAACATCCATAACAAGAGAATACATCTCTTCATAATCGACACCAGGCCTTTGTTAAAATTCTTGTGCAACAAGGCGTGTCTTATATATTTATACCTCATTTTTCTCATTCCTTTTACGTACAAAGACCCATTTATAGCCAACAGGTTTAACACCATTAGGTGTTTTGACTACAGACCCAAAAAACTTTACGTTTCGTAAGTGAATCCAACTCAGATTGGATTGCTTCTTGCTATTTTGGCCAATCACATCTTTGTCGACATTATTGAACAAATTGAGGTTCAAGATACTCATTATTTTGCATAATTCTAGATGAAACATTGTATGCAAAGACATAATCTACCATTATATTCAATCGATTCAAATCTGTCTCAATATAGATTGGGTTTATTGATAGTTCCTTATTATCTTGAGTCTCAGTCTCATTGATTTTCTCATGATTGGTTAAATCATGGGTTTCTTTATGAGACTCATTCGTAGTGTCATCTTGATCAGTTTTTTTCCTTTTTGTAGGATTTCGATCCTTAGAACCCAATGGTCTACCACGCGTGCTTTTGACTTATTAGCTATGACTAGAAGATTGTCTAACAAGGATGTCACTCCCCAAACTCGGGGAGCGCGACCAGCTCTCAACCGAGAGAACCTGGCCAAGCAAGCCAGTTAGATTACCTTCTACCCAAACTCATCTGTGAATAAAGAGGAGATATACTCCATTAGTGAAACACTGAAAAGATTCGATTAACAACTACCTTCTTATTCCATTATCAGCTTTATTCATAATTTTTAAAATATTATGAGTTTATAGAATTAATAAAAATGAACATGATTTCCAAATACCAACATTTCTAGTTGAATTCCCAACATCAACCACAGCGCACAACCTATCTACGGAGCCTCTAAGTATAATAGAAGAGTAATTTTGAAATGCCGATAACAAGGCCCCGGCTATACCTCAAAACACAACGCATGAGAAACAAACAATACATGACCCCAAAATGAAATGGGCTTACTAAGTCAGCTGAAGAAAGTGTGTCGCTATCACAGATCAATGTCGCCTGCTATGGATCCACCTACATCCATTAAAGATGCAGCGTCCCCGGCAAAAGGGACGTTAGTACTGTCGAATAGTACTAGTATATAAATCTAAAAGTCCTCTTTCAAAATAGAATGACCATACAAGAAAAGACAACAAATAGAAACAGTAAGTCACAATCAAGAATATCCGAATGTCCAGTTAAAACATAATAACTTTCAAAAATACAAACTTCATATTCAATTTTTGGTTGGGAGATCATTAGCATCGATATACCACCATCTTTGTTAGCTCGGAGTACGATCATGCCCGATCGGCTAGGCCATCTGCCAACGAACAATGTGGTTTGACAAGTGATGCGAAATAAAGTTGTTACCAAGAGTAGTACCACCATGTGCGCAATATGGCGTCCGATCTCCCCCCGATTAGCTAGGCTGCCTTCCCACATATGTCGTGCGGGTCGACTTTTCCAATCCACATGTGTTACCAGTTTCATCCCAATTAAGAGATATAATATCACTATTTTTCCAATATTTTAATTTCATCCCAAATAAGAAAATAATCACAATCCACCCCTATACTGGCCCGTGTAGTTTCAGGTGTGGTGTGGGCTTTATGACCCAGCCTTCCTCGGCTTATCTAATGATTCTCCCAAAAGTATTTTTGATTTGATTTGCTAAAAAAGGTAACATAAATACCATTGTATTCACTTCAACATCTTTCACATTGTATAAATTGTTATTAGTATTTTCAGACATTCACAACACTAATATTTCTTTGGCTCAGTTGGCCATTCACAAGATTCTTTATTCCTGGCATGGTGACCGTATTTCATATTCCACACTCTCACCTCTTTTAATTTCAAAGATAACTATAAAATATCGACATATAGAATATTTCAGCAATCATATACCTCAAATATATTAGTAATGGAAACTTTAAACACAAAAGGTTTTTTCCAAAATAATGGGGCATACCGATCAACAATACAAGTGCACATCAAATCATAAGCAATCAATACACCATTTATTCTTGTAGTACGATTTTTCGGGAATGACAATATACAATTTCAACACCTGAGTATGTAAGAGCTCGAATCACACTAGATATATTTGTAAAGTAAAGCATTAGTTAAAGCAGCCACTTATGGGCATGAATTGAGTACAAATGCTTTTAGGCAATTCTATTTTCGAAATCGGTTTTAAGCAATTCGCTTCTATTTTCGAAACCATTTTGAAAGCTTTTAGGCAATTCGCTTATTTCATTTTCAAGTATCTATAAAGATTATCAACATTATAATACTTCCAATCAAGACTTTAGGTATACATATAAGCAATTATGAGTTTTAGGCATATCGAGTTGTTTTCTCACCCAATTGGTGTGCTAGTTTTCATTTAAAGCACGACTCAAAGCCATAACATTTTAATACGCAAACCATACTTTGAACATCTATCTTTTGATATAAGGCTCATTCGGAATAAACAAGCTCATAGGGAATAATCCGGAATATAGAAGTTAGGAATCTTGAGCCAATCATACTTGATCTTTATGGAAACATTATGGAACTCGATTCTAAGAGAGAAAGTTTAGCCAACATATCTCAATTGAGCTTCCTTAGAAACTTTAATCTATTTTATAAATATAACAAGTTGAACCAAAATTAGGAAGATGATCATAGTTCTAGCTCATTTGAGCATTTTATCAAATACTAGGTGTGCATAAGGTTCTCAAGGCTCTTTTTGTGAAAGATACCATTATTCCCCAACCCATTATCCACCATTTATTTAGATCACAATCTTCCCACATACTTCAAGGATACATGCTTTGAAGACTACAACCCCCACACCCAATAATTGTCTCTCTAATTAACCCATTTTTATAAATTTTCGAAATTGAGAGCTAGGACATAGATTCTTACATTTAAGGTGAAGACTTCCTTTGTTAATCTTCAATGATTAAGCAAGAATTGATGGATAATGGTTGAAGGTTGCTACCCCACTCTAGTAACTTTCTCTCTCTCACTCTAAAATATCAGAAATGTGCTAAAAATGAGGTATAGTACATGTTTTGACGAAGAATGGTCGGGTTTAAAAACCCCAAAAATGAAGCCCCGGAACAGGGTATGCGGTCGCATATGTGACCGCAAAATGGTTATGCGGTCCGTATATCGGCCGCAAAATCTTAGTGCCAAAACTGTAAAAGGAACTGAACGGGTAAGCGGTCACTATGCAGCCCGCAGACCTGTTCTTCGGTTGCATAATGCACTGCAGAACGGTTCTGCGGTCGCATACTGCACCGCAGAACATCCCTCCGAGAAATCTCAAAGATGGATATGCAACAAGAGTGCAAGCTGTAAAGTTGTTATGCGGTCACATAATGGACGTGAAATTGACATAAAAAATTCCCAAGAAAACTACCTCACTATGTGACCAATATGCGGTCCGCAGAATGGTTCTATGGCCGCAGAATGGGCCACAGAAATGCATACTTATGCACAACATTTTCCATAACTCCCCATCACACTGTTCAATCCAAAAAGTCTGAACCGCAACGAGCTTGCTTGCCGCAAAGATTTTATACAATCCGCAAACACGTAAGCTTACTCCGGCACCACAAAACCTTAAATTCATTGCGAAATTGTACAGGGCTTTACACTGAAATACTTCAAAATTTTTCGGGATGTTTTATTCTCCCCCGCTTATGATCATTCGTCCTCGAATGAGGGTCAAAATTCGTCATTAGTATTCAATGTGGTTCAACTGTTAGTTCAGACACATAAGTAGTTTCAAAATTTGGCTAACTCCGTAAATTTCAAAAAACAAATTCGCCAAAATCTCCCCTGGTCCTATCCACCTGTCAGAGTAACACCAAAACAACTTCTAGCAACACATTCACAACCCAACAAAGTACCACAATGTATTTATCAATAACATGATTCCCAACATTACAAGCATTGCGTTATCAAAATGATATCTAGACAAGAACTACACATTTTTAATCATAACACCTAGAAAGTATCTTTCAAATCACAATCATTTGACTATGGGCATGAATTGAGTCTCATTCAAAATAGAATGACCGTATAAGAAACGACAACACATAGAAACAACAAGCCACAATCAACAATATCCGAATGTCCAGTAAAAACATAATAATTTTCAAAATACGAACTTCATATACAATTTTTGGTGGGGAGATCATTAGCACTGATATACCACCGTCTTTGCTAGGATAGAATCTGATCACGCCCGATCGGCTAGGCCATCTCCCCACGAACAATGTGGTTTGACAAGTGATGCGAAAGAAAGTTGTTACCAAGAGTAGTACTACCATGTGCGCAACATGGCGTCCGATCTCCACCCGATCAGCTAGGCCGCCTTCCCACATATGTCGTGTGGGTAGACTTTTTCAATCCACAATTGTTACCAGTTTCATCCCAATTAAGGGGAATAATATCACAATTTCTTCAATATTTTAATTTCTTCCTAAATAGGGGGAATAATCACAATCCACCCCTACACCGGCACATGTAGTTTCAAGTGTGGGCTTTATGACCCACCCTTCCTCGGTTTAGCTAATGATGCTCCCAAAAACATTGTTGATTTGATTTGCACACAAAGATAGCATAAATACCACTGTACTCACCTCAACATCTTTCACATTATATAAATTCTCATTATTATGTCAAGACACTCACAACAATAATATTTCCTTGGCTCATTTTGCCATTCACAAGATTCTTTATTCCTGGCACGATGGCCATATTTCATATTCCACACTCTCACCTCTTTCAATTTCAAAGATCACTATCAAATATCAACATATAGATATTGCAGTAATCATATACCTCAAATTTATTAGTAATGGAAACTTTAAACACAAAAGGTTTTTTCCAAAATAATGGGGCATACCGATCAAAAATGCCAGCACACATCAAATCAAGCAATCAATACACCATTAATGTTTGTAGTACACTTTCACAGGAATGACAATATACAATTTCAATACATGAGTATGTAAGAGCTCGAATCACACTGGATATATTTGTAAAGCAAGGCATTAGTTAAAGTAGACACTTATGGGCATGAATTGAGTACAAAAGATTTTAGGCAATTCTATTTTCGAAACCGTTTTTAAACAATTGAGTCGAGGCTCATTTCATATTCTTTATCGCCTTCTCTCAAATCATTTACACTGCTAGCCACAGTCATAATTTAAATTCTTGGCACGTTGGCCACACTCTATTTTCTTCAATTCGCTTATTTCATTTTGAAGTATCTTTAAAGATTATCAACATCATGACACTTCCAATGAAGAATTTAGGTACACATATAAGCAATTATAAGTTTTAGGTATATCGAGTTGTTTTCTCACCCAATTTGTATGCTAGTTTTCATTTAAAGCACGACTCAAAGCCATAACATTTTAATACGCAAACCATACTTTGAACATCTATCTTTTGACATAAGGCTCATTCGGAATAAATAAGTTTATAGGGAATAATCCGGAATATAGAAGTTAGGAATCTTGAGCCAATCATACTTGATCTTTATGGAAACATTATGGAACTCGATTCTAAGAGAGAAAGTTTAGCCAACATACCTCAATTGAGCTTCCTTACACTCTAAAATATTTTGTAATTCTTAGCAACTTCAATCTATTTTATAAATATAACAAGTTGAACCAAATTAGGAAGATGATCATGGTTGTAGCTCATTTGAGCATTTTATCAAACACCAGGTGTGCATAAGGTTCTTAAGGCTCTTTTTGTGAAAGATTCCATCATTCCCCAACCCATTCTCTACTATTTGTTTATCTCACGACCTTCTCACATACTTCAAGGATACATGCATGCAAGACTACAACCCCCACACCTAATAATTGTCTCTCTAATTAACCCATTTTTGTAAATTTTCGAAAATGAGAGGTAGGACATGGATTCTTACCTTTAGGGTGAAGACTTCCTTTGTTAATGCTTAAACAATGAGCAAGAATTGATGGATAATGGTTGAAGGTTGCTCCCCCACTCTAAGAACTCTCTCTCTCACTCTAAAATATCATAAATGTGCTAAAAATGAGGTATGGTAGATGTTTTAATGAAGAAGGGTCGGGTTTAAACCCCCCAAAAAATGAAGCCCCAGAAGAAGATATGAGGTCGCATATGCTACCGCAAAACGGTTATGCAGTACACATATCGGCCACATAATCAGAGTGCCAAACCTGGAAAAGGAACTGACCAGGTCTGCGGTCACTATGCGGCCCACAGACCTATTCTGCGGTCGCATAATGCACCGCAGAACGGTTCTACAGTGGCATAGTGCACCGGAGAACCTCCCTCCGAGAAATCACAAAGTTGGATATGCAACAAGAGTGCGGCCCGCGAAGTGGTTATGCAGTCGCTTAATGGCCATGAAATGGACATCAAAAATGCCCCATAAAACTGCCTCATTCTGCGACCAGTCTGCGGTCGGCAGACTGGTTCTACGGCCGTAAGATGGGCCGCAGAAATGCCTACTTCTTCCTAATATTTTCCTTAACTACCCAGCGTGCTGTTCAATCCAAAAAGTCCGAACTGTGGTGAGCTTGCTCGCCGCGAAGATTTTATACAATCCTCGAACACATAAACCTACTCTGGCACCACGAGATCATGAATTCATTGCCAAATTTTACGGGTCTTTACACCGAAATACTTCAAAATTTTCCGGGGTGTCACAAGGGACATCAATACGGATTGGAATATTTGCTGCAGGAATCTGTGATTTCGTTATCTTTTTCAATACATAAATGCGTCTAACATTTGATTTGTTATTTTCTGCAAATGAATAATATCTTGCACTATTTTTTCACAACTAGAGGACGTGGATCAAGATGAGACAATGATGGATTTTTCACCGAACTTTCCCATTTATTTTCTCCAATTTCTCCCCCTTATATTGGAAAAAATGCCTCATCAAATCGACAATCTGCAAATCGAGCAATGAAAAAATCTCCCGTTAATGTTTCGAGGTAGCGAATAATGGAGGGTGTGATCTGGCTGTGCTATAGCCACATATACTGCGCACCACAAAATTCTTAAATAGGATATATTTATGATAATTTGTCGGTCTAAGACAAACTAAGCGTTGCAGCATGCAAAGTGGCATGACCCCAAACAGAAGTGAGTAATCTCATTTTCATGAGTAACGATCTTACTATCAATTGCAGACGTTTAATGAAAGACTCTGCAAGGCCATTTTGCATGTGAACATGAGCTACAAGATGTTCCACTTTTATCCCAATTGATAACCAATAATCATTAAAAGCTTGGGATGAAAACTCAGCAACATTGTCAAGTGAATAAACTTAACTGGATTATCGTGAAACTATGCCCGTAATCGAATTATTTGTGCTATTAATTTTGCAAACGCTAGGTTGTGAGATGATAATAGGAACACATGAGACCATCTAGAAGATGCATCTATTAAGACCATAAAGTATCTAAACGACCCACTAGGTGGGTGAATAGGTCCACAAATATCCCCTTGTATACATTCCAAAAACGCAGGGGACTCAATCCAAATCTTTGTTGGTGATTGTATAATAATTAACTTGCCTTGATAATAAGAAGTGCAAGAAATTTCATTATGTAAAGAATATTTAAATTCTTTAGTGGATGCCCATTTAAATTTTCTATAATTCGTCTCATCATAATTGATCCTTGATATCCCAATCGATCATGCCAAAGTAAAAAAGTATTGAAATCGGTAATCTTTTGGTTTACGATAGAATGTGTCTCAATTGCACTAATTCTTGTCCAATACAGGCCACAAGACAAAGATGGGAACTTCTCAATAACCCTTTTCTCGCCAGATACATTCTTGGTAATGATAAGATATTCGAGATTATACTCATCTATTGTCTCAATATGAAATCCATTTTGACGGTATATCTTTAAAACTCAACAAGTTCCTCTTTGACTTGGAGGAGAATATTTAATGCTCTATGATAAGTATTGTTCCATTAGGTAGAGTTATAGTGGCTCTTCTAGAGCTTTCAATTTGATTATTACTACCAGGAATTGTAGTAATATCTGCCTTACACATACCTAAATGAGAGAAAAGTTTCTTCTCTTTAAATATTGTATGTATCGTAAATGAATCAATTAAGCAAATATTTTTACCATTGAACTGTGATCCAAGTTTGCTTTGAGAGATATCCATTTTTGCTTACCATGGTTTGACATACAAAAAGAATTATATGAATAAATATTAGTATTTTCAGAGAAAAGAAAAAATATAAAGTTAAACCAATGATTCAATAGTGACTCATTGGTTTAACTTTAGCCTCTTGGAATACATTCCATAACTGCAGCCTATTCTACAAGCATTACCTGCGATCATCATGTGAGAGTTATGGAAAAGAATGAACAGTCAGTAATATGGTGAGGTGGTGACAATTAGTCGAGTTATATATCATGTTTCTACTACCTTACAGTCTCTTGTCAAAGTAAGGAAACCTACTATGCAAAATGTACCTCATAAATGGCCTGACTTAATACAAAAATTGGAGCAATATACTCCAGCTTTGAAGGTAACAAAAGTAATATGGGAATTCCCTACTGAAGGATGGATCAAGGTCAATACAGATGGTGCGAGTAGGGGAAATTCTGGAAGGAGTTCCGTAGGCTATGTGCTGAGAGATGAGGAAGGAGATGTAATTTTTGCACTAGGAAGGGAGATACCACAGACTACAAATAATGAGGCAGAGGCTATTGCAATTCTGGAGGCAATGAGATACGGTGTTGACCACCGAGTAACACATATTATGCTGCAAACAGATTCTTTGCTCTTAAAGAATGTATTAGAAGGAAAGTGGGTAGCCCCTTGGAATGTGAATGAGTATGTTGAGGAGATCAAAATGCTAATGGAGGAATGCAATGTTCGAGTTTCTCATTCTCTGAGGGAAGGCAATAGTCTAGCAGATCACTTAGCCAATCATGCATTGGATAGTGGGGATATTGAGGCTCATGGCTTTGCACAACTTGACTCACAAGGTAGAAGGATTGTGAATTCAGATAAATTGCAATGTCCTTATTTGAGGGTGAAGGCTGCCAAGAACTAGAGGGGAAACAGATGGATATCAAAGGGATGAAAGGAAATCAATGGGAATACCGTGATCAAATCTGTAGAGAGGAGATCAAAGTGCACAATGTTTTCACTAACATCGTGTTCTTTTTTGCAGGGATCATTACTGTAAACATGCCTCACCAGATGACCTAACTTGTATGGGTGGTATTAGCACTATGTGCTCATTCCCAGGTAGTGAAGTCAGTGGTGAGCACAAGCATGAAAGCATGGAGAGACTCCGGTGGTCTAGGGAAGGCAATTGGGGTTTGGATTTTTGATTTTTGAACATCTGATCTAAGCAGGAGTACCTGCTACAGGAAGGTACAAAGAAGGAATTTGCACCACTAGAGATGCAAGAGAAGGCTGCCCAGTTTTTTGGTACATGGCAGGTTCATTGTCCGACATCAACAAAAGGGAATAATGAAGGTATTGGGAAATCTTCTCAGTACATTCCAAGAATGGTGCCGCACAATGAATACAACAACACACAGCTGGAGCAGGAGGATTTTTGGAAACACACTCGATCATCATGCTCATAGAAGAGGAGACAACTGGAGCTTACACAAGTGATCACCATGCTCAAATCCTTATGGAGGAGAACATGTTGATGAGATTTTTTATTAACAATGTTTTCTTTTTTGCATCTAAAGTTACTGTCCCTATGCCCTACTATGTGATCGACTCTCAGTTGGTGGTAATAGTGAAATGCACTCATTCCACTGGGAGGAAGTTAGTGGTAGGCAAAAGCATAGAATTAAGGAAGAGTACTCTGCTGCCATCTGATTTATGCAGGTACTGTTGGCAAGTAAATACAAGAGCATTTGAGGTGTTTAGAGTTCATATCCAAGTGCAGATCAACACCTCAATATCATATGAAGCGAGGCACCTAATGGAAACGATATTGCAGTCATGCCCTATCCTTTGCCCAACTCACATTTGGTGTGTACTCAATCCAATGGGAGGGAACCTGGGGTAGGCACAAGCGTGACAATAGATTTTTACTGGAGTGTGCTAGGTTGTTACAACAACATGGGGGAATGTTGGCATGATAATTCTCACATACAATGCTCCATGATGGTAAGGAATGTAATCGACCTAGCAATCAGCTACAATATGCATGAATTAAAGGATGTCCAAATTCACAAGTTGCACATACTCCCAGTTCTTGGACGAGGCAGTGCTGTTCAAATGGCCTATATGGAAGAACTGCAATGCAGAAAAAGGAGAAGCTCTTCAGTGTCATCAGGCAGAATACACAAAGAACACAATATGGGAGGAATATCTTTCTTTCTTTCAGAATAGGATCATGCTCGAAATATGGACGCCAAAATACATAAAAATCACGAGTAACAGGAATTACAACGATTCTGAGGGAAGAATTAGAGCTGATCAGGTTGTTGGATGTAACACTGACAACGCAAAGAAGAATATACAAAATAGGATCACGGAAAGTTAAGCTCCACAACGGGGGGAAAGAAATGCCAGATACACCATTCTCGGTGGTGAGGGTCTACCGAATATGGACTGCAATGTGCACTACTACACTATCTACCAACTGGAAAGCCAATTTGAATCAAAGGAAGATACAAATAGTAAATGAAAAGAGAAGGAAGACTGCTTCACAGATTTATACAACACGTCAATATAAATGTCAGGATTTTGCAGCAGTTATCAGATACAACAGGCAACATAAGGTATACAATAAGTACTAGAATGAATGCTTGGCTCAAGCAGATACCAAGGTTACTGACTCCACTGGAGTAGAATTGAAGGAACGCAAGATCATCATACGGATAAACTTGGTGCAAGCTTGGAAGGGCAATGCAATACGCATGTGCCCAGTCACTTCAAACAAAAAACAAGAATTACTTCCTGAGCATTTAAGTATCGCAATATTCTGGTTACTTCACAACTACAGAGGAAAGTTACTGGATAAAAGCAAGCGAGGAGTTGAACAAATCAACAGGACAAGAAAAAATGAGAAATCCTTCAAACACCCACGTAGGTCTATCATGAGGAAATGTTTTGTCAGCAGATACAAAGCAAATGCAGCAGCAACTTTGGAATATATTTCAATACATTCAAGTTCATGTACGTTGATGCAAAAAGCAACTGGCCATTTGTGCAAAGCGCGAATAACATCCATGGACTTCAAGTGTGCTAGACAGTACACATAATGACTGGGATGGTTATTGATTTTTTATTACAGCTAATTTTTATTAGTAGTTTATAAATAGCTTAATCAGTAATATCACGGTTGAGATCATTACTCAACTGTGGTAATAGGAGCTATGTAATTTCAATGCTTAAGTTCTTACATTATTTAAACTTCATGACTTTTGTATTTTTTTTCCTTTTTAGATATATATAAAAACTAGCCCTAGGCACCTAGCCTAGTGAATTTGCTAAAACAAAATAGTGACTTTTAATGCAATTTCGAGCAAACTCTAATTATGATACAAATAATTCCATAGATGAAAATAATGCAATTATTTTTAGGTTGTCATATGATTTTAAACCACGAAAAACTTAAGTACTATTAATACACATGAAACAATGAGTGTGCAAATAAAGGTAACTAAACGCAAAAGTAGACAATAAACTTCATGTTAAAAACATGACCAACGTTCATAAGGTATATAATAAATAAAATGACGAAATATTGTAGTCATATTAACGAGTTACCATAAATTCTAGATTATACAATGGTTAAGAAACAAAATAGTTTCCTAAAATATGCTAAATAAAAATGGTCAAAGTCTTACAAGTAACCTCTTAATTGACATCCTTCTTGAAGAAAAGGTTAATGGCGTTTTATTAGAACTCCTATTACTAGGCTTACAAACCGATTGCTTGAACAAAATGCGGCATTCATACTATCGGTACTTCAAATAATTAAGTCATATTGACACAAAAACTCCAACATTTGTTTGGTACTAATTTTCTATGTTAAGTGGAATAATATAATATTAGCACATAAGATTAGAAGAGTTACTTATCTCGAACAAGCCGAATCCAATGTCGAGCAAGCTAAACAATGCTCCAGAAATTCCATTCCGCGCGTATCAACTTCCGAACGGCTCGAATCTAGTCACAATTAATTTGATTCAGTCAACACAAATTATAGGAATATATTCCATATAAAAATATTAATATTTCCACAAAATCTAAAATTACACTCAAAAATCGCCCATGGGGCCGACGTCTCGAAACCCAACAAAAGTTATAAAATATGAAAACCATGAGTCCAACCATACAAATTTTTCTCAAATCCGACATCAGCTCGACCATCAAATCTTAAAATTAACCAAGAGGGTTTTCACAAATTTCCAAACTAATTCACCAATTAAATGTTAAAAACAACTATGGATTCGGGTAATTTGACCAATATTGAGTTAAGAATACTTAACCTGTTGTTTTACTTGAAAATCTCCTAAACATCGCCTATTCCCGAGCTCCAAATTGGTAAAAATGGAAAATGGGACGAAGTCCAATTTTTAGAATTTAAACTCTCTGCCCGGTCATTTCTTCTATGCGATCGCGGACCAAGTCCCGCGAACGCGAAGCACACATTTCCACTGCCAAAATTTATCCTATGCGATCGCTGGTTTGTTCACGCGATCACGAAGCACAAAAGAAACTCCCAAATTTGGCCTTCACGAACGTGGTTAAATCCACACAAACACGTATTACTGATGCACAAACCTACACAATCACGGACTGATCCATGCGATCAGGAAGAGAAACTTTTCGTGACCCCTGGTGCCTCACTTCCTCTTCGCGAACGCGGTTTTGCCCACGCATTCGCGATGCATTCTCTCTTCCCAGCTACGCAATCACGATTCTCCCCACGCGATCGCATGGAACAAAAACACAGCAGCCCCAAGTAACCTTACGCGATCGCAGACCTTCTCACGCGATCGCGTAGAAGGAAATCAGATACAGATATTAGAAAATTTCCAACAACACTCCAAGTCTAAAAATTAATCCGTTAACCATCCGAAACACACCCGAGACCTCCGGGACCTCAACCAAATATACCAACAAGTCCCAAAACATCATGCGAACTTAGCTGAAGTCTCAAATCACATCAAACATTGCTAAAACACAAATTACACATAGATTCAAGCCTAATGAACTTTGAAACTTCCAATTCCTACAAACGACATCGGAACCTATCAAATCACGCCCGATTGACCTCAAATTTTGTATATAAGTCATAAATGACATAACAGACCTATTTTAATTTCCAGAATCATGTTCCGACCCCGGTATCAAAAAGTCAACCCCCGGGTCAAACTTCCCAAAAATTTAACTTTCGTCATTTCAAGCCTAATCCCACTACAAACATCCAAAGAATTTTTCGGATACACTCCTAAGTCCAAAATCACCGTACGGAGCTATTGGCGTCATCAAAGCTCTATTCCGGGGTCTTTACACATAAGTCAACATCGGGTTAACCTTTTCAACTTAAGTTTTCTATTTTGAGACTAAGTATCTCAATTTATTTTAAAACCTCACCGGACCCGAACCAATTACCCCGGAAAGTCATATAACAACTGTAAAGTACAAATTGAGCAGTAAATAGAGGAACAAGGCTATAATACTCAAAAAGATTGGTGGGGACATTACATTCTCATCCTGACCTTCAAATCTCTATTCCACCTTACTACGCACTTAGCCGGGAGTGATTCCTTGTCACTCTTTTCCATATAGGTCTGATAACACAACATAAATGAAGATCATTAATTTAACCTTGTCCTGTAAACCTTGGAATTAAATTTCCAACATTCATAATGTCTTTTCAAGACCCGAACCTTATATCTACACAATTTATAATTCCGAACAAACTGTATTAAGCCATATCCATAATGCAAGATATAATCACATGATATATCACACAACTCGCATACTCGCAACACCTTTCCTGATCATAATAACTACTTCAACTAACACGGTACCTGTATTAAACCCCATATCAAGCCAAACCTCATTCCAAAACCTTCGTACACTGCTGATAACAAAAGAAACACGCAGAATCTCATAACCCTTTATCAGACCAACAAGTCATGGAGCTCTCTCACCCCAACCAGAACCATAATCACTTTCTAAACCGACTTTCAATAATATCCTCCCGAATATACCGTAATCAAACTTGATAGTACCTATTCTAGGTCCAATTACCTTATATTATTAAACACAACTATGCCATAGACATGCTACGTCAATATAACTCAAGCCACAATTGCGCAATCCGTGTACCCATATATGGAAGATGTCTCAAGGAAGAGAACCGTATTGCAAGTTCAACAAGCACCACCACAACCGCAATGTTACAACCAACTCCTAAAATTTCATGATGTGGATAACCATAGGCGCATGTGCACAATTGTAGAGGAAGGAAATTAATGAATCAGATAAATTATCATAGAAATAAAATTCCCACACACGGTACGGACAACTCACGTGCCAATAATATGAATCATCCGGCATGGTCACAGACCTCCAATCCCAGCATATCATACATGAACAGTTAAACAAGTACACTTGTATATATGATAATGAAATAAGATTCTCATGCTCCCGGGCTGGTATAAATAATACGTCATAGTGTAAGCATGTGCAAAGTCTGCTATCACACTTCAAATCGGCAAGTTAACACAGAAGTAGTAACTACCAAGTTTACTTAGGGAATTAGCCTCTTTGTAACCTCAAGTATAGCTCAGATAGTTCTCAACAAAGGTAAAAATACGAGAAACATTATAACTTTATGCTTAACAGTCAACTCTAGGCATATCATAGCCTAAGCATTCTTCCGAGCACGGATACTTGCCCTGATGCCCGCACATGGGCTCAAACCTCACATATGTACTCATTCATAGCGCGTAGCTCTCACAAATAATTAATGCAACTAGTGCCTCCACTGAGTTTAAATAATGCTCACCTCAAACAGGCCGCAACCCTGAAATAATATGCTTATGAGAACTCCCAATCTCCAAATTCATAGAACAATTGAACTACTGTAACTGATCCTAACTCGAGTACTCGAATGACTATCACATCTTTCTTGCACGATCATCCCACGAGGAATATTTTCATAATTCTTCTATGCCACATAGAAATAATTTCAAGATCAACAGTCTATTAACCAGGTGAGTACCACAATATCCATGAGCACCCATAAGTGAAAACACAATGCGCCTTCTAAAATGCGCACCCTTCTCAGGAATTATCGGGCAGATATATAACATTCATCTAAATATCTGAAATTGACCATGTTGTCCAAAATTCAGGACCTTCCTTTCAAGACTGAATTGCCACCTTGTACATTTAAATCTTAAGCCCGCACAACACACCGCATCTATCATGCCATCATGTAACAAGCATAAGAATTCCATTATCAACTCTGGTAACTAGCAAATTACATACCCGGTAAGTTGGGAACCTTTCTCTTGCTTCATTCCAGGAGAAAATCACAATACACAACACGTTCCCCACACCGGTAGAAAATATCCTGCACAACCCATGGTAGAAACCACCAAGAACACTTTGAAATCCACTTGTACATAATCAATCTATCAGAACTGAATCTCTCTAACTCGACCAAGCCACGCAGGTCACCAAACCCAAGAATATTGCCACCAAAACATCTGTAACGTCTTACCACATTATAATTACCCAAAAGAAACGAGCATACCATTACCATGCTGGTCTATCCTACTACCAGTTGTTATATTTTCTCCGAGTTTCTTCTGAATAACCCTCAAGTTGACACTTCTCCTTGTCAGAATACTACGATCCTTACCCAATGCTCACTAAGGCACATAAGCCACTGTATTCTTCTTAAGCACCTCCATAAATACCACAACAGAGACACCCATTCTTAAGGACCTTATGTGAGTTTAAAATTGTTCCTATTTCCTTTCTTGTACTGAAATGTAGAATCCATAGTCAAAAATAATTACTGCAAGTCCCGATACCATCAAATGTAAATAAACAATTCTAGTGACATACAAATTCAAGAAATTTTCAATTGCCACATATACATTTTGAACCCATTAGAACCTTCTCGAGAGTCCTCCACTCTGCTCAAATCTAGATTGTACCGATCAACTGGGCTAAAAGATACGTGCCCCATTAACACAACAATACTCGAAGAGGTAACCCTGCCTTAACACCATAGATCAAGTTCATACTTAGTTCGTACTACATCATTAACAATAACAACCCACTTATCCCATAATTTCAATATACTCATAAGGTGTAATATAACCCATATCCAGGAATTTTCTTACTCGAATCCTCCTCGATCCCAACCTCTGCTAAGTAAAAATTAACCCACAAATATGCCTCGGACCTAAACTAAACTTTTACATATAACAATGAAATTGAATTATAAATAGCAGGCTCCCCCACTTGGCTAAAAGCCATGGATTAAAGCACTCGATAGCTCACAATACACATACTTTATTACTCCCATAATACTATAGTTAATTCAACAAAAATTCTTCTCAAGCTCGAGCAACACCAACCATAAAATATCTCAATCATCCGCTAAGATCGCATTTATTCTCTTAACATTCAAGTCAACTTTCTTACCCAGATTCAATTTCAAATCTCAACACATACACTCCGATGGTAGAAAAGAAACTCTTGAGTCACAAGTACACTTTATTTGTCACATTCAACCCATCTGAACATATCCCGCAGTCACATCATACTTATCATATAGCCATTCAATCGCTCATCGAGCCAAAAATTCCACTCATGGGGACATTACCGGACATAGAGGTCAAAATGTAAAAGTTCCAAAAATTGAAACTACTGAGTCTAAGATGCGGTCTAAACCTGGCCTCATGTACTCTAGACTGGCCTATCACCAAAACACAGAATACACATCTCGCACGTCATCCCTGAAGTCACAAGTTGGGGATGCACAGCTGATACCGAGTGCTCACATGTGCACACGAATACGTGGAATGAATTCAAAAAGTTATATTTCAACCTGAATCAATTCCGCACGATAAGGAAATAAAGATGGGAAATTATCCTAAATGCCTTGTAGCCTCTCGAAGATAAGTATGGATGTCATCATACAGATCCACAAGACTCTACTAGATACTTGCTCATGATTTGTAGAACCTATGAACCTAGAGCTCTGATACCAATCTGTCATGAGCCAAAACCCGACTAGTCGTGATAGCACCTAACCCAACCTGCTAGGTAATCCAATTAGCAACTATCCAATTCCAATAGTATTTAATAGGACAATTAAGTAAAAGAGATTATTTGAATCCTATACATTTTCCAAGGACTGCTAGTATAAATCATGAGCTTCTAAGATTAGAATTTACAAAGCTGGTGTGAAATAAAAATACGCCATTTGTTTGAAATATATATAAACAGATTAATAATTCTGGAGCTACCATGAACAAGGGGAAGCGATGACATGAACGCAGGTACATCTTCATATCCAGCTCCCGCCGTAGGAAGTAACGTCAACATCAGAAATTTACACGCAAGGTGCAGAAGTGTAGTATGAGTACAAGCGACCCCATGTACTCAATAAGTGACAAACCTATCCTTAGGTTGAAAGCAGGGACGAGCTTGTACCAATGTCAGAGTCCAACTCCAATAACCAACAATAGTTCATAACAACATAAATAAAGTAATAAAAGAAGTAACCCAAAGAAAAATGCTCAGCTAAATCATGATTTCTAAAAATCGTTCTGCCTTTCAAGTGTATCAGTGAAAACCCAAGTCGTTTACCGATGTTGCCAAAAATATGAAAGTTTGAAAACAGTAATTTTCCCAAAAATCCTTTCAACAATAAATAAGATGTTTCATTTTCTTTCTAGATAGCCAGTGTAAAAATGCATCAGTATGCACATATGTAAATATGTGTGAGAAGTCATGAATGACGTGATACTGTACAATATAAGAAAAATGCATCTCTATGCCTGTATGTCATGTGTGCATGTCAATGCTATGTATCTCAGAGGTGAACTCATGTACTCACACTCTCAGAGTATTCAATCACTCAGTACTGTATATGGCCAATCCACCTCAGGGAAGATCCATCCCAATATATATACATCAATCGCACTTACTGGGGGTGTGTGCAGACTCCGGAGGTGCTCCTTAAGCCCAAGTGCTATAAACTGCACGGACAACTCAAGTGCTATAATAAGCCAATCTGACCTATTGCGGCGTGCAACTCGATCCCATAATAATAAAGTATATAAAGCCAATATGGCATGCTGCGGCATGTAACCCGATCCTATAAATATCCTCACAATCAGGCCCTCGACCTCACTCATTTATCAATCTCTCCACTCTCTCGGGCTCACAATGTCAGGAAATTAGCCCAAAAATGATGATATGATATGTCAATATGTAGCAACAGATATTGAGATATGATATGAAATGAATGAACATGACTGAGTATGAAATTGCAATGTAAGCAAATAGCTCCCCAATCATAACGACCTCAATGGGTCCCAACAGAATAAGCATGTAGTCTAGACATGGTTTCTAACATGAATCACAACTCGATAACCCTAATACGTAGATATTTTATAATTTCAAATAAGTTCAGGTAACCACACAGTACCACAAGAATAACGGTGTCACAGCTCACACGATGCACGCCCACACGCCTGTCACCTAGCATGTGTGTCACCTCAACATAAAACAAATAATATGTATAATCAAGGTTCATACTCTTGGATCCAAGATTAGAAGATTTACGTACCTCAAACAAGCCGAATCCAATGTCGAGAAAGCTAAACAATGCTAAAAACAGTCCCATTCCATGCGTATCAACTTCCGAACGGCTCGCATTTAGTTACAATTAATTTGATATAGTCAACACAAATTATAGTAATTTATTCCATATAAAAAAGAAATTTCCACAAAATCAGAAATTACACACAAAAATCTATCCTGGGGCCAATGTCTCGGAACCCGACAAAAGTTACAAAATATGAACGCCTATTCAACCAGGAGTCCAACCATATAGATTTTTCTCAAATCTGACATCAACTTGACCCTTAAATCTTAAAATTAAACCAATAGGGTTTTCATAATTTTTCAACTTAATTCACCAATTAAATGTTAAAAATAACTATGGATTCAGATAATTTGACCAATATTGAGTTAACAACACTTACCCCATTGTTTTTCTTAAAATTCTTTCAAACATCGCCTATTCTTGAGCTCTAAATCGGTAAAAATGAAATATTCATCCCATTTTTAGAACTTAAACTCTCTGCCTGGTCATTTCTTCTATGCTATCGAGGACCAAGTCACGCGATCGCGAAGCACACATTTCCACTGCTAAAAATTGACCCTATGCGATCACAGATTAGTTCACGTGATCGCGAAGCACAAAAGAAACTGCCCCTAAATTTGGCCTTCACGGACGTGGTTGAATCCACGCGAACGCAGATCACTGATACACAAATCTACGCAATCAAATACTGATCCACACGATTGTGTAGAGCAACTTTTCGTGACCCCCTGGTGCCTCACTTCCTCCTCGCGAACGCGGCTTTGCCCACGCATTCGCGATGTGTTCTCTATTCCCAGCTACACGATCGTGATTCTCCCAATGCGATCGCATAGAACAAAAATTCAGCAGTCCCAAGTAACCCTACATGATCGCATACTTTCTCACGCGATCGCGTAGAAGGAAACCAGATACAGATATCAGAAGATTTCCAGCAACACTCAAAGTCTAAATTTTGATCTGTTAACAATCTTAAACTCACCCGAGGCCCCCGAGACCTCAACCAAATACACCAACAAGTCCCAAAACATCATACAAACTTAGTTGAAGTCTCAATTCATATCAAACAATGCTAAAATACGAATTACACATAGATTCAAGCCTAATAAACTTTGAAACTTCCAATTCACACAAATGACATCGGAACCAACCAAATCACGTCCGATTGACCTCATATATTGCATACAAGTCCTAAAAGACATAACGGACCTATTCCAATTTTCAGAATTGGGTTCCGACTCCGATATCAAAATATCAGCCCCGCTGTCAGACTTCCTGAAAATTAAACTTTCGCCATTTCAAGCCTAATTCCACTACGGACATCTAAATAATTTTCCGGACACGCTCCTAAGTCCAAAATCACCATACGGAGCTATTGGCATCGTCAAAACTCTATTCTGGGGTCGTTTACACATAAGTCAACATCGAGTCAACCTTTTCAACTTAAATTTTCAATTATGAGACTAAGTGACTCAATTCATTTCAAACCCTCACCAGACTCGAACCAATTACCCCGACAATTTATATAACAACTGTAAAGTATAAATTGAGTAGTAAATGGAGGAATGAAGTTGTAATACTCAAAACGATCGATCAGGTCATTACAATTCTACTGTTAGTTCAGGAGTTATGATGAATTCGTGTATTCTCACATAGAGGCATGATAGTTGCAGTTAGAGGCATGGGAATTTGAAAGTTGATGATCAAGGTTGTAGTTCGGTGTTGATAATAATGTCACGAGCTCGGATGAGCAGAGGAAGAATTCAGATGTTTAGAGTAAGCTAGAGTTATTTTAGTGTCGCCGAGAATAGTGTTCTGTGGAAGAGGCATTGTGTACTGATTTGCGGATTCTTGATCTACTTTACGGAATTAGTACAGTTGGTGGTATGGATGTGTGTACTTGGCTACCTGGGCGGAAGGTCATGGGAGCGTACCCACTGGGAAATTGTATGAGTGTGACATGCTAGTCATTTGATTGTTAAAGATAGGAACCAAGTACGGAGATTTTTGGTACTATCGTTAATGTGAGAGCTTATGCCTAGAAGGAGCTCTATTCCTTTGGTTGTGAACTGTGGGGGTTGTGACAGATTGAGACAGCTTGATCACTCGCACATATGTTAATATCGCATATAGCTTGTGGTGTCATATGAGCAGGATGGCTCTCAAGATGCAGGTCATTTATCGCACCTTAGTCGTGCTTGGGTTTTGTGTCGTATTGCTATCTGTCTCCCCAAAGTTGTATTTTTTGCACTTGGCATGCTTTTGGTCGATATTCGGTATTCCGTAGGTAGAAGCATTATGTCTTGATGGGTATGTCCTTACTTATTGTTATGAGTAGATCGGGTGGCACACCGCTACGGGTACGTTATTTGGATCGGGTTGCACGTCACAACAGTGTTATGTTGAGTACGGTTCCCTATATCTATTCCTGCATATTTTGTTTCCCATCCTCTAAGAATGGTTCATAGCATTTGTTAGACAGTTTTATTTGTTCTACGGACTGGGTAATTCTTTTACAACATTCGTCCTTCCTTATGTGTCATATTCGAGTTATAGCTTGTTGGTGTATTGATAGTGTCATATGATATTTGATTAAGTGTTTGAGGCGACTTATTGCATGAGCAACTTGTACTGGGTGAGAGAGATTATTGGACCTGAAATTAGTGCAATCAAATTTATATACGATATATTTAAGAGCAAATATCATTATTCAGTTCAGAATGACGTAATGGTTCTTGTCCGAAGGAGAGACTCTATGATTTGTTGATTCGGCAGGTAGTTATGAGTTTCTACATGTATCTTTCATCATGGCAGTATTATGAGAGTTGGAACGAGATTTATATACATAATGAGAGGTATTGCGGGCATCAGATTTGCGAAATTACAGCTATTGTGGTCGGAGGATGTTATTATGGGCATGTGAATTATGCGGGGCATGGTGTGAATTCAGAAAAAGGTGTACGATCATGTTTTGGCACATTGTGCGGTGATTGGTATGGTGTTCGTATTTTAGAATCAGGTATTGCAGAGACATTGGGAGGTTGGAATTTGGATCTCAGGCTTATTGACTAAATAAAAGGGAGGACCTTCAGTCCGACTCGGGCTAATGTGCCTAACTAGGTTGTGGTGGCACGGGTAGGTGTACAAGGTATTGCACAGTGATTTTTAGACAACTTCAGAGCAGTTCTTAGCACGTTCGAGGACGAAAATATGTTTAAGTGGGGGAGAATCTTACCACCCGACTGGTCGTTTCGAGCTCTAGCGCTTCGTTCGGTGGTTTGAGGCTTTGAGTAGCTTCACTTCAGGTATTATGACTTGTACGTGTGGCCGGGATTGAATTTCGATAAGTTCGGGATTGATTAGGAAAGAAATTTATAATGTCTGAAGCTTTAAGTTAGAAGAATTGTCTAAGTTGTGACTTTTTAGTAAATGATCTCGGAATCGGGATTTGAAGGTTCTAATAGGTTTGTATGATGATTTCGGACTTGGGCGTATGTTCGGGTTGAGTATTGGATCACCTAGAAGCATTTCAGCGCTTATTACGAAAGGTTGGTACTTTAAAAGTTTAAGAAGTTCTTAAGTTTGTCTTAAAGTGGATTCTAATGTTATCGATGTCTTGAGTGGGTTAGTATTGTGATTCATAACTGGTACGCAAAGTTTGGAATCATTCCAGAATGTTTTGGTATGGTTCCGACGTGTTCATCAAAGTTTGGGAGTTTGAAAAGTATTAAGAATTATTTTACTCATCGTTTCATAGTTTTGATGTTGTTTGATGTGATTTGAGGCCTCGATCAGGATCGTGTCATGTATTGGGAATGGTTGGTATGATTGGACGGGGTCCCGGGGGCCTCGAGTTAGTTTCGAATAGGATTCAGATCGATTTTAGCCTTGATGGAGTTGTTGGGAATTTCTGATGCTGGTGTAACCGATTCTACGAAGGTTTGGTCATAGAAGCGAGGTGAGGCTCGCAGAAGTGGATTGGGCAGCATGGGCATGAAGTCGCAGACGTAGAGGCGAGTAGCGCACCTACGTGTGTGCAGAAGCGAGGCTATGCCGCATGTGCTGGCAATTGCGCAGATGCGCTAGGCTGTGTCGCACCTGCGGTTGCATAGGAGTGGAAGAATTTCCGCAGATGCGATGGGCTGCTGACAGTGAGCTCTTGCAGGAGCGAGAAAGTTTTCGCAGAAGCGACTACTTTTCCAAATATGCGAGAGGTCGTCTGGGCAGAGGTGTTCTTTTAAAAAGCGAGATTTGTATCATTTTCTCTCATTTTCACTTGGTTGGGGTGATTTTGGAGAGCTTCAAGGGGTGATTTTAATCAAGCAATACAAGGTAAGTGATTCCCACCTATTACAAGTTAAATACATGGTTTGTATAAGGATTTAAACATGTAAATTAGTAGAAATTGTGGGGGGTTTTGTAGAAAACCTAGAATTTGGTATTTTTGGATTTTGACAACAAAATTGGACTTGGAACTGATAATAAATTATACATTTGAGTTCGTAATATTATGGGTAATGTTTATCTTTGAATATTTTCAGAATTCGAGCACGTGGTCCCGAGGGTTTATTTTATAGACTCTTCGAGCAGAGTGGGGAATTATTATGAATTGAATTATTATGAGCATTAGAGTATATTTTGATTGGTTTTCACCTTGTTCGACTAGTTGTGGATCGAGGAGCATCAGTTTGAAGTGTTAGAGAGGCTTTGGAGCCGGATATGGATCTTCGGAGCAAGGTAAGTCTCCTGTCTAACTCTGTGATGGGGAAACAATCCCTAGGTGATGTATTTATTATGTGCTACTTGTTACAGGGGCTACGTACGCACAAGGTGATGAGAGTCCGTGCGTAGATAGATTCATGTTATGTCCGAGTAGACTTAGGTTCCCTCCATGCTATAACTATATTATTTGAGTTGTCTCTTGCCTATTAAATTCCTTTATTTTATGATGCGACTTGAGAGTGGACTTGTGTAGAGTGATTGAATTGTTGTGATAACCCGAAAGGTCATATTTAAATTTAATATTCATTTCTGTGTTCTTAAACCTCAAATAACACCATTCAACTTTCCTAGACTTGTGTGCGTAGTTCGAAAAAGTTTTCGGGAAGTTTTTATGTAAAATAGTGCTTCAAACCTCATTTGAGTTGATTTCGTTCAACATATTGAGCAGATGGACCCTGATCAGTATTTTGACAGTTTCGGTAGGTCCGTACCGTAATTTGGGACTTGGGCGTATGCCCGGAATTTAATTTGGAGGTCCCTAGTTTGAGTTATAGATTCAAAAAGTTTGACCGTGGATTTGTCTTTATTGATATCGGGGTCGGAACCCGATTCTGGATATTTGAATAGCTATGTTATGTCATTTATGACTTGTGCGCCAAATTTGAAATCATTCCGGATTTGTTTAATATATTTCGGCATGCGTTTTGTAAATTGAAAAGTTTGAAGCTCAAAAGTTCGAGTCGAGGTGTGAATTGTAATTTCAATGTTATTTGAGGTGATATTTGACCCTGAATAAGTCCGTATTATATTACAGGACTGGTTGGTATAATTGGAAGAGGTCAAGAGTGGCTCGGGTGAGTTTCAGACGTGTTTCAAATCATTTTTGTAAAACTATGCAGGTCCAATTCTGGTGTTTTGCACCTGCGAAAAAGGAGCCACAAATGAGCAGCTGCTTTTGCGAGAAGCTGGTCACTTCTACGACCTGGGCACTAGCTAGCTCTTTCACTTATGCAGAGAAATGAGGCGCAGATGCGCGACCGCTTCTGCGAAGGCCCAAGCGCTTATGCAGTCATTTGGTCGCTTCTGCGATGTCGCAGGTGCAATATTGAAGTCCGCAGATGTGAAATTTCGCCTAGCAGCCTCACTTCTCAAATGCGAGATTTTTATCGAAAATGCGAGCTCGTAGATGCGGAACTTTTGCCCGTACATGCGAAAAAGCCTGGACATAACCCATAAAATCGAGAGTTAGCCATTTTTGCTCATTTTTGAGTTTTAAGTCTCAGATTTGGGCGATTTCAAAGGGGTTTTTCACGACTTCGAACTGGGTAAGTGTTCTTTATCATATATTGATTATATTTCATAAATCCATGGTTAAATGCATTATTTATTTCCGATTTGGGTGGTTAGACTCGTCTCGGAACAGGTGTTCGGATTTCGTGAGTTTTTTCGATATTCGAGATGTGGGCCCTACTGTGGACTTTTGAGATGAATTTTAGATTTTAATTCGGAAAATTAGTAATTTCATATGGAATTAATTCCTACTATTCGTGTTGAGTATATTGGATTGCTTGTGACTAGATTTGAAGCTTTCAGACACCAATTCACGAGGAAAAGGTGTATTGGACTCTTGAGTTGGTTGCAAATCGAGGAAAGTGTCGTTGTTAATCTTGACTTGAGGGAGTAGGACTTATTTGTCTATTTTTTACGTGATTTAATGTGCGGGTACAACGTATATGTGAGGTGATGAGTACTTATGCTTTGTGGTTGAGTCAAAGCATGCGGGTGGAATTTTTTTATGGTGAATAATTGCCTATTTAATTATAATATTCCTGCTTAAGTTATTATTGTTTATTTTATCATCTTTCATGAAATTATTGTTGAATAATTTGGAAGGTGAGGTCGGTATTCTAGTATTGAATTGATTGATAAGTATATATCCTCGCATTTTAATACTCTTCAGAATTTATATTATTATTTTCTTGGTAAGGAAGAGTGTAAAAGCATAAGGGTGATGCCGTGCCAATTTCACATTATTATTTATTGAATTATGAAGTGAGGAAGAGAATTAAAGCAGGAAGGGTGATGCCGTGACATTTTTTAATAGTGTAAAAGCACGAAGGGTGATGCCATGCCAGAAGAGAGTTAAAGCACGAAGGGTGATGTCGTGCCAATATTATTATTTATTTATAAATTCATGGAAAGAATGAGAGTAAAAGCACAAAGGGTGGTGCCGTGCCATTTTCATATTATTAGCTACTCATTTTATCGTTGAAGAATTATTTGGCTGCTACGTGACACTTCTCCTGTTGAAATTTCTATAGCATTCCCCTTCGCATGTTCCCTCCCAAATTTATACATTGTTAATTATTGTGCTATTGTTTCTTCGTATTTGTATATGCTTGTACATGTTGTTTACGTACTTGTCTTGTTTTGTTTACGTACTTGTCTTGTCATAGCCTCATCACTACTTTGTCGAGGTTAGGCTCGACACTTACGGAATACATGGGGTCGGTTGTACTCATACTACACTCTGCACTTCTTGTGCAGATTTTGGAGTTCGTCCCAGCGGCGTACCATAGACTTGCTCAGATTCAGCTACCAAGAGGAGACTTAAGGTATAACTACACAACATCTGCATTTCTGAAGTCCCCTTCTATCTTATCTTAGCTATGTATTATCTTTCAAACAACTTGAATTTTATTCAGACCTTTATTTGTATTATCCTAGTAGCTCGTATACTTGTGACACCAGATTCGGGGTTGTATTTGGATGATTCACTTGTTATGGCCTTCCGCACTTCCGCAGGTTATATACATCTATGGTTCATGTCGTTCGACCCTCGGCAGTGTGCACACAATGATGGATCGAGTTGTACGCATTGGTAGGATTATATACTATACTCTTATGGGAGTGGGCCATTTGCCTCGGTAATAAAATAGAGGTATCTATGGTTCAGAAATATTATGATGGATCGAGCAGTACACCTCATCATTTCTATAAAATACTCTTATGAAATCATGCGTAATAATTGGGAAGAAGGCAGTATATCTGTGAATTTTCCTAATTTGAACTTTGGCGACTTATCTGGTGAGGTCCATTATATATACTACGATTGAGGAGGTAACTACCAGCTGAGAGTTTAAGTTATTGCTGAGAGGAGAATTTTACCATGTATTGGTACTTGTTATTTCGTTTATTTTCTTTGACTCACATCTGTTTACTTCTACAGTATATGTCTTATTGAACCACTAGTAAGTGTTGATGTCGACCTCTCGTCACTACTTCTTTGGGGTTAGGCTAGATACTTACTGGGTATGCATTGATTTATGATGGTAGGCGATAATCTCAGGTTTTAGTCGCTTATTGCATTCTAATTTACTGCACTTTAATTGAGTTTGAGCTTTAATTGTTAGTATTTTGCACTTATTGTGTCTTTCATGACTTCTAGGAGTGATTTCGAGTTATATAAATATGGTCGAACTAATTCAAGTTATTTGGAGATTTGATGTCTGAGTAAAAGCCCAAAGGAACAAGTCAGGATCGTGTTCGGGGGTTGAGGATCACTGTTGGACATCAAAATTCAAGGAAGAATCAACTACTGAAAACATACACTAGTGCGAGGCACTGTGCAATGTAGCAGTGTAAATTTATATCAGAAATTGGGAAAGTTAAGAGGCTACCCATGTGCGTGAGCGCGCACTGGGCAAGCAAAATAGGTAGTATACTTGCCAAAGTGCGTGGCCATATGCGCAAGCACACTCCCAGGTACGCGGCCGCGCACATCCAACTCCGGAAAGTCTCTTGTTTAGGCATGCCCCGCCACCGTCCCATCTAAATGTTTTCCCGTCCCATCCCGTCCTGTCCCATTTATTTGGTCCCGTCCCATTGGATAGCCTTATGCTACACAGGTTTGCAACCAAGGCTTATCAAGTGTAAGATTACCTCCAATTGCAGCTAACAATTTTGAGTTAAAGCAGGAGTTGCTTCCAACTCTTCAAAACCATTGTGTCTTCAGAGGAAAGATGAACGAAGATCCAAACAATCATCTGATAGACTTCAAGGAGATTATGAACACCTTTCAATACAATCGTGTGTCACAAGATGCAGTTTACTTAAGGGCATTCCCCCTCACTCTCAAAGAAGATGCAAAGCACTGGCTTCGAAGCTTGCCTAATGGATCGATTAGAACATGGGATGAGATAACCAGAAAATTTCTTGACAAATATTTCTCATCAGCTAAGATGGGCAAGTTTAAAAGGGAAATCCATAACTTTTTGCCAGAATGAGACTTAAATTGTGTTTGAAGCTTGGGAGAGGTATAAGGAGAGAGTGCGAAAGTGTCAACATAGCGGAATTGAACTCCGAATGCAATTCCATGATATTTGGGATGGATTGATACCGGCCTTACGTAGAACATTGAGCAATGCAGTTGGAGGCCCGCTGATGAAGAAGACCCCCAAAAAAGATAGTCAAAATTCTAGATAAGTTATCTAAAAATGCAAATCAGTGGCCCTCGAAAATTGATGAAAGAAGAAGATCAACTGGTGTTCACCAAGTTGGTGCTAACACATTAGTGTAGGTATAGCTTGATGCCACGGCCAAAGAAATAAGGAAGCTGACCTTAGCTTCGATACATAGTGAGCCCCATGTAGCATATGATATATTTGGAAGAGGGCACCCTACTCATGAGTGTCAAACCTCAATCGAGGAAGTTAGTGTTGTTGGGAATTATAACTTCAATGCAATGGGTCAGAAGCACCCCGATTTTTCATGGAGTTCACTTGGGGGTACTACAAATGCATGGCAATAAAACAATCCCAGATTTCAAGGACAAAGAGCTCCTGGTTTTGTGAATCAGCCGAGGCCGCAGTTCCAGCCTCAACATTCCACTCAGCATGGGCTAGAAGATCTAATGAAGTACTTTATTCCCAAAACATATGAGAGATTAGATGATGATGGTTTAGCTATTAAAGAACTTGGCACTGGTTTGCAAAACTTGGAGAAGCAAGTGGGACAAATTGCAACTGTATTGTCTGAGAGAATCCCAGGTACTCTACCAGCTGACACTTAGAGAAAACACAAAGAAATGGTGAATGTTGTGACCTTGAGAAGCAGGCAAGTGTTTAAATATCTCGCCTATGTCCAACAATAGAGTGTACCTGAAAAAGAAGTTAAGGAGCAGCTGGAAAATAAAGTTGATAAGAAGAAGAAAGGCAAAAAGGAGCTGAGAAAAAGAAGAAGGAGGAAACTTCAATAATGGAAGAATCTAATGAGATCGAGCATATGCCTGCTCTACCCTTTCCCTAAAAGTTATATCGAGAAAGGTTAGACATGCAGTTTGAGAAACTTCTTGGGATGCCGAGGCAGGTTAATGTAAACTTACCATTTGCAGAAGTGTTGTCACCAATTTCACCGTATGCCAAACTCTTGAAGGAGATCCTGACAAAGAAGAGAAAGATAGAAGAGACATCGGTGGTCAAGCTCATAAAGTATTGCAGTGCAATCTTGCAAAACAAACTCCCACAAAAGTGTAGAGATCCAAGGAGTTTTATTATACTTTGATCGTTAGGCACTCTTAATTTTGATAAATCTTTGTGTGATTCTGGTGCCTCAATTAATTTAATGTCTTTGTCTATTTACATGAAATTGGAGAATGAGCTTGGAGAGATAAGGTTTGCACCAATATCTTTGTATATGGCCGACCAAACAACTTTGATACCTGGGGGAGAGTCAAAGATGTTTTAGTTCGGGTAGATAAGTTTGTATTTCTTGTAGATTTCATAGTGTTGAAGATGGAGTAGAACAAAGAGGTCCCCCATTATATTAGAAAGACCATTATTAGTGATATGCAGAGCAATATTAGACATACATGATAGAAAGCTCATGCTTAGAGTGGGTGAGGAGACGGTGACTTTCGAGATGAATGTAGAGATAGGGGTGAAAAAGGAGAAGCCAACTGTAAGTGTTGAATGAAAAGTGAAGAGTTCAAGAGATAAGGCTCCAACGATTGAGATAGATAAGTGTGGGGTATACCCCAAGAAGGCTGAGAAGAAGTTGTCTACGTGGATGTGTGCACTAGTTCGGGCACGAAGAATGGAGCCCGACTTTGACTCAGAATCCGACTATAGATTCAGGGACGTTTCCTTTACCTTATGCTTTTTTAATTGTGTGTCGTGGGGACATGCCACAACCTAAAGTGTGGGGTGGGGGATATATTTGTTTGTATGTTGTATGTATATGTATTTCCTTTTACTTAGTTGTAGTAGTTTGATAGAAAAATAATTTTAAAAATCATAAATATTTTAAATTTTTTTATTTTTCCCGACGATGGATATAATTCTACGGGTTTTTTGAGGGATTAAATTCGAAAGGAAAAGACAAAAAGATTTTCTCTTATTAGGTAGTGTATTAATTCTCCCTTGGTTTTTTTGTGTGTCATGATTCTTTTTCAAGGGTGTAGTTAATTTATGTTTTGTAGAATAGTAGGAAACCTTGTGCTATGATTTGAATTGGAAACAATATCTCTTAACTTTTTTATGCCTTGAGAATAGTAAGTTCTTTAGTTGTGATGCTTAGGCTCAGTTTTTGACTCTTGCATAAGTACCGTAGTTTGTATAAGTTTAATTTTGTTTAACTGCTTTGACTAGAGTATCTTGATGAGTCCGATCCTGAGTGAGTTATGTGACAGGTGTGTGTGAGGTTTTGTGTTATTCTGTGCATTGCATTTGATGTCTAGAATCTGCCCCGTGTAAACGCAAAGCGAACTAGTACGTTTATGTAGTCTTGGAAGTGATATAGGCATTCGTTGTTGGGCCAGTTATATGCTTTTACCCACCTAATTGTTATATATCTTAGTTAACCCCTTTGATCCTGTAATCCTGTTTCTTTAGCAACTACATTACAAGCCTTACCTATTTGTTTAAATTGACCATTTATTTGAACCTTTTACCTCTCGTGAGCACTTGAAATTGTTATGAACTTTGTAAAAGTTGAAGTGTGGGGTGATTGGGTTGGTTTTTGAGTGGAACTAATGAAATAAGGAGAAAGGTGCACTATTTTGAAAAACGTAAGAGCCACTTAAATTGAGAAAGAAAATATTATAGTTGTATTGTTATGAAAATTATTCATTGATAAGTGGTAAATCTTGATGTAATTGTGCTTAAATAAGTGGGGAGTTAATATATATTGATGTGAAGGTGGACTCTTGGTTTGACATAAGTGTGGGGTTTTGAAAACAAAAGGAATTTATGTATTAAAGTGCTTAGGGAGATATAGTCACTCTTATATCTAAATGTATCCCACTCGTCACGCAACTTACATTACAACCAATTAAAGTCCTACTTGATCCTTGACTGAATGAACTCGATTAGTGGAGTAATACACTACGGGCTAGCCTATGGGTCATCTTTTGTGGCATATGAATGTTTTCCGGGAGTGAGTGAATTCTTTCTACCTTGAGTTCCTAGTTGTTCTTAATGTCTATTGAGTGTGGAACTACTCTCCATTGTTATGTGAGGGCACTTGATTCATGAAGGAAAGGTAATGTTGTTGACCTCTATGTTAGGGTAAGTGAGCATGTTATAAATAATGTGTGGTACTTGTGAGTAAAATATTAAGGTGAAGATGTTACACAATTGTGCTTAGTCTATTTTAAATATTCTTGGTAAGATGAGTTATAAGAGTTGTGTAATGAGGCCGTGTCTATATAAAGTGTAGTTTGATTGGTCGTGGAAGAGCAATGGTTTAAGTGTGGGGTATTGAAGTTAGGCTATAATCTCAGGCTTTAGTCGCTTATTGCACTCTAATTTACTACACTTTAATTGCATTTGAACTTTAATTGTAAGTGTTTTGCACTTATTGTGTGTTTCATGCCTTGTAGGTGTAACAACCCAACCGATCATTTTGAGCATTTGCACTTTGCTCGGTAGTTTACGGGCGTGAGTAGCTCTGTATGATGTATTTTGACTTGTGTGAATTGTGTGTTTTGATTATCAGGTTATTCGGAATCGAACTGGAAGAAAGAATTTCATTATTGAAGCTTTAAATTTGAAAGAGTTGACCAGGTTTGACTTTTTAGCATTTTACCTCGGATTGGAATTTTGATGGCCCCGTTAGCTCCATTTGGTGATTTTAGACTTTGGAGTGCATCCGGATTGTGATTTGGAGGTCCGTGGTCGAATTTGGCTAGAAATGGCGAAAGTTGAAATTTTGAAAAGTTTGACCGGGAGTGGAATTTTTGATATCGGGGTCGGATTTCGATACCGGAAGTAGGAGTAGGTCAGTAATGTCAGATGTGACTTGTGTGCAAAATTTGAGGTCAATCGGACGTGATTTGATAGGTTTTGGCATCGATTGTGAAAGTTTGAAGTTTTAAAGTTCATTGAATTCGAATTGAAGTGTGATTCATCGTTTTGATATTGTTATGTGTGTTTTTATGCCTCGAGTAGGTCCGTGTCATAATGTGGGACTTGTTCGTATGTTTGGACGTGGTCCAGAGGGGACCAGGTGAGTTTCGGACGGGTTTCAGGCTATTTTTCATTCATTCTTCACTGCTGGTTTCTGCTGATGTCTAGTACACCCAGAGTTCGTCGCGATCGTGGACTGAGGGATGCAATCGTGTAAGGGAAAAATTGTGGCTGAGTGTTTCTTCATCGCGTTCGCGAATAAGGATCCGCGTTCGCATAGGTTACTGCAGACCGAGCATCACATTCACGTAGGTGTGCACGCGTTCGCATTATAGAGCTAAGCTGGGCGGCTCTTCATGGCTTCTTCACCGCATTCGCGAGCCTAGGGCTACGTTCGTGTAGGTTCTTTACGAGACTGAGTGGTTTGTGCTTCATGACCGCATAGCTTATTACGCGATCGCGTAGTGTTTTTCTGGGGCAGTGCATTTTCTTATTTGCAATCGCGAGTATATTTCCACGATCGCATTCATTGATTCGCTCTATGATTATAAAGTACTATATTTCAAGCGTTTCAGCCATTTTTACATTTTGGGATCTCGGATTGAGGCTATTCTTGTAGCAATTTTCACCATATGAATTGGGGTAAGTGTTCTCTACTCATTTGTGATCTTATATCATGAATGTATCTTCGATTCCAGCTTTTGTTTGATGATTTTTAAAGAGGAAATTGGGGGTTTTGGCCTAAAGTTTCATAATGTGCATTTTTGAGTTTTGAACATCGAATTGGAGTCAGATTTGAGTGAAACTAGTTTGGTTGGACTCATAATTTAATGGGTTGTCGGATTTTATAAATTTTGTCGGGATCCGAGGTGCGGGGCCAGGTTAGGCTTTTGGCCGATTTTGGGCTTTTGATTCAAGATTTGAAATTTTCGATCGGGATTGGTTCTTTTAGCATTATTTGACGTATTTGAGTTGTGATTGTTTAGTTTTTGAGCCGTTCGGAGGTTGGAAAGCATGTGATGGCATCTTTGGAGCATCGCTTGGCTTGCTCGGTGTTGGAATTTGCTTGTTCAAGGTAAGTAACTCTTCTAATGTTGGAGTTGAAGGTATGAAACCCAGAAATACGTGTTATGTGATTAGTGTTGAGGTGACGCACATGCTAGGTGACAGGCGTGTGGGCGTACACCATGTGAATTGTGACTATGTTGTTTCCATGGCACTGTATAGTGGTCCTACTTTATTGATATCCGTGTTTTCACCATGTGATAAAGTAGTTAAGGTGTCAATCATGCTAGATATCATGTTTATGAATTATGTTTATACTGTTTGGAACC
The DNA here is from genome assembly GCF_000715075.1 of Nicotiana tabacum. Taxonomy (NCBI): domain Eukaryota; kingdom Viridiplantae; phylum Streptophyta; class Magnoliopsida; order Solanales; family Solanaceae; genus Nicotiana; species Nicotiana tabacum. The sequence goes on along the minus strand of NC_134097.1, from coordinate 5,940,951 downwards.
ATAGTGGTCTTTTCTTACTGTCATCTCAACGATTTCAATGATATTTCATACTCAGACATATCCACACATCCATACCATATCTCAGTCTCTATTGTTATTTATTGATGCATCATATCATTATTTCTGGGCTAGTAGCATGACATTATGAGCCCATGGGGGAGAGACTGAAGAGATTGATGACTGAGTGAGGTCGAGTGCCTGATTATGAGTGACAGTTATGGGATCGGGTTGCACGCCGCAGCATGTTATATTGATTTATGCCTGGATCTGGCTTATGATAGCGCTTGTGCTGAAAGAGCCCCTCCGGAGTCTGCACACCCCCAGTGAGCACGGTTGATATTATTGAGGGATGGATCTTCCCTGGACATGGATCTTGTCCGAAGCTTTATTGAGATGGGTCTTCTCCACGGGCTGTATTGGCCCTACTAGGTACTGAGTGATTGATGATTAGCTGATGTGTATATTCCGGGATAGATCTTCCCTTGGCCCCATTGGCCATATACAGTAACGAGAGATTGAGCATAATGAGTGGGATGTGTGAGAAAGTTAGATTGAGTACTCCGAGAGTGTGAGTACATGAGTTCATCTCAAAGATACATTGCATTGACATGCACACATGATATACACGCATATAGATGTATTTTTCCTCGTGTTGTACGACGTCACGTCCTTTATGATTTCTCACACATGTTGACTTATGGGCATAGTGATGCATTTGTTTTACACTGAATATCTAAAAGGAAAATGAAACATCTTATTTATTGTTGAAAGGATTTTTGGGGAAAAATCACATTTTTCAAACTTACTCGTATTTTGGCTTTTTGGTAAAAGATTTGGATTCTCATTGAGATACTTGAAAAGAAATGCCTATTTTTCTGGAACTGTGAACGGACTGAGCCTTTTATTTCTGAGATACTCTTTGGTTACATGTACTATGTTGTTATGAACTGTTGTGGAATATTGGTGTTGAACCCGACCTTTCTGTTAGCTCGTCACTAATTGAGTACATGGGGTAGGTTGTACTTATACTACACTTCTGCACCTTGCGTGAAAATGTTAGCTATTGATGTTGCTGTGTTCGATGGGAGCTGGATTTGAAGATGTACCTGCATCCTGGTTGTAGCTGCCTCATGTTTGTGGTAGACATAGATCTATAAAACTCTGTTAATGTACTTTTCAAATAGACGATGTATTTATTTCATTTACGCTTTGTAAACTCTATTCTTAGAAGCTCGTGAATTGTACTACCAGTTCTTGGGGAATGTATAAGATTCAAATAAATTCTTTACTTAATTGTTTTATTAATTATTATTGGAATCGGTTAGTGGTTAACTGGCTTACCTAGTGGGTTGGGTTAGGTGCCATCACGACTAGTTGGATTTTGGGTCGTGACAGTAGGAGTGATTCAGAGTAATGTAGATATTGTGGAACTAATTCGAGTTATTTGGATCTTTGAAGTCTCACTAAAATCCCAAAGGAATAAGCCGGGATCGTGTTCGAGGGTCGAGGGTCACTGCTGGATGTCAAAATTCAAGGAAGAATCATGTGCGACGCAACAATGTAAATTTATGTCAGAAATTGGCAAAGTTCAGAGGATACCCAGGTGCACGAGCACGCCCTGGTCTTGCAAAATAGGAAATATACTGGCCAAAGTGCGCGTCCATAAGCGCGAGCACACTCTCAGGTGCGCGGTCGTGCACATCCAACTTTGGAAAGTGTCATATTTCACATAGGAAAAGGTATTTTTGCTTGGGCCTGACCCTGCTTGGTATATATACATGGAAAAATGGTATTTCCTGGACTTTTAACACATCTAAGACCTAAGGCGGGTAAGGAGAAGTGGGAGAAGCAAGAGCACAAGGATTTCATCATTCAATCCTAACTCAAGACAAGGGTTTGAATTGTTTTATGTTTTCCTTTAATTTAAACTTATTTGTGATGAATTAATCCATATCTATGGAGTAGTTATCTTTAGGGATTGATGGATTTGGTGTATTGAGAATTATTAGTGCATATTAACTCTAGTTTTTATGAATTGAATCGTTTTGGGTGTTTTAATTTCACATGTTTGTGTAATCAAAAAAGGCATAACTTGTGATGTTTTTGCATTATCTTGTTGCATATCTAGTAATCGAAAGAGGCTAGTTGAATTATTGTTTAGACCTAGTTAGGAGGATAATCGAAAGAGGTTCTCCTAAAGACCCATCCACTACGAATTCTTTCATATCGTCACCGAGCTTACCTTAGTTCTCATTGTGAGGTTGAGACTTAATCGAGAGAGGAGTTTCTACTAAACGTTTGAACCAATGATAGAGTGAATTCGAGAGACTCACTTGAACCTTAGAAGTGAATCAACTAGATTTAAATCCCAGACAATTATCTTGCACATATCCAATCAACCCCTTAATTTCTCCAATTGATATCTTTCCTTACTCATTACTTGCGTTGATTGTCATTCGTCAATAGTTTATACTTTTAGTTGTCACGACCCGAACTTCCTACCTTCGGAATCGTGATGGCGCCTAACATTTCACTTGCTAGGCAAGCCAACTTTAGAATAATTTAAACCATTTTTAACAATTCAATTTTAATTAAATAGTAAAGATACCAACGACCGGAATAATATCTAAATTTAAATGTGCAAACCAAAAATATTACAATGTCTAAATACCATCCCAGAACTATAGTCACAAGTGCACGAGCTTCTAGAATAATACAAATAATAGTCTGAATAAAATAAAGTTGTTTGAAAGAAAGCACACATCTAAGATAAAGTAGAAGGGGATTTCAGAGCTGCGAACGCTATGCAACTATACCTCACGTCTCCTTTGATAGCTGAATCCGAGCAAATTTACACTATTCCAATCGAACCAACTCCGGTATCTGCACAAGAAGTGCAGAGTGTAGTATGAGTACAACTGACCCCATGTACTCTGTAAGTGACGAGCCTAACCTCGACGAAGTAGTGACGAGGCTAAGGCAGGTTGCTTGCATTAACTTGTACGCAATAATAATAATAATAACAACATGAATAGAGGTAAGACAGGTAAATCGTATCAATAATTGAAATCATTTCAGCAGTCACAATCAATTATTTCTTTTTCATTATGTTGCGGCGTGCAACCCGTTCCAACAATAAAATTCTTCCATAAATTTATGTTGCGGCGTGCAACTCGCTCCAACAATATATACTTAAAATATAATCTTTTGCGGCATGCAACCCTATCCCCCACTATATTCATTTTCATTTCCATTGCAGAGTGTAACCTGCTCTAACAATATAAATTAACACCTCTTAAATGTAATAAAAATACCACAATAAATAACACATTCAATAAGAAATTATTAGGCAACAAAGCATTCAATGATTACAATTTATTCAAGCAACAAGTAATGACCAATAGCAATTAATTGTGGAATCGCAGGGAGAATATAGGCAATTAAATATTTAATATGCTAAATGTCAAGTAGCAATTAGAACACATAAATCAAATAAGCATGTAGTAATTATAGCATGAATCCAAAAATTTATATTTGGCAAGAAATATGAGAGAACCAATTAATATAATAATTAACTCATGACAAAGAAAATAGTTTATGATTTCAAGATAATTATGCAAACAATTAATTTGACGACGTATAGGCACTTGTCACCTTGACTATACATCGTTACATATGAAATTCACGTAACAAATAATTCAGGGGTTCTATTCACTCAAGTCAAGGTTAACCAGGACACTTACCTCGCTTCGCAACCAAATTCAAGATTCCAATAAACCTTTGCCTCGTGAATTGGTGGTGTGAAAGCTTCAAATCTAGTCACAGACAATTTATATACTCAACAATAATCATAGGAATTAATTCCATATGAAATTACTAATCTTCCGAATAAAAATCCAAAATTCATCTCAAATTTCAACGGTGGGACGCACGTCTCCAATCTCGGAAAAACTCACAAAATTCGATCACCCATTTCGAGATGAGTCCAACCATACAAAAATTATCAAATTCTGACATCAGATTGCCTTTCAAATCTTCATTTTATATTTTTTGAAGATTTTATAAAAATCTGATTTTTCTTCCACTAATTCATGGATTCATGATGTAATTAAGTATGGAATCATGAAATACAATCTATATAGGATAAGGAACACTTACCCCAATGTTTTCCCTTGAAAAGCTCTCAAATATCGCCCTTTTCCGGGCTCCAAATTGTTAAAAATGAAATATGGGACGAAGTCCCATTTTCAGAACTTCAATTTGCTGCCCAGTCATTTACCCTATGCGATCACGGCTAAACTCTCGTGATCGCGAAGCACAAACTATTTCAAGCATTGTTTTACTCTACGCGATTGCGTCCATTATCCCAACAGCCTTCTCCAACTCTTTCAGACAGCCTCTAGTACAATGGTCATAACCATTTGTACAAAACTCAAAATAACAAATGGTTTAAATTTCGGAAACCTAGACACCAAGATCTATGAGCACCTAATTTTAGACTATATTTGAATTTTTATCACCTTCTACTATGTAAATATTTTCAAAAATTTAATATATATATTTTTTAGCTTTGTTATATCTTTTTAGTGTAAAAATTAATAATAATTTAAAAAGTCAATTATTACTATTCGAAGGCGATGATAAGCAGAGAAATTCAAAAATGAGAGAGTCTTGTTTGTGAAAACTCGCAAAGAGCACTATAAGGTGATGGTGAGAAGAGAAATAAGAAAGGCCAGCTGGTGAAAACCCGCAAAGGGCGCCATTGATCGAAATGAGGATCCTCACAGTCACTGGCATCGACATAGTCCTCTGCAAAGTTTCTTAGTCTCAAGGCAAGAGTTGTGATGAATTTCTGAGAGTTGGACGGTTTACACAGATCAGGCATCTAGTCCAAGAGGCATGTAATGTTCATTGAAGTCCGTATACACTCCAGATAAGTCCTTTCTTTTCCCCGAAAGGGATACCTCTCGTCTAAATTCATTTGTCCATTCCATTGTTTGATTTTCTTTGAATCCTTTTTGGTTTAACTCTATTCCGAAACTGATTTACAGGGTTCTCACTTGATACAAGCCAGTATGCAAAATAAAAGGCACCCAATCTCGGCAGGGGCATCAAGTCGACTCCAACTGGCCATGTTGGCCGATGTTTCGAAATCAAAAATTATTGAAAGAGGAAATTCAAAGTCAAATCCCCATAAGGGCAAAACAAAAGTTGATAAGGTTAAGTCCTACGTGACTAACCATCATGGCAAAGTCCGAAAAAGCCAGAGGTTCTCCGAGGTTAGAAATGCAATCGATATTCAGGAAATAACCAGTTGCAGCTGAAAGGGCCGAGACCAAGTGACTGAAACAATTAAGACCACAAAACCAACCACCATTTCAAACTAACAAATTGTTCTTTGTTTGAAAAAACAGGAAACAGGTGCAATCTAAAAGCAACCTTGCAAGAAGCAGGTGCAACCAAAATGAAATTGCGCAAAGGCTAGAAACAATTTTGCAGCAACTACTCCAAAAGGGAAGTCTCCTCCAACACTTCTTTCCGGCATTTACTCATTCTCTGAAATAAAAAAGAAAAACATGATTAAAAAAAAAGTTCAAAATCACTGTAGTATAGGGTCTCCACTCCCTGGTCTGATTTTTCAACATAAGGTCTTCACTCCCTAATTGATTGATTATTTAGACATAGGGTCTCCACTCCCTAGTCGTTTTTCCAACATAGGGTCTCCACTCCCTAGTTGATGTTTACAGACATAGGGTCTGCACTCCCTAGTCGTTTTTCCAATATAGGGTCTCCACTCCCTAGTTGATGTTTTTAGACATAGGATCTCCACTTCCTAGTTGCAAATTTTTAGACATGGGGTCTCCACTCCCTAGTCGTTTTTCCAACATAGGGTCTCCACTCCCTAGTTAATGTTTTAGAGATAGGCTCTCCACTCCTTAGTCGTTTTTCCAACATAAGGTCTCCACTCCCTAGTTGGTTATTTTAGATATAGGGTCTCCACTCCCTAGTCGTTTTGCCAACATAGGGTCTCCACTCCCTAGTCGTTTTTCCAACATAGGGTCTCCGCACCCTATTGATGATTTTTAGACATAGGGTCTCCACTCCCTAGTCACTTTTCCAACATAGGGTCTCCACTCCCTAGTTGATGATTTTTGGACATAGGGTCTCCACTCCATAGTCTCTTTTCTAATATAGGGTCTCCACTCCCTAGTTGATGTTATTTTAGATATAGGCTATCCACTCCCTAGTCTCCATTCCAACATAGGGTCTCGACTCCCTAGTTGATGTTATTTTATACATAGGGTCTCCACTCCCTAGTCGACTTTCCAACATAGGGTCTCCACTCCCAAGTTGATGTTATTTTAGACATAGGGTTTCCACTCCCTGGTCTCCTTTCCAACATAGGGTCTCCACTCCCTAGTTGATTTTTATTTTAGACATAGCATCTCCACTCCCTAATCTTCTTTTCCAATATAGGGTCTCCACTCCCTAGTTGATTTTATTTTAGACATAGGGTCTCCACTCCCTAGTCTTTTTTCCAACATAAGGTCTCCACTTCCTAATTGATTTTATTTTAAATATAGGGTCTCCACTCCCTAGTCTCTTTTCCAACATAGGGTCTCCACTCCCTAGTTGATTTGATCTTAAATGCAGGGTACACCACTCCCTGATATATTTGCCAATATAGGGTATCCCATTCCCTGGCTATATTTTTCCAACATAAGATACACCAATCCTTAGTTGACACATACTTTTGACAATAAATTGACACCATCAAAACAAAAAAAAAACATGACTTTTTCCGGGTACACCACTCCCGACTTTTTATTGCTTTCAATAAAGAAGTAGATTAGAATTTTGTTACAATAACTCATGAAATTTTTCCAGTGCAAACTGGGGCAGAAAAATTCCGTTCGTTTGTTTGTTTTGGTGTCTGAGTAGGTTTTACCTCAAGGCACAGGGTTCGAATGACCAAAAGAAGAAGTTTCAATTCAGAATAAATGAAAAGAAAAAATAAGTGAATCCAAAATGCAAAAGCATTTGAAAAGATGTAGAATGCTCAAGACATGACTGAAGCCGCAAGCATTGGAGTCCCATTTTGATTAGAAGAAGCTATGGAACCATAAAATGGAACCCACAGCCAGTGAACATCAAGGTTTAGATTAGAGTGTATATGAAGAACCAGTCAAGACTCAAGATCATGTTTCAGAAGCCTCATAGATAGGAATCTTGTAACTTATAACTGATAGACTTGTTTAGTTTCTTTTTTATTTTGATATAATAGCAGGACAACGGACCGGAGCCTCGACAGAACCTCACCTGACTCCTCAACTCATCATTCCACCATTCTCCTAAATCTACACGCGACCTGATTCCCCTATAACCCGGGATATGTAGGATGTCCAAAACTAGGACTCGGTTGCACCCTATCTTTTATTTTTTTTCTTTTTGAATAATGTTTTGGTAAAAAATTAGTCACATGACTCACTTAGTCTTTTCCTGAAAACTCTTCATGTTTCCAAGCAAAGAGGGGCAGTTGTGAGCACCTAATATTTGACTATATTTGAATTTTTATCTCCTTTTACTATATAAATATTTTCAGAAATTTAATTTATATATTTTTTAGCTTTGTTACATTCTTTTAGGGTAAAAATTAATAATAATTTAAAAGGTCAATTATTACTATTAGTATTATTTTTATTTTTTAAATAAAATGAATAAAAACCCGAAAAAAATAAAAATTAATTAATTAATTTTTTATTCTTTTTATTTTTTTTAAAAAAACAATTTTTGGATGGGAATTAAAAAAATAGTAAAAGTAGAAATATAAAATTAAAAATTAAAAGTAAAAGAAAGTGGAAAATTTTAAAAATAAAAGTAAAAGAATGTGGAAATTTTAAAAAATAAAATGTAAAATAAAGTTGGAATTAAAAAATAAAAGTAAGGGTATCTGATTTTTTTTAATAAAAAGTAAAAGTAAGTGTAAATTAAAAAAGAAGTAAAATAAGTGGAAAATAAAAAAAGAAAAGTAAAAAAAGTGGGATTTTAAATATATTAAAAGTAAAACAAAGTGAGAAATTAAAAACTAAATGTAAAGGAAAGTGGAGAATTATTTTTTTAAAAAATAAGAAAAATGGAAAGTGGAAATTCTTTTTAATTAAAAAATAAAATAAAATAAAAAATCTGAAAATTCCGAAAGGTTTTCTATAAATAGAAGAGAAATGTGAGGGGAAAAAAGGGGGAGAGAGAAAAAGAATATGGAGGAAGGAATTGAGAGAAATTTATTTTCTTCTTCTATGAGAAGGAAGTTTCTACTCGTGTCATTCTTTCTTCGTCTTTCTTTCGAAAACTCCGGCAAAATTACCCCCCCCCCACAAAAAAAAAATAGCTTTAAACCCAACAAAAACAAGCCACTAAATCACCGGTTTTGTAAGGTCGATCGGGGTTGCAAGTCGCGATTTTTTGTTCGAGGTTTTGTGGCCGGTGAAAGCTCCAGTCAACACTCGTCGAATTGTTTAGCGTTCTTGTAATTTCAACTCTGTTAACTTATATCAAAGGTCCGTTATTTCCCATTCTTCACTGTTTATAATTGTTCATTTACCTTCTTGTCTATTGGTGTGATTATTGGGTAGCATGAAGTAGTAGTTCACTCTATTGATATTTGGATTACTTGAATTTGATTGTTTCCTTGTTCATATGTTTATTTGACCATGATGTTAATTTTAGAGTTGCAAAGTTTTGTTTTGAGTTGATTTAACCAGATAAAGGGTCTATTGAATCACTGTAATTTGGCTTGTTTACTAATTTTATTCATGAGATTGTGGTGTCATTAGTTTTGTTTAAGAAATGTACATAATATGGGATATGGGGTTGGATAATTTTCTTGGGCCACAATTTGTTTCTAAGGAAATTGGTTTTTGGGCTGTTGGAGAAGAAAAGATTTTGGGCCAAAAGATTTAGTCTCATCAGACCCAAAGTAATAAATAACATAGTTGGCTCATCTTTCTCTAAACTAGCCCATTTTTCGATAAATATTAAATCCAATTCTTCTGCAAATAATTACATACCTCATGACCTTACAATAATCTCAAAATTAATAATTGAATAATATTCGAACATCGTAGCTTGCTATAGGCGCGATTAATAATAAATCATCGTGAGTGTGGGTACGGTTTCCGTGGCATGGTCACGATACGTAATCCTCAATTCGAGTGTGCATTTCACGTGATTCAACCACAACTTCAAACAATACTAAATAAAATTAAACACATTGTAGATTGCGGGTGCGTTTCACGTGATACGATTTGCGATGTGTATACGATTTGCGACCATTCTAAAACCACGAAACTTGAGAGTACCTCACACCTTCTCTCGGGTTAACAAAATTTCTTACCCGGTCTTCTGTGTTCGCAGAACATAAATAAGAATCAATTTTCCTCGATATGAGATTCTAAAATAAATCGGTGACTTGGGACACCATAAATTATTCCAAGTGGCGACTCGAAATAAATAAAGAATCACATTTTGAATAATGTCACTTAAATTGGAAAAACTCCCTATCCTCTATCCCCTCGGGAAAAAGAGGTGTGACAAGGACTACAACTTTTATGTTTTGGTCATCTCTCAATTCCTTATATATTTCGAGATATAAGCTGTCAAAGTCAGCCTTGTGCAACACAAATTTCTTCTTCCCGATTTCCAAACATCTTCCCCGACAGCCTGTAGTATACCAACATAAATGGTATAATTTTCTGAAAATTAGACACAAAGAGATATAACTTTTATTTTTGGATCATCTCCAAAATCCTTATAGATTGCGAGATATAAGCATCCAAAGTCGGGTTAGTGCAGCAAAACGTTTCTTCTACGGGATCGCGAAAGGTCATCTGCGATCGCGAATCACTGGCCAATATCTCCCATTTTAGTCATTGCGATTGCGGCTAATTACCCGTGAACGCAAAGTACTTTGCTGTAGCCAAAAACTAGCAGCTAAAATGGCATAGAAATGGTCCAAAACCACCCCAAAACTCACCCGAGACCCTCGGGACCCCGTTCGAACATACCAACAAGTCTCAAAACATATCACGGACTTAGTCGAGGCCTCAAATCATATCAAACAAAGCTAAAAATAGGAATCACACCCCATTTCAAGCCTAATAAAACTAAGAAATTCTAACTTCTACATTCGATGCTGAAACCTATTAAATCAATTTTGATTGACCTCAGATTTGGCACACAAGTCATAAATGACATAACAGAGCTATTCCAATTTCAAGAATCGGGTTCTGATCCCGATATTAATAAAGTCAAATTCGCGGTCCAACTTTGGAAACCTTTAGCCTTTAGATTTCTAGTTTTCAACAAATGACGATAACTCAAGCTAGGGACCTCCAAATTAAATTTCGATCATACGCGCAAGTTTCAAATTACAATACGGACGTACCGGAACTGTCAAAACACCGACTGCGCATGCAAGTCAAAGAAAGATGAATGTTGCTATTTGAGGTCTCAGAACATATAAGAGAATATTAAATTTAAAGATGACATTTCGGATCATCACATTCTACACCTCTAAACAAGCGTTTGTCCTCGAACGTAATTAGAAAATTACCTGAGCTGGTGAAAAGGTGTGGATATCTAATCTGCATGTCCGACTCGGACTCCTAGGAATATGCTTCTACCGGCTGACCTCTCCATTGTACTCGAACTGATGGATAACTCTTAGACCTCAATTGTCGGACCTGCTGGGCTAGAATAGCTACCAGCTCCTCTTCAAAAGTCAAATATTTGTCCAATTAGACTGAGCTGAAATCTAATATATGGGAAGGATCCCCATGGTATTTTCGGAGCATGGATACATGGAAGACCGGATGAACTGCTGATAAACTAGGTGGTAGTACAAGCCTGTAGGCTATTTCACCCATCCTTTTAAGAATTTCAAAAGGTCTGATATACCTAGGGCTGAACTTGCCCTTCTTTCCGAACCTCATTACACCTTTCATAGGTAAAACCCGGAGCAATACTCTTTCTCCTGCCATGAATGAAATGTCATGAACTTTACGGTCGACATAACTATTTTTCCTAGACTGAGTTGTGCGAAGTCGATCCTGAATAACCTTGACCTTATCCAAGGCATCATGTACCAAATCAGTACCAAACAATCGAGCCTTTCCTTGTTCAAACCAGCCAACTGGAGAACGACATCGCCTCACATTTAATGATTCATATGGAGCCATCTGAAAGCTCGACTAGTGGTTATTATTATAGGCAAACTCCGCAAGTGACAAGAATTGATCCCAAGAACCTCCGTCTATCTGTGAATGAAATATTGTACTCAACTTAACCCACGTGCCTAACTAACATTGTACACCCATCCAGAAGTTCGAGGTGAACTATGTACCTCGATCAGAAATGATAAATACAAGCACGCCGAGAAGGCAGACAATCTCGCGGATGTAAATCTCAGCTAATCGCTCTGAAGAATAGGTAGCTACCACTAAAGTGAAATGTGTTGACTTGGTCAACCTGTCCACAATTACCCATACTGCATCGAAGTTCCTCTGAGTTCATGGGAGCCCAATAACAATATCCATAGTGATACGCTCCCACTTCCACTCAGGAATTTCAAACTTTTGAAGCAGAGAACCAGGTCTCTGATGCTCGTACTTGACTTTCTAACAATTTAAACACCAAGCTACATATGCAACTATATCCTTCTTCATTCTCCTCCACCAATAATTTTGCTGCAAATCTTGATAAATTTTGGCGGATCCCGGATGAATAGAATACCAGGAATTGTGGGCCTTTTCAAGAATTAATTCACGAAGCCCATCTACATGAGGCACGCAAAATACGACCCTGCATGCGCAGAACTCCATCTTCCCCCACAACAACTTGAATGGCACCAATGTGCCATACCGTGTCCTTAAGCACAAGCAAATAAGGATCATCATACTGTCGCTACCTGATACTCTCATATAAAGAAAACCTAGCGACTGTGCAAGCACGAACACAACTGTGCTCTGAAACATCTTACCTCAGAAACAGATTGGCCAAAGTCTGAACATCTGTAGCTAACAGGATCTCACCAACCGGAATATACGCAAGGATCCCCATGGTATTTTCGGAGCATGGATACATGGAACACATGATGAACTGCTGATAAACTAGGTGGTAGTGCAAGCATGTAGGCTACTTCACCCATCCTTTCACGAATTTCAAAAGGTTCGATTTACCTAGGGCTGAACTTGCCCTTCTTTCCGAACCTCATTACACCTTTCATAGGTAAAACCCGGAGCAATACTCTTTCTCCTACCATGAATGAAATGTCACGAACTTTATGGTCGGCATAACACTTTTTCCTAGACTGAGTTATGCGAAGTCGATCCTGCATAACCTTGACCTTGTCCAAGGCACCATGTACCAAATCAGTACTCAACAACCGAGCCTTTCCTAGTTAAAACAAGCCAACTGGCGAACGACATCGCCTCACGTATAATGCTTCATATGGATCCATCTGAAAGCTCGACTAGTAGTTGTTATTATAGGCAAACTCCGCAAGTGGCACGAACTGATCCCAAGCACTTCCGTCTGTTTATGAATAAAATGTTGTACTCAACTCAACCCACGTGCCTAACTCACATTGTACATCCCTCCAAAAGTTCAAGGTGAACCGCGTACCTCAGTCAGAAATGATAAATACGAGCACACTGTGAAGGCGGACAATCTCGTGGATGTAAATCTCAGCTAACCGCTCTGAGGAATAGGTAACTGCCACTAGAATGAAATGTGCTGACTTGGTCAACCTATCCCTAATGACCCATACTGCATCGAACTTCCTCTGAGTTTGTGGGAGCCCAAGAACAAAATCCATAGTGATATGCTGCTACTTCCACTCGGGAATTTCAAACTTTTGAAGCAGAACACCAGGTCTCTGATGCTCGTACTTGACTTGCTAACAATTTAAACACCGAGCTACATATGCAACTATATCCTTCTTCATTCTCCTCCACTAATAATTTTGCTTCAAATCTTGAAAAATTTTGGCGGATCCTGGATGAATAGAATACCGGTAATTGTGGGCCTTTTCAAAAATTAATTCACGAAGCCCATCTACGTTAGGCACGCAAAATACGACCTTGCATGCGCAGAACTCCATCTCCCCCCCACAATAACCTGTATGGCACCATCGTGCCATACCTTGTCCTTAAGAACAAGCAAATGAGGATCATCATACTGTCGCTACCTGATACTCTCATATAAAGAAGACCTAGCGAATTTGCAAGCAAGAACACAACTGTGCTCTGAAACATCTAACCTCACAAACAGATTGGCCAAAGTCTGAACATCTGTAGCTAACGGGATCTCACTAACCAGAATATACGCAAGGATCCTCATGGAATTTCCGGAGCATGGATACATGGAACACATGATGAACTGTTGATAAACTAGGTGGTAGTGCAAGCCTGTAGGCTACTTCACCCATCCTTTCACGAATTTCAAAAGGTCTGATTTACCTAGGGTTAAACTTGCCCTTCTTTCCGAACCTCATTACAACTTTCAAAGGTAAAACCCGGAGCTATACCCTTTCTCCTGCCATGAATGAAATGTCACGAACTTTACGGTCGGCCTAACACTTTTTCCTAGACTGAGTTGTGCGAAGTCGATCATGAATAACCTTGACCTTATCCAAGGCACCATGTACCAAATCAGTACCCAACAATCGAGTATCTCCTCGTTCAAACCAGCCAACTGGCGAACGACATTGCCTCACGTATAATGCTTTATATGGATCCATCTGAAAGATCGACTAGTAGTTATTATTATAGGTAAACTCCGCAAGTGGCAAGAACTGATCCCAAGAACCTCCGTCTGTCTATGAATAAAATATTGTACTCAACTCAACCCGCATGCCTAACTCATGTTGTACATCCCTCCAGAATTTCAAGGTGAACTGTGTACCTCAATCAGAAATGATAAATACAAGCACACCATGAAGGTGGACAATCTCGCGGATGTAAATCTCAGCTAACCGCTCTGAGGAATAGGTAACTGTCACTAGAATGAAATGTGCTGACTTGGTCAACCTGTCCACAATGACCCATACTGCATCAAACTTCCTCTGAGTTCGTGGGAGCCCAAGAACAAAATCCATAGTGATACGCTCCCACTTCCACTCAGGAATTTCAAACTTTTGAAGCAGAACACCAGGTCTTTGATGCTCGTAATTGACTTGCTAACAATTTAAACACCGAGCTACATATGCAACTATATCCTTCTTCATTCTCCTCCACCAATAATGTTGCTGCAAATCTTGATACATTTTGGCGGATCCCGGATGAATAGAATACCGGGAATTGTGGGCCTTTTCAAGAATTAATTCACGAAGCTCATCTACATTTGGCACGCAAAATACGACCCTGCATGCGCAGAACTCCATCTTCCCCCACAACAACCTGTTTGGCACCACTGTGCCATGCCATGTCCTTAAGCACAAGCAAATGAGGATCATCATACTGTCGCTACCTGATACTCTCATATAAAGAAAACCTAGCGACTGTGCAAGCAAGAACACAACTGTGCTCTGAAACATCTAACCTCACAAACAGATTGGCCAAAGTCTGAACATCTGTAGCTAACAGGATCTCACCAACCGGAATATACGCAAGGATCCCCATGGTATTTCGGAGCATGGATACATGGAACACATGATGAACTGCTGATAAACTAGGTGGTAGTGCAAGCCTGTAGGCTACTTCACCCATCCTTTTACAAATTTCAAAAGGTTCGATTTACCTAGGGCTGAACTTGCCCTTCTTTCCGAACCTCATTACACCTTTCATAGGTAAAACCCGAAGCAATACTCTTTCTCCTACCATGAATGAAATGTCACGAACTTTATGGTCGGCATAACAATTTTTCCTAGACTGAGTTATGCGAAGTCGATCCTGCATAACCTTGACCTTGTCCAAGGCACCATGTACCAAATCAGTACTCAACAACCGAGCCTTTCCTGGTTAAAACAAGCCAACTGGCGAACGACATCGCCTCACGTATAATGCTTCATATGGATCCATCTGAAAGCTCGACTAGTAGTTGTTATTATAGGCAAACTCCGCAAGTGGCATGAACTGATCCCAAGCACTTCCGTCTGTTTATGAATAAAATGTTGTACTCAACTCAACCCACGTGCCTAACTCACATTGTACATCCCTCCAAAAGTTCGAGGTGAACCGCGTACCTCAGTCAGAAATTATAAATACGAGCACACTGTGAAGGCGGACAATCTCGTGGATGTAAATCTCAGCTAACCGCTCTGAGGAATAGGTAACTGCCACTAGAATGAAATGTGCTGACTTGGTCAACCTATCCCCAATGACCCATACTGCATCGAACTTCCTCTGAGTTTGTGGGAGCCCAAGAACAAAATCCATAGTGATATGCTGCTACTTCCACTCGGGAATTTCAAACTTTTGAAGCAGAACACCAGGTCTCTGATGCTCGTACTTGACTTGCTAACAATTTAAACACCGAGCTACATATGCAACTATATCCTTCTTCATTCTCCTCCACTAATAATTTTGCTTCAAATCTTGATAAATTTTGGCGGATCCCGGATGAATAGAATACCGGTAATTGTGGGCCTTTTCAAAAATTAATTCACGAAGCCCATCTACGTTAGGCACGCAAAATACGACCTTGCATGCGCAGAACTCCATCTCCCCCCCACAATAACCTGTATGGCACCATCGTGCCATACCTTGTCCTTAAGAACAAGCAAATGAGGATCATCATACTGTCGCTACCTGATACTCTCATATAAAGAAGACCTAGCGAATTTGCAAGCAAGAACACAACTGTGCTCTGAAACATCTAACCTCACAAACAGATTGGCCAAAGTCTGAACATCTGTAGCTAACAGAATCTCACCAACCAGAATATACGCAAGGATCCCCATGGAATTTCCGGAGCATGGATACATGGAACACATGATGAACTGTTGATAAACTAGGTGGTAGTGCAAGCCTATAGGCTACTTCACCCATCCTTTCATGAATTTCAAAAGGTCTGATTTACCTAGGGTTGAACTTGCCCTTCTTTCCGAACCTCATTACAACTTTCAAAGGTAAAACCCGGAGCTATACCCTTTCTCCTGCCATGAATGAAATGTCACAAACTTTACGGTCAGCCTAACACTTTTTCCTAGACTGAGTTGTGCGAAGTCGATCATGAATAACCTTGACCTTATCCAAGGCACCATGTACCAAATCAGTACCCAACAATCGAGTATCTCCTCGTTCAAACCAGCCAACTGGCGAACGACATTGCCTCACGTATAATGCTTTATATGGATCCATCTGAAAGATCGACTAGTAGTTATTATTATAGGCAAACTCCGCAAGTGGCAAGAACTGATCCCAAGAACCTCCGTCTGTCTATGAATAAAATATTGTACTCAACTCAACCCACATGCCTAACTCATGTTGTACATCCCTTCAGAATTTCGAGGTGAACTGTGTACCTCAATCAGAAATGATAAATACAAGCACACCATGAAGGTGGACAATCTCGCGGATGTAAATCTCAGCTAACCGCTCTGAGAAATAGGTAACTATCACTAGAATGAAATGTGCTGACTTGGTCAACCTGTCCACAATGACCCATACTGCATCAAACTTCCTCTGAGTTCGTGGGAGCCCAAGAACAAAATCCATAGTGATACGCTCCCACTTCCACTCAGGAATTTCAAACTTTTAAAGCAGACCACCAGGTCTTTGATGCTCGTAATTGACTTGCTAACAATTTAAACACCGAGCTACATATGCAACTATATCCTTCTTCATTCTCCTCCACCAATAATGTTGCTGCAAATCTTGATACATTTTGGCGGATCCCGGATGAATAGAATACCGGGAATTGTGGGCCTTTTCAAGAATTAATTCACGAAGCCCATCTACATTTGGCACGCAAAATACGACCCTGCATGCGCAGAACTCCATCTTCCCCCACAACAACATGTTTGGCACCACTGTGCCATGCCATGTGCTTAAGCACAAGCAAATGAGGATCATCATACTGTCGCTACCTGATACTCTCATATAAAGAAAACCTAGCGACTGTGCAAGCAAGAACACAACTGTGCTCTGAAACATCTAACCTCACAAACAGATTGGCCAAAGTCTGAACATCTATAGCTAACGGGATCTCACCAATCAGAATATACGCAAGGATCCCCATGGTATTTCCGGAGCATGGATACATGGAACACCGGGAGAACTATTGATAAACTATGTGGTAGTGCAAGCCTATAGGCTACTTCACCCATCCTTTCAAGAATTTCAAAAGGTCTGATATACCTAGGGCTGAACTTGCGCTTCTTTCTGAACCTCATTACACCTTTCACAGGTAAAACCCATAGCAATACTCTTTCTCCTACCATGAATGAAATGTCACGAACTTTACAGTCGGCATAACTCTTTTTCCTATACTGAGTTGTGCAAAGTCGATCCTGAATAAACTTGACCTTGTCCAAGGCATCATGTACCAATTAAGTACCCAACAATCGAGCCTCTCCTGGTTCAAACTAGCCAACTGGCGAACGACATCGCCTCACGTATAATGCTTTATATGGAGCCATCTGAAAGCTCAACTAGCAGTTGTTATTATAGGAAAACTCTGCAAGTGGCAAGAACTGAGTAGAAGAACCTCCGTCTGTCTATGAATGAAATATTGTACTCAATTCAACCCGCGTGCCTAACTCACGTTGTACATCCCTCCAGAAGTGTGAGGTGAATTGTGTACCTCGATCAAAAATAATAAACACGAGCACACCATGAAGGCGGACAATCTCGAGGGTGTAAATCTCAGATAATTGCTCTCAATAATAGGTAACTGCCACTAGAATGAAATGTGCTGACTTGGTCAACCTGTCCACAATGACCCATACTGCATCGAACTTCCTCTGAGTTCGTGGGAGCCCAAGAACAAAATCTATAGTGATACACTCCCACTTCCACTCAGGAATCTCTAACCTCTGAAGTAAACCATCAGGTCTCTGATGCTCACACTTTACCTGCTGACAATTCAGACACCGAGCTGCATATGCAACTATATCCTTTTTCATTCTCCTCCACCAATAATGTTGCCGCAAATCTTGATACATTTTAGCGGTACCTGGATGAATAGAATACCTGGAACTGTGTGCCTTTTTAAGAATTAATTCACGAAACCCATCCACATTAGGCACACAAATACGACCCTGTATGCACAGAACTCCATCTTCCCCCACAGCAACCTGTATGACACCACCGTACCATACTGTGTCCTTAAGGAAAAGAAAATGAGGATCATCATACTGTCGCTATCTGATACTCTCATATAAAGAAGACCTAGCGACTGTGCAAGCTAGAACACAACTGTGCTCTGAAACATATAACCTTACGAACTGATTGGCCAAAGTCTGAACATCTGTAGCTAATGGGATCTCACCAACCGGAATATACGCAAGGCTGCCCATACTCACAACCTTTCTACACAACGCATCGACCACCACATTAGCCTTTCTAGGGGGATACAAAATGGGGATATCATTGTCTTTTAACAGCTCCAACCATCTTCTCTACCTCAAATTGAGATCTTTTTTCTTGAACAGATATTGTAGGCTACGATGATCAGTAAATACCTTATACGAGACACCGAAAAGGTACCGCCTCCATATCTTCGGCGCATGAACAATGGTTGCCAATTCTAAGTCATGAACAAGATAATTCTTCTCATGAAAATTCAACTGCTGCGACGCATATGCAATCACCCAGCCATCTTGCATCAATATTGTACCAAGCCTAATCGGAGATGCATCACAATACACAGTATAATATCCTTATCACAACCCAAAATCCCACCACATGCGTGGTGATGGCACTTAGTTTATAAGACTAGGTAAGCTGACTATAACAACAATTCAAGCCATGTTTGTAAACATATAAATTAATATAACTGTCAAAACCAACAACGAAAATATTCAAACAAACTACCAAGACTGGTAATACTGAGTTACGAACTCTAACTCAATACATGAAATGATTTCAAGGGTCGAATACTCAATAGTGTTTGAATAATAATTAACAGTACAATAAAATGGAAAGATTCCAAGGGACTGCGATGACTAAGCAACTCTACCTTGAATCCATGCGATCACACGCTAACTCTGACCGGTCCGATATCTCCAATACCTAGCTACACAAAAATGTATAGAAGTGTAGTATGCGTACACCACAGTCGGTACCCAGTAAATATTATGACTAACCTCGGTGGAGTAGTGACGAGGTACAGTCGCGACATTCACTAGTATAATAACCTACGTAATAAAGTATACAAAAATAATAGAAAACAAATAGCAGTGATAGCAACAATAATCAACTAGTGATGTAACTAGCCAGGCAACAAGAACTCCAAAAATATTGCTTAAACAGATAATGAACACAAGTACAACCAATAATCAATTCCTTCAAAATATACATATTTCATCTATACCTTTTTTAATAGAATTCTCTAGAACATAATCCTTTACATTAAATATATTTCGAATATACTTCTTTCAAACAATATTTTGAATAAAATCTTTCCAAATAAATATTTTGAATATAAATCATTGAAATAAAAGTCACCCTGTGACACCTCATTTCATAATCATAAAATACGGGTTTTAGCCTACTTTCATATTTTCCGTAGCACTGGTCTCATCCCACTTTCATATTGCAACGGCACTGCATACTCCTAATTAAATCATCATATTTTCTCCGGCACCTCATACCCGCATTTCATATCACATCTGCACGGACAGTTCACGTGCCAATAATAAAAACCATCATATTTTTCTCGGTACCTCGTGTCCACATTCCATCTCTGCTGCCGTGTACAACCCGATCCCATATAATATTATCTGCCCGGCAATAGCCACATACTCACAATTTCAACAGAGATCAGGCTATTATCAAGTTTATCGAAACAACAAGAAAAGTTGCACAATATATAAGGATAAACACAAGGAAAATCACAACATCACATAAAAATCACCAACACAATAATCTCATATCATCACATATCATCCCTGACACTAGCCACCCTTATCCCTACATCCTAACAATATCAATAGCCACCCTTATCCCTTCGCCCTGACAATATCAATAGCCACCATTATCGCTCCTATAGCCACCCTTATCGTTCATATTGCTACCCTTATCACTCTGTCTATACAATTTCCCAATAAACATAAGCACAGTAAACTGCTACCCTTATACTCACATAATGTCAACAGTGGAATGCCCCCCTTATGCCCTCAGAATAATTACTCCAATCACACAACAATTTACACAGAATATTATCACGACAATACACTACAATAATTCATATCACGATTTGCCTATAGGCCACAACCAATTCCAAAGATATAACAAAATCAATAAATTTCTCAACAAATAGCCCACGGCTCACACAACGAATATAAACTTTGACACAATAAAAAAGATAGAAAAGTAACACAGCATAGGACAACGTCTTCTTTAATCAAAATTTTAGATAATTATGTTAACGTCTCCTTGCAGACTTATTTAATGATTACTTACAGATAAGAAATCCATTATGAATTTAATTCCAAGAAACTATCAAATAAACAAACCCACAGAATTCACATAAAAATCCAAGTGGAAATTAGACCAAATTATCATATAAAATACAAACTTGACAAACAAGGAATGAGGTATGACAAATTCAAGGATTTACTAAGTTCCAACAATTTTCCAATTTAATACTTAAGGGCGTCTGCAAATTCCAACTGATATAATTTGCACATATAAACCAAGTACGTACTCGTCACCTCGCGGACATGGTTTTCAATTACACAATTTCTGCATAAGACTCAATGCCTAAGGGGTAATTCCCCCACTCAAGGTTAGGCAAGATACTTACCTTTTCGAAGTTAGGCTGATATTCCAAAATAGCTTTCTCACGTGAATTGACCTCCGGACGGCTCCATTCTTTCTTGAGTTTTCCTTACATTACTACGAGGTTCTGTAAATCCTACCAACTTCAATCTATTTAGAACATAACAAAAGTGAACCATAATTAGGAAGATATTCATGGCTTCAGCTCATTTGAGCATTTTATCAAACACTAGGTGCGCAAATTTGGTTACAAGGTTCTTCTACAAGATTTCCTTCACTTCATAACCCAATCCTTACTTATTTGAGCTGAAAAATCTTCCCAGAAACCTTATTGGTACAAGCATATATGCATAATACTCTTACACCCAAGAATCATACTCCCAATCACCCATCTTTTACCCCAAAAACTCGAAATTGAAGACTAGAGGTTTGAATCTAACCTCTTGAGTGAAGATCCTGTGAGATTTCTTTGTTGGATTTCAAGGATTGAACAAGATCTTGGTGAATAAAATACTTCATCTACTTCCTCTCTCTAAAACACTCTCACTTCTCTCTAAAATCATCAAATATTTGCCCCAAAATAAGCCCCAAAGCATATTTATCAAAATGGGGTCGGGTTTATAAACTCGTTCCCTCATTTACTGCTCAATTTATGCTTTATAATTGTTTTAAGACTTTCCGGGTTAGTCGGTTCGGGTCTGGAAGTATTTTGTATTGAAATGAGACACTTAGTCTCATAGTTGTAAACCTAAGTTGGAATGGTGAAAGTTGAATTTTTGAAAAGTTTGACCGGGGGGTTGACTTTTTGATATCGGGGTCAGAATAATGATTCTGAAAAATGTAATAGGTCCATTATGTTATTTATGACTTGTTTGCAAAATTTCAGGTCAATCGGACATGATTTGATAGGTTCTGGCGTCACTTGTAAAAATTGGAAGTTTCAATGTTCATTAGGCTTGAATTGGGGTATGATTTGTGGTATTAGCATTGATGGATGTGATTTCAAGACTCGAATAAGTTTTTATGATGGTTTAGGACTTGTTGGTATATTTGGTTGAGGTTCCGGGGGCCTCGGGTGAGATTCGGGTGGCTAACGGATCATTTTGGACTTTGCATGTTGGCTGATGACTATTGGGTTTTTTTTTGCCTTTACTGGTTTCCTCTTATGCGTTCACGAGAGATGTATCACATTCGCAAAGGGTGTTTGTGGGCTGAAGAATTTTGTTCTTTGCGTTAAGGACACGAACGCGATGGTTTGGACTGAGGAAGCATCGCCTTTGTGGGGCAGTGGTCGCGTTCGCGAGGAGTGGGGTGTCAAAGCTTTGCGTTCGCGAAGCTGGGCTCACGTTTTCGTAGAAGGGTGAAATAGACTTGGGCACCAGGACCTAAGGCATTGCGTTCGCGGTCAGGTAGACGGGTTCGCATAGGCCAAGCTAGGCAAGGCATCGCGTTGGCGAGGTGGGGTTCGTGTTCGATTAAGAGAATGTCTCGAGCAGTCGAGTTTGCGCTTCGCGAACACGAGGCTCTTTCCGTGTTTGCGATGAAGGCTATCTGGATAGAATTAAAAGTTCCAAAATGAGGGTTTTGGAGAGATTTTTGCGTGGGTGTTTGGTGTAAGTGATTCTTATCCAGTTTTGGTTAATTTCCATGATTATGCCTTTGAATCCATCATTTAATGGGTGAATTAAGTTGAAAACAATTGGAAAACCCTCTTGGTTTAATTTGATAATTTGAGGGTCGAGTTGAGGTCGGATTTTGGTAAAGTTGGTATGGTTTGACTCGTGGTCGAATGGGCTTCCAGATTTTGTATCTTTTATCGGGTTCCGAGATGTGGGCCCCACGAAAAAGTTTTGGGTGGATTTCTGGATTTTTATGAAAAAACTGAATTTTCATATGGAATTAATTTCAACAAATTTTATTAACTGAATCGGATTATTTGTGGCTAGATTCGAGTATTTTCGAGGCCAATTCACGAGGCAAATGCATAGCAGAATAAAGAATTACATGGATTAAGGTAAGTAACAGTTCTAAATTTGGTCCGAGGGTAAGAAATCCCGTATTTTATGATATATGATTGGTTTTGAGGTGACGCACATGCTAGGTGACGGGCGTGTGGGCGTGCACTGTAAGAATTGTGACTTGTTCAATATCATGCAACGGTGTAGTTAAATAATTTGTTGATATCCGTACGTTTTTCCACGTATTAGAGAAATTGGTATATAAATCATGTTTAAATCATATGATTGCATTGTTGGGACCCACAGAGGTCGTGTAGTTGTAGAATTATCTGCTAAATTGTTATTTTGCACTCAGTCACGGTTCTATTTGCACATTGTTACCTCAGTCTCTCTTATTCATTATTGATGCATCATATCATTATTGTTGGGATGCCATGATTTCTGAGACCCTGAGAGACTGGAGAAGTTGATGACTGAGTGAGGCCGAGGGCCTAATTGTGAGGATATTTATGGGATCGTGATGCACTCCGCAATATGTTTCATTGATTTATTCCATAATTGGCTTGTTATAGCGCTTGGGCTGAAGGAGCCCCTCCGAAGTCTATACACACCCCCAGTGAGCGCAGGTACCTACTGAGTGCGACTGCTGAGTGATTGAGAGGAATGAGTGCCTGTGAGGAATGAGTGACTATGAGGAAAGAGTGACTATGAGGTTGGAGTGAATGGGAGGACTGAGTGACTATTACTCTGAGAGGATGCATTGATTTCATTATTGCTGCATTTCAGCTGTAATATATCACTATTTTGGAAATTTTTGAAAGACACACACACACACACACACACACACACACACACACACACACACACATATATATATATATATATATATATATATATATATATATATATATATATATATATATATATATATATATCACTCTTCCTGGAAAAACTCTTAAAGACATTATTTCTGTTACAGTAAAATTTGATATTAAAAATATTGTGGAGTGTTAGATGTTGAACTTGAAAGTATGCCTACCTTTTCATGTTGGAAAGTACTGTATTTGGACTTAGTTGTGAAGCTCATCACTACATTCAGTTCTTTATTTATTATTATTACTTGCTGAGTTGGTTGTACTCATACTACACCCTAAACTTCGTGTGTATATCTAGGTGATCCCGGACACAGTGAGTGTTGATTCTTTCACATAGTTGGCTTTCTGGAGATTCAGAGGTAGCTGCCATCTTTCGGAGACCTTGTCTCTGCTTCCCTATCCTTTTGTTTATTGTATGTGGTCTCAGATTATTATAGACCATGATTTCCAGACTTGTAATTTATAAATGCTCATGTACTCAGTGACAACAGGTTTTGGGAGTGTATTTGTATCTGAAATTGTGAGGTCTTTTATTAAATTCAAATTATTATGTTTTCAAACTTAAAAGAAAAATGTGGGTTATTGATGTTGTCGGCTTGCCTAGTACTGAGATAGGCGGCATCACGACAGGTTAGGAGTTTGGGTCATGACAAGCTGGTATCAGATCCTAAGTTACATAGGTCTCACGAGTCATGAGCAGGTTTAGTAGAGTCTTGCGGATTAGTACGGAGACGTCTGTACTTATCTTTGAGAGGCTGCCAAACCCTTAGGAAAATTTCACCTTCTTGCATTCTATAGTGCAAATTTGTTGATTTCGAAAACTAAATTTCTTTTATTCTATTCTGTCCCAGATGTTGAGGACACATTCTACCGTATCGGACGGTTAGCCACTAGTGCCACCAGTTAGGGCCGTGGTAGAGGCCGGGGCCGAGGAAGAGGTCGAGATGCAGGTCATACAGTAGTCTTGTAGGAGTGTCCAAATGACAAACAGTTTGAAGCTTTAGAAATTAGACTCGAAGATCTTTCGTTTGATAGGTCATACATCACATAAAACCTTATATATATGTAGATATGCTCGTTCAAAGTTTTGTCTTATGCGTACTCATTTGGAACTTTTAATCGATCATGTGAATTCCAACTTGACTTAGACTTAGGGCTCTCCTTAGACCCCACACCACTTATAATATGCCCCGTACACTTATTATCATATCCAATGGATATCTATCATATTAATAGTCCTCATCTTCACACAAAATAATATAATTAAAGTACATCAACTTTCATAATAGCGCTTAAGTACTTCGAAATTTTCTGGGGTATTACATTCTCCCCCTCTTAAGAACATTCTTCCTCAAATTTTTTACATGTCACTTATAAGAGTAGGGTTACCAACCTTTTACCTCCAACCATTATACATAGGCACTTATGACTACCTCAGTCTCATACTTCCTTTCCAAAATTTCAACTTACTTGTGGCCCTTAAAATTCGACTATCTTTACAAATTCTTAAAACTTTTGACAGTGTTTCCCATGTAACTAGACTTATCCACCTGCCAGAGAATCGCCAAAATCACCCTATTAACACATCCACAAATCGACAAAGTATCACAATATATATCAATATCACAAATCTCAACATTACAGGCATTATATTATCAAGAGTGATATTTGGACATGAACTGCACATTTTTTTAAATCATAACACCTAGCAAGTACCTTTCAAATCAAAACCAATTGCTATACAATTAAGCGAAAATATTTTCTTTCCATAATACTTTCGGCCTTCAAGGTGAACTTCTCGACTTACAAACTTTGCCATAACATATTAACGTAGGAAATCCAAACTACCGAACTTATCTAACAAGGATGACAATTAGGTACCTCTCATAAGCTAACTATCCATTAACTTCACCTCCACTAGCTTCCACTGGAACAATAGGTAAAGGACTTTCAACTACGTTCTTAGACATAGACACATGAAACACCGGGTGCATGGAGGACAATGATGGGGGAAACATCATGCTGATAGTTTGGCCCATTTCCTTCAGATTTCATAAGACCTGATTTCCCACATTAACACATTGTGTTAGTGTCAACCGGTGGTGGCAATTTCGTGCCTACACACATTATACGTATGCCCATAATCATATCTATGGTCATAATAACTGTTCATAATTAATTCCAGAATCCTCAATTAATCTTATAATCACGTTTCAAATTTTTCACAAACCTGACAGCAGCACGCGAGGCATGAAGACCTCATAATTATTTACCTGAATTAACGAGTCACATTTAACGCCACCTGGTCACTCATCTCAGAGGCTAAAACTCAATATTTACAGCACAAATATGGATAAATATGCACAGAAAATACATACAAAATTATCAAATAAGCCTAACAGGCATGATACTATAGTACAAACTTAATTTCACAAAGGGAAAATTTAAACTCATAAATTTTTCACCACAAGGACCTCATCCTTATATAACTTCCACTGCGGCTTCTAGCCAGTTTAAATATTTCACATCGTATAAAAATGCGTGGATCTCGTCCTCAACTCCGTATCACAAGTATTTTGCACATCGTGCCAACTGTGATTTTCCATTCCCTTTCTTTATTCTTTTTAATGAATTCCGTAAATAATTTTTACAACACACAATGAACCCCCATACCAATAGGGCATATAATTCATAAAATGGAGATCAATTATTCCGAAATCACATCAAAACTCACTGTAGTGAGTAATAGAAAGTCACTTTTGGACTTATAGCCCTCAATCGTGTACA
This sequence comes from Nicotiana tabacum, assembly GCF_000715075.1. Lineage (NCBI taxonomy): Eukaryota > Viridiplantae > Streptophyta > Magnoliopsida > Solanales > Solanaceae > Nicotiana > Nicotiana tabacum. Next base: position 5,914,389 of record NC_134097.1, on the reverse strand, counting down.
CAAATAAAAATGATAGACACTGGCTAACATCATCAAATCTCCCAATAGGGATAAATATATAAGTGTGTCACAAAATTACGAAGTTCACCCATAAGCGGTGCATAATAGGAGGACTCGCCTCAATATTCAGACGAATCAAATTAAGGGAAATATCCCTTTATAACAAATCGGGATCTTACCTGTAATGACACCATCTGGTGTGGTGGCCTCAGTCACACCATAGTAAATATATCAAAGGGGCTGGGCCTCCCCCTCTAGGGTGCCCCCTACCCGCCTATCCTTCACCACTAATTGGCTGTGCACGTGGAGTATTAACTAGAATAATGCCTGTAGCCATAGTGTTCTGATGAAATCCACCCCTCCCAAGTCTGGACAATCTCTCGGGTTGTGCCTAGTATCACCATACTCATAACAACCCCTCTGAGGTTGCGGCTCCTCGTACTGAGTCTGTGCCGGATAACTGGAATAACCACCATAATAACCTCGTGTCGGTGGTGTACTATAAGAACTTACTAGAGGACCCAGAGAAATTTGATGTGCTGGCTGAGTTGGACGAATGCTCTAAGCCTCCGCCATAATGGGTCATAGCTGAAGAGTAAAATCCACTGAACCCTCCAAAGCTTCGAGACCTTTTGGTCTCTCTAGCTTTCTGGAAATTCAGAGGTAGCTGCCATCTTTCGGAGACCTTGTCTCTGCTTCCCTATCCTTTTGTTTATTGTATGTGGTCTCAGATTATTATAGACCATGATTTCCAGACTTGTAATTTATAAATGCTCATGTACTCAGTGACAATAGGTTTTGGGAGTGTATTTGTATCTGAAATTGTGAGGTCTTTTATTAAATTCAAATTATTATGTTTTCAAACTTAAAATAAAAATAGGAGTGTCCAAATGACAAACAGTTTGAAGCTTTAGAAATTAGACTCGAAGATCTTTCGTTTGATAGGTCATACATCACATAAAACCTTATATATATGTAGATATGCTCGTTCAAAGTTTTGTCTTATGCGTACTCATTTGGAACTTTTAATCGATCATGCGAATTCCAACTTGACTTAGACTTAGGGCTCTCCTTAGACCCCACACCACTTATAATATGTCCCGTACACTTATTATCATATCCAATGGATATTCTATCATATTAATAGTTCTCGTCTTCACACAAAATAATATAATTAAAGTACATCAACTTTCATAATAGCGCTTAAGTACTTCGAAATTTTCTGGGGTGTTACATTCTCCCCCTCTTAAGAACATTCTTCCTCAAATGTTTTACATGTCACTTATAAGAGTAGGGTTACCAACCTTTTACCTCCAACCATTATACATAGGCACTTATGACTACCTCAGTCTCATACTTCCTTTCCAAAATTTCAACTTACTTGTGGCCCTTAAAATTCGACTATCTTTACAAATTCTTAAAACTTTTGACAGTGTTTCCCATGTAACTAGACTTATCCACCTGCCAGAGAATCGCCAAAATCACCCTATTAACACATCCACAAATCGACAAAGTATCACAATATATATCAACATCACAAATCTCAACATTACAGGCATTATATTATCAAAAGTGATATTTGGACATGAACTGCACATTTTTTTAAATCATAACACCTAGCAAGTACCTTTCAAATCAAAACCAATTGCTATACAATTAAGCGAAAATATTTTCTTTCCATAATACTTTCGGCCTTCAAGGTGAACTTCTCGACTTACAAACTTTGCCATAACATATTAACGTAGGAAATCCAAACTACCGAACTTATCTAACAAGGATGACAATTAGGTACCTCTCATAAGCTAACTATCCATTAACTTCACCTCCACTAGCTTCCACTGGAACAATAGGTAAAGGACTTTCAACTACCTTCTTAGACATAGACACATGAAACACCGGGTGCATGGAGGACAATGATGGGGGAAACATCATGCTGATAGTTTGGCCCATTTCCTTCAGATTTCATAAGACCTGATTTCCCACATTAACACATTGTGTTAGTGTCAACCGGTGGTGGCAATTTCGTGCCTACACACATTATACGTATGCCCATAATCATATCTATGGTCATAATAACTGTTCATAATTAATTCCAGAATCCTCAATTAATCTTATAATCACGTTTCAAATTTTTCACAAACCTGACAGCAGCACGCGAGGCATGAAGACCTCATAATTATTTACCTGAATTAACGAGTCACATTTAACGCCACCTGGTCACTCATCTCAGAGGCTAAAACTCAATATTTACAGCACAAATATGGATAAATATGCACAGAAAATACATACAAAATTATCAAATAAGCCTAACAGGCATGATACTATAGTACAAACTTAATTTCACAAAGGGAAAATTTAAACTCATAAATTTTTCACCACAAGGACCTCATCCTTATATAACTTCCATTGCGGCTTCTAGCCAGTTTAAATATTTCACATCGTATAAAAATGCGTGGATCTCGTCCTCAACTCCGTATCACAAGTATTTTGCACATCGTGCCAACTGTGATTTTCCATTCCCTTTCTTTATTCTTTTTAATGAATTCCGTAAATAATTTTTACAACACACAATGAACCCCCATACCAATAGGGCATATAATTCATAAAATGGAGATCAATTATTCCGAAATCACATCAAAACTCACTGTAGTGAGTAATAGAAAGTCACTTTTGGACTTATAGCCCTCAATCGTGTACACAAATAAAAATGATAGACACTGGCTAACATCATCAAATCTCCCAATAGGGATAAATATATAAGTGTGTCACAAAATTACGAAGTTCACCCATAAGCGGTGCATAATAGGAGGACTCGCCTCAATATTCAGACGAATCAAATTAAGGGAAATATCCCTTTATAACAAATCGGGATCTTACCTGTAATGACACCATCTGGTGGGGTGGCCTCAGTCACACCATAGTAAATATATCAAAGGGGCTGGGCCTCCCCCTCTAGGGTGCCCCCTACCCGCCTATCCTTCACCACTAATTGGCTGTGCACGTGGAGTATTAACTAGAATAATGCCTGTAGCCGTAGTGTTCTGATGAAATCCACCCCTCCCAAGTCTGGACAATCTCTCGGGTTGTGCCTAGTATCACCATACTCATAACAACCCCTCTGAGGTTGCGGCTCCTCGTACTGAGTCTGTGCCGGATAACTGGAATAACCACCATAATAACCTCGTGTCGGTGGTGTACTATAAGAACTTACTAGAGGACCCAGAGAAATTTGATGTGCTGGTTGAGTTGGACGAATGCTCTAGCCTCCGCCATAATGGGTCATAGCTGAAGAGTAAAATCCACTGAACCCTCCAAAGCTTCGAGACCTTTTGGTCTCTCTAGCTTTCTGGAGATTCAGAGGTAGCTGCCATCTTTCGGAGACCTTGTCTCTGCTTCCCTATCCTTTTGTTTATTGTATGTGATCTCAGATTATTATAGACCATGATTTCCAGACTTGTAATTTATAAATGCTCATGTACTCAGTGACAATAGGTTTTGGGAGTGTATTTGTATCTGAAATTGTGAGGTCTTTTATTAAATTCAAATTATTATGTTTTCAAACTTAAAAGAAAAATAGGAGTGTCCAAATGAAAAACAGTTTGAAGCTTTAGAAATTAGACTCGAAGATCTTTCGTTTGATAGGTCATACATCACATAAAACCTTATATATATGTAGATATGCTCATTCAAAGTTTTGTCTTATGCGTACTCATTTGGAACTTTTAATCGATCATGCGAATTCCAACTTGACTTAGACTTAGGGCTCTCCTTAGACCCCACACCACTTATAATATGCCCCGTACACTTATTATCATATCCAATGGATATTCTATCATATTAATAGTTCTCGTCTTCACACAAAATAATATAATTAAAGTACATCAACTTTCATAATAGCGCTTAAGTACTTCGAAATTTTCTGGGGTGTTACATTCTCCCCCTCTTAAGAACATTCTTCCTCAAATGTTTTACATGTCACTTATAAGAGTAGGGTTACCAACCTTTTACCTCTAACCATTATACATAGGCATTTATGACTACCTCAGTCTCATACTTCCTTTCCAAAATTTCAACTTACTTGTGGCCCTTAAAATTCGACTATCTTTACAAATTCTTAAAACTTTTGACAGTGTTTCCCATGTAACTAGACTTATCCACCTGCCAGAGAATCGCCAAAATCACCCTATTAACACATCCACAAATCGACAAAGTATCACAATATATATCAACATCACAAATCTCAACATTACAGGCATTATATTATCAAAAGTGATATTTGGACATGAACTGCACATTTTTTTAAATCATAACACCTAGCAAGTACCTTTCAAATCAAAACCAATTGCTATACAATTAAGCGAAAATATTTTCTTTCCATAATACTTTCGGCCTTCAAGGTGAACTTCTCGACTTACAAACTTTGCCATAACATATTAACGTAGGAAATCCAAACTACCGAACTTATCTAACAAGGATGACAATTAGGTACCTCTCATAAGCTAACTATCCATTAACTTCACCTCCACTAGCTTCCACTGGAACAATAGGTAAAGGACTTTCAACTACCTTCTTAGACATAGACACATGAAACACCGGGTGCATGGAGGACAATGATGGGGGAAACATCATGCTGATAGTTTGGCCCATTTCCTTCAGATTTCATAAGACCTGATTTCCCACATTAACACATTGTGTTAGTGTCAACCGGTGGTGGCAATTTCGTGCCTACACACATTATACGTATGCCCATAATCATATCTATGGTCATAATAACTGTTCATAATTAATTCCAGAATCCTCAATTAATCTTATAATCACGTTTCAAATTTTTCACAAACCTGACAGCAGCACGCGAGGCATGAAGACCTCATAATTATTTACCTGAATTAACGAGTCACATTTAACGCCACCTGGTCACTCATCTCAGAGGCTAAAACTCAATATTTACAGCACAAATATGGATAAATATGCACAGAAAATACATACAAAATTATCAAATAAGCCTAACAGGCATGATACTATAGTACAAACTTAATTTCACAAAGGGAAAATTTAAACTCATAAATTTTTCACCACAAGGACCTCATCCTTATATAACTTCCACTGCGGCTTCTAGCCAGTTTAAATATTTCACATCGTATAAAAATGCGTGGATCTCGTCCTCAACTCCGTATCACAAGTATTTTGCACATCGTGCCAACTGTGATTTTCCATTCCCTTTCTTTATTCTTTTTAATGAATTCCGTAAATAATTTTTACAACACACAATGAACCCCCATACCAATAGGGCATATAATTCATAAAATGGAGATCAATTATTCCGAAATCACATCAAAACTCACTGTAGTGAGTAATAGAAAGTCACTTTTGGACTTATAGCCCTCAATCGTGTACACAAATAAAAATGATAGACACTGGCTAACATCATCAAATCTCCCAATAGGGATAAATATATAAGTGTGTCACAAAATTACGAAGTTCACCCATAAGCGGTGCATAATAGGAGGACTCGCCTCAATATTCAGACGAATCAAATTAAGGGAAATATCCCTTTATAACAAATCGGGATCTTACCTGTAATGACACCATCTGGTGTGGTGGCCTCAGTCACACCATAGTAAATATATCAAAGGGGCTGGGCCTCCCCCTCTAGGGTGCCCCCTACCCGCCTATCCTTCACCACTAATTGGCTGTGCACGTGGAGTATTAACTAGAATAATGCCTGTAGCCGTAGTGTTCTGATGAAATCCACCCCTCCCAAGTCTGGACAATCTCTCGGGTTGTGCCTAGTATCACCATACTCATAACAACCCCTCTGAGGTTGCGGCTCCTCGTACTGAGTCTGTGCCGGATAACTGGAATAACCACCATAATAACCTCGTGTCGGTGGTGTACTATAAGAACTTACTAGAGGACCCAGAGAAATTTGATGTGCTGGTTGAGTTGGACGAATGCTCTAGCCTCCGCCATAATGGGTCATAGCTGAAGAGTAAAATCCACTGAACCCTCCAAAGCTTCGAGACCTTTTGGTCTCTCTAGCTTTCTGGAGATTCAGAGGTAGCTGCCATCTTTCGGAGACCTTGTCTCTGCTTCCCTATCCTTTTGTTTATTGTATGTGATCTCAGATTATTATAGACCATGATTTCCAGACTTGTAATTTATAAATGCTCATGTACTCAGTGACAATAGGTTTTGGGAGTGTATTTGTATCTGAAATTGTGAGGTCTTTTATTAAATTCAAATTATTATGTTTTCAAACTTAAAAGAAAAATAGGAGTGTCCAAATGACAAACAGTTTGAAGCTTTAGAAATTAGACTCGAAGATCTTTCGTTTGATAGGTCATACATCACATAAAACCTTATATATATGTAGATATGCTCATTCAAAGTTTTGTCTTATGCGTACTCATTTGGAACTTTTAATCGATCATGCGAATTCCAACTTGACTTAGACTTAGGGCTCTCCTTAGACCCCACACCACTTATAATATGCCCCGTACACTTATTATCATATCCAATGGATATTCTATCATATTAATAGTTCTCGTCTTCACACAAAATAATATAATTAAAGTACATCAACTTTCATAATAGCGCTTAAGTACTTCGAAATTTTCTGGGGTGTTACATTCTCCCCCTCTTAAGAACATTCTTCCTCAAATGTTTTACATGTCACTTATAAGAGTAGGGTTACCAACCTTTTACCTCTAACCATTATACATAGGCACTTATGACTACCTCAGTCTCATACTTCCTTTCCAAAATTTCAACTTACTTGTGGCCCTTAAAATTCGACTATCTTTACAAATTCTTAAAACTTTTGACAGTGTTTCCCATGTAACTAGACTTATCCACCTGCCAGAGAATCGCCAAAATCACCCTATTAACACATCCACAAATCGACAAAGTATCACAATATATATCAACATCACAAATCTCAACATTACAGGCATTATATTATCAAAAGTGATATTTGGACATGAACTGCACATTTTTTTAAATCATAACACCTAGCAAGTACCTTTCAAATCAAAACCAATTGCTATACAATTAAGCGAAAATATTTTCTTTCCATAATACTTTCGGCCTTCAAGGTGAACTTCTCGACTTACAAACTTTGCCATAACATATTAACGTAGGAAATCCAAACTACCGAACTTATCTAACAAGGATGACAATTAGGTACCTCTCATAAGCTAACTATCCATTAACTTCACCTCCACTAGCTTCCACTGGAACAATAGGTAAAGGACTTTCAACTACCTTCTTAGACATAGACACATGAAACACCGGGTGCATGGAGGACAATGATGGGGGAAACATCATGCTGATAGTTTGGCCCATTTCCTTCAGATTTCATAAGACCTGATTTCCCACATTAACACATTGTGTTAGTGTCAACCGGTGGTGGCAATTTCGTGCCTACACACATTATACGTATGCCCATAATCATATCTATGGTCATAATAACTGTTCATAATTAATTCCAGAATCCTCAATTAATCTTATAATCACGTTTCAAATTTTTCACAAACCTGACAGCAGCACGCGAGGCATGAAGACCTCATAATTATTTACCTGAATTAACGAGTCACATTTAACGCCACCTGGTCACTCATCTCAGAGGCTAAAACTCAATATTTACAGCACAAATATGGATAAATATGCACAGAAAATACATACAAAATTATCAAATAAGCCTAACAGGCATGATACTATAGTACAAACTTAATTTCACAAAGGGAAAATTTAAACTCATAAATTTTTCACCACAAGGACCTCATCCTTATATAACTTCCACTGCGGCTTCTAGCCAGTTTAAATATTTCACATCGTATAAAAATGCGTGGATCTCGTCCTCAACTCCGTATCACAAGTATTTTGCACATCGTGCCAACTGTGATTTTCCATTCCCTTTCTTTATTCTTTTTAATGAATTCCGTAAATAATTTTTACAACACACAATGAACCCCCATACCAATAGGGCATATAATTCATAAAATGGAGATCAATTATTCCGAAATCACATCAAAACTCACTGTAGTGAGTAATAGAAAGTCACTTTTGGACTTATAGCCCTCAATCGTGTACACAAATAAAAATGATAGACACTGGCTAACATCATCAAATCTCCCAATAGGGATAAATATATAAGTGTGTCACAAAATTACGAAGTTCACCCATAAGCGGTGCATAATAGGAGGACTCGCCTCAATATTCAGACGAATCAAATTAAGGGAAATATCCCTTTATAACAAATCGGGATCTTACCTGTAATGACACCATCTGGTGTGGTGGCCTCAGTCACACCATAGTAAATATATCAAAGGGGCTGGGCCTCCCCCTCTAGGGTGCCCCCTACCCGCCTATCCTTCACCACTAATTGGCTGTGCACGTGGAGTATTAACTAGAATAATGCCTGTAGCCGTAGTGTTCTGATGAAATCCACCCCTCCCAAGTCTGGACAATCTCTCGGGTTGTGCCTAGTATCACCATACTCATAACAACCCCTCTGAGGTTGCGGCTCCTCGTACTGAGTCTGTGCCGGATAACTGGAATAACCACCATAATAACTTCGTGTCGGTGGTGTACTATAAGAACTTACTAGAGGACCCAGAGAAATTTGATGTGCTGGCTGAGTTGGACGAATGCTCTAGCCTCCGCCATAATGGGTCATAGCTGAAGAGTAAAATCCACTGAACCCTCCAAAGCTTCGAGACCTTTTGGTCTCTCTAGCTTTCTGGAGATTCAGAGGTAGCTGCCATCTTTCGGAGACCTTGTCTCTGCTTCCCTATCCTTTTGTTTATTGTATGTGATCTCAGATTATTATAGACCATGATTTCCAGACTTGTAATTTATAAATGCTCATGTACTCAGTGACAATAGGTTTTGGGAGTGTATTTGTATCTGAAATTGTGAGGTCTTTTATTAAATTCAAATTATTATGTTTTCAAACTTAAAAGAAAAATAGGAGTGTCCAAATGACAAACAGTTTGAAGCTTTAGAAATTAGACTCGAAGATCTTTCGTTTGATAGGTCATACATCACATAAAACCTTATATATATGTAGATATGCTCATTCAAAGTTTTGTCTTATGCGTACTCATTTGGAACTTTTAATCGATCATGCGAATTCCAACTTGACTTAGACTTAGGGCTCTCCTTAGACCCCACACCACTTATAATATGCCCCGTACACTTATTATCATATCCAATGGATATTCTATCATATTAATAGTTCTCGTCTTCACACAAAATAATATAATTAAAGTACATCAACTTTCATAATAGCGCTTAAGTACTTCGAAATTTTCTGGGGTGTTACATTCTCCCCCTCTTAAGAACATTCTTCCTCAAATGTTTTACATGTCACTTATAAGAGTAGGGTTACCAACCTTTTACCTCCAACCATTATACATAGGCACTTATGACTACCTCAGTCTCATACTTCCTTTCCAAAATTTTAACTTACTTGTGGCCCTTAAAATTCGACTATCTTTACAAATTCTTAAAACTTTTGACAGTGTTTCCCATGTAACTAGACTTATCCACCTGCCAGAGAATCGCCAAAATCACCCTATTAACACATCCACAAATCGACAAAGTATCACAATATATATCAACATCACAAATCTCAACATTACAGGCATTATATTATCAAAAGTGATATTTGGACATGAACTGCACATTTTTTTAAATCATAACACCTAGCAAGTACCTTTCAAATCAAAACCAATTGCTATACAATTAAGCGAAAATATTTTCTTTCCATAATACTTTCGGCCTTCAAGGTGAACTTCTCGACTTACAAACTTTGCCATAACATATTAACGTAGGAAATCCAAACTACCGAACTTATCTAACAAGGATGACAATTAGGTACCTCTCATAAGCTAACTATCCATTAACTTCACCTCCACTAGCTTCCACTGGAACAATAGGTAAAGGACTTTCAACTACGTTCTTAGACATAGACACATGAAACACCGGGTGCATGGAGGACAATGATGGGGGAAACATCATGCTGATAGTTTGGCCCATTTCCTTCAGATTTCATAAGACCTGATTTCCCACATTAACACATTGTGTTAGTGTCAACCGGTGGTGGCAATTTCGTGCCTACACACATTATACGTATGCCCATAATCATATCTATGGTCATAATAACTGTTCATAATTAATTCCAGAATCCTCAATTAATCTTATAATCACGTTTCAAATTTTTCACAAACCTGACAGCAGCACGCGAGGCATGAAGACCTCATAATTATTTACCTGAATTAACGAGTCACATTTAACGCCACCTGGTCACTCATCTCAGAGGCTAAAACTCAATATTTACAGCACAAATATGGATAAATATGCACAGAAAATACATACAAAATTATCAAATAAGCCTAACAGGCATGATACTATAGTACAAACTTAATTTCACAAAGGGAAAATTTAAACTCATAAATTTTTCACCACAAGGACCTCATCCTTATATAACTTCCACTGCGGCTTCTAGCCAGTTTAAATATTTCACATCGTATAAAAATGCGTGGATCTCGTCCTCAACTCCGTATCACAAGTATTTTGCACATCGTGCCAACTGTGATTTTCCATTCCCTTTCTTTATTCTTTTTAATGAATTCCGTAAATAATTTTTACAACACACAATGAACCCCCATACCAATAGGGCATATAATTCATAAAATGGAGATCAATTATTCCGAAATCACATCAAAACTCACTGTAGTGAGTAATAGAAAGTCACTTTTGGACTTATAGCCCTCAATCGTGTACACAAATAAAAATGATAGACACTGGCTAACATCATCAAATCTCCCAATAGGGATAAATATATAAGTGTGTCACAAAATTACGAAGTTCACCCATAAGCGGTGCATAATAGGAGGACTCGCCTCAATATTCAGACGAATCAAATTAAGGGAAATATCCCTTTATAACAAATCGGGATCTTACCTGTAATGACACCATCTGGTGTGGTGGCCTCAGTCACACCATAGTAAATATATCAAAGGGGCTGGGCCTCCCCCTCTAGGGTGCCCCCTACCCGCCTATCCTTCACCACTAATTGGCTGTGCACGTGGAGTATTAACTAGAATAATGCCTGTAGCCGTAGTGTTCTGATGAAATCCACCCCTCCCAAGTCTGGACAATCTCTCGGGTTGTGCCTAGTATCACCATACTCATAACAACCCCTCTGAGGTTGCGGCTCCTCGTACTGAGTATGTGCCGGATAACTGGAATAACCACCATAATAACTTCGTGTCGGTGGTGTACTATAAGAACTTACTAGAGGACCCAGAGAAATTTGATGTGCTGGCTGAGTTGGACGAATGCTCTAGCCTCCGCCATAATGGGTCATAGCTGAAGAGTAAAATCCACTGAACCCTCCAAAGCTTCGAGACCTTTTGGTCTCTCTAGCTTTCTGGAGATTCAGAGGTAGCTGCCATCTTTCGGAGACCTTGTCTCTGCTTCCCTATCCTTTTGTTTATTGTATGTGATCTCAGATTATTATAGACCATGATTTCCAGACTTGTAATTTATAAATGCTCATGTACTCAGTGACAATAGGTTTTGGGAGTGTATTTGTATCTGAAATTGTGAGGTCTTTTATTAAATTCAAATTATTATGTTTTCAAACTTAAAAGAAAAATAGGAGTGTCCAAATGACAAACAGTTTGAAGCTTTAGAAATTAGACTCGAAGATCTTTCGTTTGATAGGTCATACATCACATAAAACCTTATATATATGTAGATATGCTCATTCAAAGTTTTGTCTTATGCGTACTCATTTGGAACTTTTAATCGATCATGCGAATTCCAACTTGACTTAGACTTAGGGCTCTCCTTAGACCCCACACCACTTATAATATGCCCCGTACACTTATTATCATATCCAATGGATATTCTATCATATTAATAGTTCTCGTCTTCACACAAAATAATATAATTAAAGTACATCAACTTTCATAATAGCGCTTAAGTACTTCGAAATTTTCTGGGGTGTTACATTCTCCCCCTCTTAAGAACATTCTTCCTCAAATGTTTTACATGTCACTTATAAGAGTAGGGTTACCAACCTTTTACCTCCAACCATTATACATAGGCACTTATGACTACCTCAGTCTCATACTTCCTTTCCAAAATTTTAACTTACTTGTGGCCCTTAAAATTCGACTATCTTTACAAATTCTTAAAACTTTTGACAGTGTTTCCCATGTAACTAGACTTATCCACCTGCCAGAGAATCGCCAAAATCACCCTATTAACACATCCACAAATCGACAAAGTATCACAATATATATCAACATCACAAATCTCAACATTACAGGCATTATATTATCAAAAGTGATATTTGGACATGAACTGCACATTTTTTTAAATCATAACACCTAGCAAGTACCTTTCAAATCAAAACCAATTGCTATACAATTAAGCGAAAATATTTTCTTTCCATAATACTTTCGGCCTTCAAGGTGAACTTCTCGACTTACAAACTTTGCCATAACATATTAACGTAGGAAATCCAAACTACCGAACTTATCTAACAAGGATGACAATTAGGTACCTCTCATAAGCTAACTATCCATTAACTTCACCTCCACTAGCTTCCACTGGAACAATAGGTAAAGGACTTTCAACTACGTTCTTAGACATAGACACATGAAACACCGGGTGCATGGAGGACAATGATGGGGGAAACATCATGCTGATAGTTTGGCCCATTTCCTTCAGATTTCATAAGACCTGATTTCCCACATTAACACATTGTGTTAGTGTCAACCGGTGGTGGCAATTTCGTGCCTACACACATTATACGTATGCCCATAATCATATCTATGGTCATAATAACTGTTCATAATTAATTCCAGAATCCTCAATTAATCTTATAATCACGTTTCAAATTTTTCACAAACCTGACAGCAGCACGCGAGGCATGAAGACCTCATAATTATTTACCTGAATTAACGAGTCACATTTAACGCCACCTGGTCACTCATCTCAGAGGCTAAAACTCAATATTTACAGCACAAATATGGATAAATATGCACAGAAAATACATACAAAATTATCAAATAAGCCTAACAGGCATGATACTATAGTACAAACTTAATTTCACAAAGGGAAAATTTAAACTCATAAATTTTTCACCACAAGGACCTCATCCTTATATAACTTCCACTGCGGCTTCTAGCCAGTTTAAATATTTCACATCGTATAAAAATGCGTGGATCTCGTCCTCAACTCCGTATCACAAGTATTTTGCACATCGTGCCAACTGTGATTTTCCATTCCCTTTCTTTATTCTTTTTAATGAATTCCGTAAATAATTTTTACAACACACAATGAACCCCCATACCAATAGGGCATATAATTCATAAAATGGAGATCAATTATTCCGAAATCACATCAAAACTCACTGTAGTGAGTAATAGAAAGTCACTTTTGGACTTATAGCCCTCAATCGTGTACACAAATAAAAATGATAGACACTGGCTAACATCATCAAATCTCCCAATAGGGATAAATATATAAGTGTGTCACAAAATTACGAAGTTCACCCATAAGCGGTGCATAATAGGAGGACTCGCCTCAATATTCAGACGAATCAAATTAAGGGAAATATCCCTTTATAACAAATCGGGATCTTACCTGTAATGACACCATCTGGTGTGGTGGCCTCAGTCACACCATAGTAAATATATCAAAGGGGCTGGGCCTCCCCCTCTAGGGTGCCCCCTACCCGCCTATCCTTCACCACTAATTGGCTGTGCACGTGGAGTATTAACTAGAATAATGCCTGTAGCCATAGTGTTCTGATGAAATCCACCCCTCCCAAGTCTGGACAATCTCTCGGGTTGTGCCTAGTATCACCATACTCATAACAACCCCTCTGAGGTTGCGGCTCCTCGTACTGAGTCTGTGCCGGATAACTGGAATAACCACCATAATAACCTCGTGTCGGTGGTGTACTATAAGAACTTACTAGAGGACCCAGAGAAATTTGATGTGCTGGCTGAGTTGGACGAATGCTCTAGCCTCCGCCATAATGGGTCATAGCTGAAGAGTAAAATCCACTGAACCCTCCAAAGCTTCGAGACCTTTTGGTCTCTCTAGACTCATTTTCCTCACTTCAATCACGTTGTAGCATACTGGCAATATTTCCGAAGATTGAGCCCAAGTTGGTGGTGTTGCTTCGGTTGGTCTGCCCTCTTCATAAGCTTGCCACCATCGATACCATGCTCCTAACAACTAAAATGTAGTAAAGTCAACTCCGCTCACCTTCACAATAGCCATGGTGCGGGGAATACGATGACATTTTTCTAGAAATCCCTGGGAATCCTCAGTAGTTGTGCCACTGAAGGTACATGGACTATACCTCTTAAATCTCTCAAGTCTCTTTTGTTCTTCTTCTGATGCCTCTGACCTGACCTCAGGCTGAATCGGAATAACATGATGTACCGGTACTATACCCAAAAACTGACCAATGTGAACCTGCTATTCTAAAGCACGGGCGGTAGGAGTCTAAGTTACTCCCCTAATCTGTGCAATATTTGGTGCAACAGAGATCAATCTCGCCTGATTTAATGTACCAAACACATTCAAGAACTGTGATAAAGTCTCCTGAAGTTTGGGGGTAACAACAAGTGCTTCTGGTACCTGTCCCCCAACTAGATCTACTGGAGGCTCCTCAACTGCTGCTCTGATAGGTTCTCTAGTCGGGACATGTGCCCTTCCTCGGCCTCTACCTCTGACTCTACCTCAGCCTCGGCCTCTTGTGGCCCTAGCACTATGCGCGTGTGTCTGCTTAGCTATCCCGGTAGCACGTGTCCTCAACATCTGTGAGAGAATAGAGATGCAAAGGCTCGAATTCCAAATTCAACAAATTCCGCACGACAATAATGAATGAAGTGGAAATTTCCGAACAGCTGTGTATCGAAGATAAGTATAGACTTCTATGTATTAATCCGCAAGAATCTACTAAACTCGCTCGTGACTTGTAGAATCTATGAACCTAGAGCTCTGATACCAACTTGTCACGACCCAAAATCCCACAGGCATTGTGATGGCACTTAGTCTCTAAGACTTGGTAAGCCGACTATAACAATAATGCAAGCCTTATTTTTTAAACATATAAATTAATATAAGTGTCAAAACCAATAGCGAAAATATTCAAACAAACTCCCAATACTGGTAATACTGAGTCACGAACTCTAACTGAATATATGAAATGATCTCAAGGGTCGAATACTCAATACTGTTTGAATAATAATTAACAGTACAATAAAATGGAAAGACTCCAAGGGACTGCGACGACCGAGCAGCTCTACCTTGAATCCTTTCAATCACACTCTAACTCTGACCGGGTCCGATATCACCAATACCTCGCTCTGCACAAAATTATACAGAGGTGTAGTATAAATACACTACAGTCGGTACCCAGTAAGTATCAAGACTAACCTTAGTGGAGTAGTGACGAGGTACAGTCACAACACTCACTAGTCTATTAACTTGTGTAATATAGTATACATAAATAATAGAAAACAAATAGCAGTGATGGCAACAATAATCAACTAGTGATGTAAACAACCATGCAACAACAACTCCACAAATATTGCTCAAACAGATAATGAACACAAGTACAACCAATAATCAAGTCCTTCAAAATATACATCTTTCATCTATAAGTTTTTAATAGAAATCTCTAGAACATAATCCTTTCGAATAAATACATTTCGAATATACTTCCTTCAAATAATATTTTGAATAAAATCCTTCCAAATAAATATTTTTAATATAAATCTTTGAAATAAAAGTCACTATGTGACACCTCATTTCATAATCATAAAATATGGGTCTCGGCCTACTTTCATATTTTTCGTAACTAGTGTCTCAACCCAGTTTCATATTTCCACAATACTTCATGCCCATAATTAAATCATCATATTTTTCCCGGCACGTCGTACCCACATTTCATATCACATCTACATGGAAAATTCACATGCTAATAATAAAAATCATCAATATTTTTCCTGGCACCTCGTGCTAGCATTCCATCTCTATTGCAGCGTTCAACTTGATCCCATATAATATTATCTGCCAGGCAATAGACACAGGCTCACAATTTCAACATATATCGGGCTATTATCAAGTTTACCGAAGCAACAAGACAAGTTGCACATGTTATACGGATAAACACAAGGAAAATCACAACATCACATAAAAATCACCAACACAATAATCCCACATCATCACATATCATCCCTCACACTAGCCACCCTTATCTCTCCTATAGCCACCCGTATCACTCCATAATATTATCCACCCTTATCCCTTCGCCCTGACATTATCTATAGTCACCCTTATCGCTCATATTGCTACCCTTATCACTCCGTCCAGACAGTTTCCCAACACACATAAGCACAGTGAAATTCCACCCTTATACCCACATAATGTCAACAGTGGAATGCCCCCCCCTTATGCCCTCAGAATAATAACTCCAATCACACAACAATTTACACAGAATATTATCACGACAATACACTACAATAATTCATATCACGATTTGCCCATAGGCCACAACCAATTCCAAAGATATAACAAAATCAATAAATTTCTCAACAAATAGCCCACGGATCCACATAACGAATATAAACTTTGACACAACAAAAAAGATAGAAAAGTAACACAGTATAGGACAACGTCTTCTTTAATCAAAATTTTAGATAATTATGTTCACACCTCCTTTTAGACTTATTGAATGATTATTTACTGATAAGAAATCCATGATGAATTTAATTCCAAGAAAATATCAAATCAACAAACACACAGAATTCACATAAAAATCCAAGTGGAAATTACACCAAACTATCAAATAAAATACAAATTCGACAAACAAGGAACGAGGGATGATAAATTAAAGGATTTACTAAGTTTCAATAATTTTTCAATTTAATACGTAAGGGCGTCTACGAATTTCAACCGATATAATTTGCACATATAAACCAAGTACGTACTCGTCACCTCGCGTACATGGTTATCAATTACACAATTTACACATAAGACTCAATGCCTAAGGGGAAATTCCCTCACTCAAGGTTAGGCAAAATACTTACCTTTTTAAAGATAGGCCAATATTCTAAAATAGCTTTCTCACGTGAATTGACCTCCGGACGGCTCCATTCTTTCTTGAGTTTTCCTTACATTACTACGAGGTTCTGGAAATCCTAACAACTTCAATCTATTTTGAACATAACAAAAGTGAATCATAATTAGGAAGATATTCATGGCTTCAGCTCATTTGAGCATTTTATCAAACACTAGATGTGCAAATTTGGTTACAAGGTTCTTCTACAAGATTTCCTTCACTCCACAACTCAATCCTTACTTATTTAAGCTAAATAATATTCCCACAAACCTTATTGGTACAAGAACATATGCATAATACTCTTACACCCAAGAATCATACTCCCAATCACCCATCTTTTACTCCAAACTCGAAATTGAAGACTAGAGGTTTGAATCTTCTTTCTTGAGTGAAGATCTTGTGAGATTTCCTTGATGGATTTCAAGTCTTGAACAAGATCTTGGTGAGCAAAACACTTCATCTACTTCCTCTCTCTAGAACACTCTTACTTCTCTTTAAAATCATTAGATATTTGCCCCAAAATAAGCCCCAAAGCCTACTTATCAAAATGGGGTCGGATTATGAAAATAAGAAAATTAACCCTCCGAACTCAGGTATGCAGTCGCACAATGGGTATGCGGGTCGCACAATGGACAGAAAAAGTGATGCCCAAAATTGGGCTGCACTTGTCAGGTCTGCGACCATTTTGTGGTCCGCATAATGATTCTGCGGTCGCACAGCTGACAGCACAATCGCATTCTTCCAACCTTTGATAATTTGGTCATAACTTATTGTATGAGTGTCCAAATGACGAATGGTTTGAAGCGTTAGAAACAAGACTCGAAGGTCTTTCATTTGATAGGTCATACATCACATAAACCCTTATATATATATATATATATATATATATATATATATATATATATATATATATATATATATATATATATATATATATATATATATATATATATATATATACACACAAGTTTGGTCTTGTGCGTACTCATTTGTAACTTTAGTCTATCAAGTAATTTCCAACTTGACTTAGACTTAGGGTTCTCCTTAGACCCCACACCACTTATAATATGCCTCGTACACTTATTATCATATCCAATTGATATCCATCATATTAATAGTCCTCGTCAGCACATAAAATAATTTAATTAGCGCACATCAACTATCTTAATAGAGCTTACGTACTTTATAATTTTTCGGGGTGTTACAATCCTAAACCTGTGGGTAATACCAACCCTGGCGCCGTAGTCAAAGCAGCCTTGCGCTTCTGAAAGCTCAACTCACATTCATCTAATCATCTAAATTGGACGCCGATCTGGGTCAATTTGGTAAATGGAGATGCTATAGATGAAAATCCCTCCATAAACCGACGAGGCCAATTCTGAACATCCTCAATCTTCTTAGGATCCACTTTTATGCCTTTTGCCGATAAAAAATGCCCCAAAAAGGCAATTGAGTCTAACCAAAATGCGCATTTGAAAATTTGGCATATATCTGATTATTCTTCAAAGTTTGAAGCACAATTCGAAGATGTTGCTCACACTCCTCTCAACTGCTGGAGTAAATCAAGATATCATCAATGAGTACAACCACAAAAGAATCCATATAGGGTTTGAATACTCGGTTCATCAAATCCATAAATTATGCTGGGGTATTTGTCAGCCCAAATGACATCACTAGGAATTCATAATGTCAATACAGAGTCCGAAAAGCTATCTTAGGGGCATCGGATGCCCTAATCTTCAACTGATGATAACCAGACCTCAAATCAATCTTTGAAAAAACCCTGGCAACCTGAAGTTGATCAAATAATTCATCAATTCTTGGCAACATATAGTTGTTCTTAATAGTAGCCTTGTTCAACCGCCGATAGTTTATACACATCCAAATTGAACCATCTTTCTTCTTTACAAATAACTCCGGTGCACCCCAGGGCGAGAAGCTAGGTTTAATGAATAACTGGTCAAGTAAGTCTTGAACTGTTCCTTCAATTCCTTTAGTTCCGGTGGGGCCATACGATATGGTGGAATAGAAATGGGTTAGGTGCCCGTAGCCAAATCAATACAAAAATCAATTTCTCTATCGGGTGGCATCCCCGGCAAATCTGCAGGAATTACATCTGGAAACTCACAGACAATTGGGACTAAATCCATAAAAGGAACATCCGCACAGGGATTGCGAATATAAGCCAAATAAGATAGACACCCCTTCTCGACCATACGCTGAGCCTTCACATAAGAGAATACCTTGCTGATAGAATGCCCAGGAGTCCCTTTCCACTCTATTCGAGGTAACCCTGGCATGGCTAAGGTCACTATTTTAGCGTGACAATCCAATATAGGATGATAAGGTAACAGCCAATCCATACCCAAGATGACATCAAAATCTACCATATCAAGACGTAGAAGATCCACGCTAGTTTAAGGACTCCTAATAGTAACCACACACGAACAATAGACATGATCTACAATGATAGCATCCCCCACCGGTGTGGATACGTGCACGAAAGCACTAAAAGAATCACGAGGTACAACCAAATATGAAGCAAAGTAGGAGGACACATAGGAATAAGTATATCCTTAATCAAATAAAACTGAAGCATCTCTATGGAAAACTGGAACAATACATGTGATCACGGCAACGGATGACTCGGCCTCAGGCCTAGCTCGAAAAGCATAAAATCGGGGCTAGGCCCAACCACTTGGAGCTACATCTATGGGACAGACTCTAACTGGTTGGCCTTTACCTCTAACAACCTGACCTTTACCTCTAGCTATCTGACCTCTGCCCCTAGCTGGTCGAGCGGGCGGTTGAGTAACCGGTGCCGGTATGATGGCACGAGAATCCTGCTGAGATTTGTTGCTCGACAACCTAGGGCAATACCTCTTGATGTGATTAATGTTCAAACACTCATAACACACATCCTGTTATTGTTCATACTGATGCTGAAGTTGATTCGAACGGGCTGGATAACCACTGTAGTGACTCTAGAGTGGTGTTGCACTGATACGAGCTGGATGTGCAATAATTGTCGGCTGCAAAGAGTAAGGAATAATAGGACCATGACTCCCTGAAGTACTGAATAAAATGGCCTGGGAGGATGACCGCTACCATAAGTACACATGCCTCTAGATAAGGCGCCTATGAAATTACCGGAATGACGGGGCCTCTTATCTGACACTGGCCCTCTGTCCCGAGCACGAACTACCTCGATCCTCTTAGCAATATTCACAGCTGTCTGGAAGGAAATATCACTCCATGTCTCCATATCCATCTAAAACCTGATAGTATAAGTGAGTCCATCAATGAATCTCCCCACTCTCTTCTTTTCAGTAGGAAGCAAGACGATGGCATGACGTGCTAAGTCCACAAATCGGGTTTCATACTAGGTAATAGTCATACTACCCTGCCGGAGACACTCAAAGTGCCTGCGGTATTCCTCTCTCAATGCAATAGGAACAAACTTCTCCAGAAATAGTTGTCAAAACTGCTACCAGGTAAGTGCAGGTGAATTCACTGGTCTAGCAAGCACATATTCTCTCCAACACCTCTTGGCAGAACCAGTCATGTGAAACATAGCAAAATCGACCTCGTTGCTTTCAGAAGGTGTACCAGTGATGTGAACTGGAAAGAGCTAAGTAAACTTGTCCAATCTCAGTAAGACCTCATAATACATGGCGGGTCTATCACCGGCCTGCACCGCAACAACGGGCTAAACTATCCCAACTGGCGGGACTGTTGGAGCCTGATACTGGGGAGCTATCTTCTCCGAAGTGGGAGTAGTGGGAGTTTGTTCTCCTCCCCCAGCCTGTGAGATGACTGGTTCCACTGGAAATGTACCATTATGGGCCCCACCCTCCATTAGTCTAACTAAACAGATTAGAGCATCCTGAAGTACTGGAGTAGCTATGAATCCTTCCGGGGACCTGAACTGGTCCAACAGGAACAGTCTGAGCTGGAACCTTCGCATCGAAATCCACCTGAGGCTCCACAACAGGTGCTGTTGCTCGCCCTTGAGGCTGGGCTCTGCCTCTGCCTCTTCCTCGGCCTCTGGCACAACCTCGGCCTCTACCCCTAGTCATAGTTTCCATTGGGGGCTCTAGTCCTTGTCCATCGGTAGATGTATTACGTATTCTCATCTGCGAGACAATAAGAATAGAATGGTTCAATCATCGATGATAGGATAAAATTGAACGATAGAATAAGAAAGAAGTGATATTGTTCCTAAACTTCATAGCCTCTTAGAGATAAGTACAGACGTCTCCGTACCGATCCTTCAGACTCTACTAATATTGCTCGTGACTCGTGAGACCTAAGTAACTTAGTGTGGTGATACCAACTTGTCACGACCCGAAATTCTCACCTTCAGGGGCCGTGATGGCGCCTAACATTTCACTTGCTAGGCAATCAAACATTGGAATAATTTAAACCATTTTTAACAATTCCTTTTTAATTAATTTGTAAAGAAACCAACGACCGGAATAATATATGAATTTAAATGTGTAAACCAAAAATAATACGATGTCCAAATACCATCCGAGAACTGGAGTCACAAGTGCACGAGCTTCTAGAATAATACAAACAAGGGTCTGAATAAAATAAATCAGTTTGAAAGAAAGCACACAACTAAGATAAAGTAGAAGGGGACTTCAGAGTTGCGAACGTTGTGCAGCTATACCTCAAGTCTCCTTTGATAGCTGAATCCGAGCAAATCTATAGTACGCCGTTGGGACCATGTCACGACCCAAAATTCTAACCTATCGTGATGGCGCCTATCTCAAAATTAGGCAAGTCGAAAATCTCTATAAACCACAATTTTTTTAAGTTTAAAAATATGATATTTAAATAAAATCCATAAATCTAAAAAATACCGATACAACCACTCCCAAAACCTGGTGTTACTAAGTACATGAATATCTAATTATAAATACAAGTCTAAAAAATATGGTCCATAACGGTCTGAGACAAAATACAGTAAATAAGGAGATAGGGAATGAGAGGCAACGTCTGCGAAACACGGCAGCTACCTCAGGATCTACGAAAAATTAGCTGTGCAGAAGAATCAACACCCGCTATGTTCAGGAACATCTGGATCTGCACACGAAGTGCATGGTGTAGTAAGAGTACAACCAACTCAGCAAGTAACAATAATAAATAAGGAACTCGAGATAGTGACGAGCTACACAGCTACAGTTCAATTTCAGTAATTCCACCAAAGAATAGACATGCTTTCAAATCCGCTAGTTTAAGTCAAATCAATTTATACAGTTCATGTTCATGTAATCCAGATATAAAATCTTTCATATATTTCACAACAATGACGGATAGCAACTAAGTGCAACAACAAATGAAAAGCAAGTATAGCCTCTCAGGACAACAATCACTCATTGGGCTCCCAGCCCTCATCACTCACACTCAATGGGTATCCACTCTCACTGGGGGTGTCCAGACTCTGGCGGGGGCTCCTACAGCCCGAGCGCTATAATTCGTGTGGACAACTCACGTGTTGCACGGACAACTCACGTGCTATAGTATCAATATCTGGATCTTCACAGACAACTCGGGTGTTGCAAGGACAACTCGCGTGCTATAGTATAAAAATATCAGGATCCGCACAGACAACTCATGTGCTATAGTATAATCTCACAATCAGGCCCTCGGCCTAACTCAGTCATAAATCTCTCCAGTCTCTCGAGCTCTCAGAAATAATGAAATCAGCCCAACCAACAATGATATGATGCATCAATAATGAACAATAGAGACTGAGAAAAAATAAATAAGTAAACTGTGATTGAGTACAAAGCAACAATTTTGCAGATAATTCAACATGTACACAGCCTCTATGGGTCCCAACAGTACCAACATATAGCCTAAACATGGTTTCTAACATGACCTATAGTCAGATTTCCACAACACATAGAGAGCACATAGTTATCAACGCGTTATTCAACTTTACGGTTTCCACGGGACGGACCAAGTCACTATACCCTCGGTGCACGCCCATCACCTAGCATGTGCGTCACATCAACAGTAATCAGATGAAACAACATTCTGGGATTTCATACCCTCAAGACAAGATTAAAAATTGTTACTTACCTCATGCCATGTAATTCATATTCTACTATGCTTTTGCCTTGCAAATCGGCCTCCGAATGCCTCGAATCTAGTCACAAATAATTCATTTCAGTCAATAAAATTTATTGGAATTAATTCCATATGATAAAATAATGTTTCAATAAAAATCCGAATTTTAGCTCAAACATCGCCCGTGGGGCCCACACCTCGGAACCCGACAAAAGTTACAAAGTCCGAAAGCCAATTTAACCACGAGTCTATCCATACCAATTTTATCAAAATCCAACCTCAACTCGACCCTCAAATCTACAATTTAAACCAAGAGAGTTTTCTAAAATTTCCAACTTAATTCACCCATCAAATGCTAAAAACAACCATGGATTCGAGTAATTTGACCAATAATGGGTTTACAACACTTACCCCGTTGTTTTCCATGAAAATCTATGAAACATCGACTCTCTCCCGAGCTCCTCAAGTCTAAAATTGAAAATGGAAGACAGAACCTCGAGCTGGGGTTTTCTGCCTAGTTAAAACCGCACATGTGGTCCTATTCCGCACCTGCAGAACTGCATCTACAAACTGGGATAGGCTTCTACGGAAGTTCATTAAAAGCTTGACTCCGCTCCTGCGATCCATTGACCGAATCTGCGGCTATCGCAGATGCGGGTTCCAAACCGCACATGCGATCCATCTGCTCATCTGTGCCTCTCAAATCGCTTCTGCGGGCATGCACCTGCATCCCCACTCTGCAGGTGCGGTTACATCAGTAGCATCAAAACTTCAGCTGCTTCTTCAACTTATATTCCAAGTTTGTTAACCACCCGAATTCAACCCGAGGCCCCCGGGACCTCAACCAAACATACCAACCAATCCTAAATCACTATACAAACTTAGTCGAGCCTTCGAATCACATCAAATGACATAAAATATACGAATCACACATAGATTCAAGCCTAATTAATTTTGAAACTTCCAATTTCTACAAATGACGCCGGAACCTATCACATCATGTCCGATTGACCTCAAATTTTTCATACACGTTATAAATACCATAACGGACCTATTAAAATTTTCAGAATCGTATTTTGACTCCGATATCAAAAAGTCAACCCCCGGTCAAACTTCCCAAAAATTGATTTTTTGCCATTTCAAGCTGAATTTCACTACGGACCTCCAAATAATTTTCCGGACATGCTCTTAGGGGCAAAATCACCATACGGGGCTAGTGGAATCATCAGAATTTAAATCCGATGTCGTTTACACATAAATCCACATCCGGTCAACTTTTCTAACTTAAATTTTCAATTATGAAACTAAGTGTCTCATTTCACTCTGAATTCCTTCCGGACCCGAACAAACTAACCCGATAAGTCATAAATAAATTATAAGGCATAAATTGAGCAGTAAATGGGAGAATGGGGTTATAATACTCAAAACGACGGGTCGAGTCGTTACATTCACCCCCTCTTAAACAAATATTCATCCTCGAACGGGTTTAGAATCATACCTGGAGTCTCAAATAGGTGTGGATATTTGTTCCGTATCTCCTGCTCAATCTCCCAAGTAGCTTCTCTGACTGGCTGGCCTTTCTACTCTACCTTCACTGATGCTATGTTCTTTGACCTCAGCTTTCGAACCTGTCAGTCTAAAATAGCCACCGGTTCCACATCATAAGTCAAATTACCGTCCAGTTGTACAGTACTGAAATCCAGAATTTGAGACGGATCCCCGACATACTTTTGGAGCATGGATACATGGAACAATGGATGAACACCTGATAGACTAGGTGGCAAGGCAAGTTCATAAGCCACATCTCCAATTTTCTTAAATATCTCAAAAGGCCCAATATACCGAGGGCTCAACTTGCCCTTCTTTTCGAACCTCAACACACCCGTCATGGGTGAAATCTTGAGCAGAACCTTCTCTCCAACCATGTGAACAACATCACGAACCTTCCTGTCGACATAACTCTTCTGTCTAGATTGTGCCGTGCGAAGTAGTTCCTGAGTCACTTTGACCTTCTCAAAAGCATCCTGAACCAAGTCAATACCCAATAGCTTAGTCTCACCTGGCTCAAACCAACCCACCGGAGATCGGCACTGTCTCCCATACAAAGCCTCATATGGAGTCATCTGAATGCTTGACTAGTAGCTATTATTATAAGAAAACTCCATGAGTGACAGAAATTGATTCCAAAACCCCCAAAATCAATGACAGAAGCGCGTAGCATATCCTCCAATATTTGAATAGTGCACTCGGACTGTCCGTCCTTCTAAGGGTGAAATGTTGTACTCAACTAAACCTGTGTGCCCAATTCTCGCTGCACTACTCTCCAAAATTATGATGTAAACTGCGTGCCACGATTTGATATGATGGACATTGGTACACCGTGTAGGTGAACAATCTCGCGAATATAAATCCCAGCCAACCGCTCCGAAGAATAATTAGTACCAACTGGAATAAAATATGCAGATTTCGTCAACTGATCCACTATCACTTAAATAGCATCAAACTTTCACAAAGTCCGTGGGAGCCCAACTACGAAATCCATGGTAATACGCTCCCATTTCCATTCCGGAATCTCAAGTCTCTGAAGCAACCCTCACGATCTCTGATGTTCATACTTTACCTACTGACAATCTAAACATTGAGCTTCAAACCCAACTATCTCTTTCTTCATTCGCCTCCACCAATAGTGCCGCCTTAAATCCTGATACATCTTCGCGGCACCTGGATGAATAGAGTACCGCAAACTGTGAGCTTCCTGGAGAATCAACTCACGCAAACCATCTACATTAGGCACACATAGCCTGCCTTGAATCCTTAATACCCTGTCATCTCCAATAGTGACTTCCTTGGCATCACCGTGCTGAACCGTGTCCTTAAGGACAAGCAGATGTGGATCATCACACTGGCGCTCTCCGATGCTATCATATAAAGATGATCGAGAAACCACACAAGACAAAACTCGATTCGGTTCGGAAATATCCAATCTAACAAACTGGTTAGCCAAGGCCTGAACATCCAAGGCTAAAGGCCTCTCTGCTACCGGTAAGTATGCTAAGCTGCCCAAACTCTCCGCCTTACTACTCAAGGAATCAGCCACTACATTGGCCTTTCCGAGATAATAATAGAGAATGGTGATATCATAATCCTTAAGCAACTCTAACCACCTTCACTCCTGCAAATTAAGATCCTTCTGTTTAAAAAATGTTGTATACTCCGATGATTGGTATATACCTCACACTGGACACCATACAAATAATGCAGCCAAATTTTCAAGGCATAAACAATAGCTGTTAACTCAAGATCGTGGACCGGGTAATTCTTCTCATGTACTTTTAACTGTCTGGATGCATAGGCAATCACTCTACTGTCTTGCATAAGCATTGTGCCGAGACCAATACGCGACGCGTCATAATACACAGTATAAGACTCTAAACTTGTAGGCAACACCAATATTGGAGTTGTAGTCAAAGTTGTCTTGTGCTTCTGAAAACTCTCTTCACACTCATCCGACCACATGAACGGTGCACCTTTTTGATTCAATTTAGTCATAGGCGATGCAATAGACGAGAAACCCTCCACGAAGCGACAATAATAACCGGCCAAGCAGAGAAAAATCCGAATCTCAGTAACTGATGATGTCCTGGGCCAACTCTGAACTGCCTTTATTTTCTTTGGATTTACCTTAATTCCTTCCCTGGACACTATATATCCTAAGAATGCCACCTAACTAAGCCAGAACTCATACTTAGAGAATTTGGCATAAATTTTCTTCTCTCTCAGCCTCTGTAATACAATAACCAAGTGTTGTGCATGCTCCTCCTAGCTACATGAGTACACCAGAATATCATCAATAAATACCATGACAAATAAATCAAGATATGACTGGAATACACTATTCATCAAATGCATAAATGTTGCTGGGGCATTGGTTAGCCCAAACGACATCACAAGAAATTCATAGTGGCCATAACGAGTTCTGAATACCGTCTTCAGAATATCCGAATCCCGAATTTTCAACTAGTGATACCCAGATCGCAAATCAATTTTGGAGAACTCCCTCGCTCACTGAAATTGGTCAAATAAGTCATCAATACGCGACAAAGGATATTTATTCTGGATTGTAACTTAGTTCAACTACCTATAATTGATGCACATCCTCATAGTACCATCTTTCTTTTTCACAAACAGAACCGGTACACCCTAAGGTGACACACTAGGCCTAATAAACCCCTTTTCAAGGAGTTCATGAAGTTGCTCTTTCAATTCTTTTAACTCAGCTGGTGTCGTACTATATGGAGGAACAGAAATGGGTTGAGTGCTTTGCACCAAGTCAATACCGAAATCAATATCCCTGTCGGGTGGCATACTCGGCAGGTATGCAGGAAATACGTCCGAAAAGTTTCGCACGACCGGTACTGAATCAATAATAGGAGTATCTGCATCAACATTTCTCACAAAAGCCAAATATGACAAACATCCCTTTCCAACCATACGTTAGGCCTTCAAATAAGAAATTACCCTGCTAGGAATAAAATCTAGAGAACCTTTCCATTCAACCTTTGGCAACCCCGGCATCGTCAACGTCACAGTTTTTGCGTGACAGTCTAGAATAGTATGACATGGAGACAACCAATCCATACCTAGGATTACATCGAAATCAACCGTACAGAGTAATAAGAGATCAACTATAGTCTCAAGTTCTCCAATAGTTACCACACATGACCGACACACATGGTCCACATTAATAATATCGCCCACTGGTGTAGATACACAAATAGATGAAACTAAGGACTCACAGGGCATATCCAGATAATGAGAAAAATACGATGATACATATGAATAAGTGGAACCAGGGTCAAATAATATAGAAGCCTCCCTAAGGCACACTGAAACAATACATGTGATCACTGCATCTGAGGCAACAACATCTGGCCTGGCGGGAAAAGCATAGAATCGGGCATGATTGCCACCTAACTGGCCTCCCACTCTTGGGTGACCCCTAGCTTCCTGAGCCTCACCCCGAGCTGGCTGGGCAGTTAGTGGAACTTCTGGTGCTGGTGCCGTCAGTCGAGGACTCTGCTATGGAGACCCACTCAACACACTAGGACACTCTCTCTTGAAATGACCAAATTCTCCGCACTCGAAACAACCCCTCCTTTGATGAAATTGCTGCTCCTGATAACCCAAGGAATTACCTGTAGAAGCCTGAGCGGATGAGGCATAATGAGAACTCTGCGCTGGTAGTGCACTGAATGAAGACTGGCCCGAGTGAGAACTGTAAGAACTGTGTCTAGTTGATGCACCACGATGAGTTGGACGACTCGTCTGAGCATGTCCTTAAGAACGACCCCTACCGCGGTAAAATTGACCCCCTGAAGCCACACCGTTGTAATCACCTGGACCACGAGGCCTCTTAGCCTCCCTCTCTCCATGTTCCTAGCTACTAACCATCTCTATCTGATGAGCAATGTCAACTACCTCATCAAAAGTAGTACCAGACACCCTCTCCCTAGTCATAAGTAACCGCAGTTGATATGTGAGGCCATCAATGAACCTCCAAATACTCTCCCTATCAGTGGGAACCAACCAGACTGCGTGACGAGCCAATGCAGAAAATCTCATCTCGTATTGCGTCATAGACATACCATCTTGACGTAACTGCTCAAACTATCTGCGCAGCTCCTCTCTGTGAGACTGCGGCACGAACTTCTCCAAAAAGAGAACGGAGAACTCCTACCATGTAAGTGGTACTGCACCAACTGGCATGAACCTCTCATAAGCCTCCTACCATCTGAAGGCAGCCCTAGAAAACTAAAAAGTAGTGAACGAGACCCCACTGGTCTCCAGAATACCCGATGTCTGAAGCATCCGTTGAAACCTATCCAGAAAACCCTGAGAATCCTCTAACTCAGTACCGCTAAATGGTGGAGGTCGAAGCCTCTCAAATTTCTCACGTCTCCTCTCTTCGTCATCTACTACAACAAGAACTGTCGGGGCCAGAGCAGCTATAACTGGCTGGGCTGGTAGTGCCCTCGGTATCTGAAGTGCATGTACTACCTGGTCTGGAGTACGGGCAATAGAGGTATGAGTACCTCCCCCGGTCTGAGAAGTGGCAGGTGCGGCCTGGGCCGAAACCACCTAAGCAAGACCAGTGCAAACTTTTAATATTTGGGCCAAAGTCTCCTAAAGGCCTAGAATCTCAATAGGCACAGCTGGTGCGTGAGCTAGTCCTGTCGGCTCAGCTATATCTGGAATCTGCTTCTGAGCTGGAGCAAGTGGTGGTACTACAGGTGCTGGTCTAATTCTGGTACGAGCTACACCTGGACCTCTACCTCGGCCCCGGCCCCTCGCGGCCCTAACCGGTTGCACCGGTGGCACTGATGGCTGACCGTCTGATCCGATAGTGTGTGTTCTCACCATCTGTGAGAGAATAGAATAATAGAAATTTAGTTTTCCGGAATCAACAAATTTTCACGAAGGAATACAAGAAAGTGAATTTGTTTCTAAGGGTTCTGCAGCCTTTCGAAGATAAGTACAAACGTATCCGTACCGATCTGCAAGACTCTACTAAACCTGCTCATGACTCGTAAGACCTATATAACCTAGGGCTCTGATACCAAATTGTAACGACCCAAAATTCTAACATGTCGTGATGGCGCCTATCTCAAAACTAGGCAAGCCAAAAATCTCAATAACCCACAATTTCTTTTAAGTTTGAAAATATAATATTTAATTAAAATCCACAAATCTTACAAATACCGATACAACCATTCCCAAAACCTGGTGTCACTGAGTACATGAGCATCTAATTATGAATACAAGTCTGAAAAATACGGTCCATAATAGTCTGAGAGCAAATACAATAAATAAGGAGATAGGGAAGGAGAGGCAAGGTCTACAAAACACGGCAGCTACCTCAGGATCTCCCAAAAATTAGCTGTGTAGAAAAATCAACACCCGCTATGTCCAGGAACACCTGGATCTACACACGAAGTGCACGGTGTAGTATTTGTACAACCAACTAAGCAAGTAACAATAGTAAATAAGGAACTGAAGATAGTGACGAGCTACACAGGTATAGTTCATTTTCAGTAATTCCAGCAAAGAATAGACATGCTTTAAAATCCGGTAGTTTAAGTCAAATCAATTTATACAGTTTATGTTCATGTAATCCGGATATAAAATCTTTCAGAGATTTCACAACAATGCCAGATAGCAACTAAGTGCAACAACAAATGGAAAGCAAGTACAACCTCTCAGGACAACAATCACTCACTGGGCTCCCAGCCCTCATCACTCACACTCAATGGGTACCCGCGCTCACTGGGGGTGTACAGACTCTGGGGGGGCTCCTACAGCCCAAGCGCTATAATCCGCACAGACGAGTCACGTGTTGCACGGACAACTCACGTTCTATAGTATAAAAATATCTGGATCCGCGCGGACAACTCACGTGCTATAGTATAATCTCACAATCAGGTCCTCGGCCTCACTCAATCATAAATCTCTCCAGTCTCTCGAGCTCTCAGAAATCATGAAATCAGCCCAAACAATAATGATATAATGCATCAATAATGAACAACAGAGACGGAGATAAAATAAACAAGTAAACTGTGACTGAATACAAAGCAACAATTTAGTAGATAATTCAACATGTACACGACCTCTGTGGGTCCCAACAGTACCAACATATATAGCCTAAGCATGGTTTCTAACATGATTTACAGTCAAATTTCCACAACACATAAAGAGCACATAGTTATCAACACATTATTCAACTTTACGGTTTCCACGGGACGAACCAAGTCACTATCCCCTCGGTGCACGCCCACACACCCGTCACATAGCATGTGCGTCACATCCAATATAATCACATGACAAAACATTTCGGGGTTTCATACCCTCAAGACCAGATTTAAAACTGTTACTTATCTCAAGCCAAATAATTCTTATTCCTCTATGCTTTTGCCTCGCAAATCACCCTCCGAATGTCTCGAATCTAGTCACAAATAATTTGTTTCAGTCAATAAAATTTATTGGAATTATATCCATATGAAAATACAATTTTACTATAAAAATCTGAATTTTAGCTAAAAGTTCGCCCGTGGGGCCACGCCTCAGAACCCGACAAAAGTTACAAAATTCGAAAGCCCATTATCCATACTAATTTTACTAAAATCCAGCCTTAACTCGACCCTCAAATCTACAATTTAAACCAATCAGGTTTTCTAATCTTTCCAACTTAATTCACTCATTAAATGCTAAAACCAATGATGGATTAGGGTAGTTTGACCAATAATGAGTTAAGAACACTTACCCCGTTGTTTTCCTTGAAAATTTTCGAAAACTCACCTCTCTCCCGAGCTCCTCAAGTCCAAAATTGAAAATGGGAGACAGAACCTCGAGCTGGGGTTTTCTGCCCAGTTAAAACCGCACATGCGGTCCTAGTTCTGCACCTGCGGAACTGCATCTGCGAACTGGGATATGCTTTTGCGGAAATTCATTAAAATCTTGACTCCGCTCCTGCGATCCATTGACCACATCTACGTCCATCGCAGATGTGGGTCACAAGATGCACATGCGATCCATCTGCGCATATGCGCCTCTCAAACCGCTTCTATGGGCACGCACTTGCGGTCCCCACTTTGCAGGTGCGGTTACTACCCGAATTAAAACCGAGGCCCCCGGGACCTCAACCAAACATACCAACCAATCCTAAATCACGATACGAACTTAGTCGAGCCTTCGAATCACATCAAATAACATCAAAAACACGAATCACACATAGATTCAAGCCTAATGAACTTTGAAACTTCCAATTTCTACAAACGATGCTGAAACCTATCAAACCACATCCGATTGACCTCAAATTTTTCACACAAGTGATAAATGACTTAATAGACCTATTAAAATTTTCAGAATTAGATTTTGACCCCGATATGAAAAAGTCAACCCCCGGTCAAACTTCCTAAAAATTCGACTTTCGCCATTTTAAGCCTAATTCCACTACGGACCTCCAAATAATTTTCCAGACAGACTCCTAGGTCCAAAATCACCATACGGAGCTATAGGTCATTTACACATAAGTCCATATCCGGTCAACTTTTCTAACATAAATTTTCAATTATGAAACTAAGTGTCTCATTTCACTCCGAATTCCTTCCGGACCGGAACCAACTAACCCAATAAGTCATAAATCAATTATACGGCATAAATTGAGCAGTAAATGGAGGAACAAGGTATTAATACTCCAAACGACCGGTCGGGTCGATACAGACCAACTCTGGTATCTACACAAGAAGTGTAGAGTATAGTATTAGTACAACCGACCCCATGTACTCTGTAAGTACCGAGCCTAATCTCGACGAAGTAGTGACGAGGCTAAGGTATGTCGCTTACATTAACCACTATGCAGTAATAACAATAATAACAGGAATAGAGGTAAGACATGTAAATCATATCAATAATTAAAATCATTTCATCCATCACAATCAATTATTTCTTTCTCGTTCTGTTGCAGCATGCAACCCGTTCCAACAATAAAATTCATAAATAAATTTATGTTGCGGCTTGCAACCCGCCCCAACAATATAAAGTTAAAATATCATCAGTTGCGGCATGCAACCTGTAACGACCCAGCTCGTCATTTTGAGTATTACAGCCGCGTTCCCTCATTTAATGCTCTATTTGTGTTTTATTGCTGTATTATGACCTATCGGATTAGTTAGTTTGGGTCCAGAAGGATTTCGGAATGAATTGAGACATTTAGTCTCATAATAGAAAACTTAAATTGGAAAATTCGACCGGATGTTGGCTTGTGTCAAGACGACCTCGGATTTTAATTCTAATGATTCCAATAGCTTCGTATGGTGATTTTAGACTTAGGAGCGTGTCCAAAAACTTATTTGGAGGTCCGTAGTGGAATAAGGCTTGAAATGGCGAAAGTTGAATTTTTGGAAAGTTTGACCAGGGAGTTGACTTTTTGATATCGGGATCGAACTCTGACTCTGGAAATTGGAATAGGCCCGTAATGTGAAATGTGACTTGTGTGCAAAAGTTGAAGCCAATCGGACGTGATTTTGATAGGTTCCGGCGTCATTTGAGGAAATTTAAATTGCAAAGTTCATTATGCTTGAATTAGGGTATGATTCATGGTTTTAGCATTGTTTGAGGTGATTCGAAGGTTCGACTAAGTTTGTATGATGTTTTAGGACTTGTTGGTATATTCGGTTGAGGTCCCGGGGGGCTCAGGTGAGTTTCAGATAGTTAACGGATCAAATTCGGACTTAAAACCACTACTGGAATTTTTGCTTCTGGTATTTTCGCACCTGCGGAGGTTTGATCGCAGGTGCGAAGCCGCATGTGCACGCAATCAGTCGTAGAAGCGGCCAGGAGGGGAACTGGGCAGTGCTCACAGGTGCGCACTTTTATCCGCAGATGCGGAGTCGTATTTGTGCTTGGCTTTCCGCAGAAGCGCCTTGGCTGGCAAATGCGCCCATTTTGACGCAGAAGCAGGGGTTGCAGGTGCGACCTCTTGTTCGCAAGTGCGGATTGATTGGGCAAAACCCTTTATGTTCAAGGGTTCGTGATATTTCACCATTTCGGATTTTGGAGCTCGGTTTGGGCAATTTTGGAGAGGAATTGCTCCACAAAACTTGGGGTAAGTGTTCTTGACTCCCTTGTGATTATATTCCATGATCCTATCTTCATTTTTAGCAATCAGCTGATGAATTTAAAGAGGAAATTGGGGGTGTTGGCCTTAAGTTCATAATACAAATATTTGACTTTGGAACGTCAATTTGGAGTCAGAAATGAATGAAATTAGTATGGTTGAACTTGTAATTGGATGGGTTGTCGGATTTTGTGAGTTTCATTGGATTCCTAGACGTGGGCCCCATGGGCAATATTTTGAGTGTAATTTCGAATTTTTGGTGGAAAATATTAGAATTTTGATACGGAATTAATTTCTATAATTTGTGTGGACTGAATCAAATTTATTGTGGCTAGTTTCGAGCCGTTGAGGAGTTGATACGCGTAGAATGGGATTTATGGAGCATTGTTTGGCTTGCTCGGCATTGGATTCGTCTTGTTCGAGGTAAGTAACTCTTCTAATCTTGGAGATGAGGGTATGAACCCTGATTATACGTGTTATGTATTTGGTATTGAGGTGACGCACATGCTAGGTGACGGGCGTGTGGGCGTGCACCATGTGAATTGGGACTCTGTTATTTCCATGGCACTATATAGTGGTCTCTCTATGTACTAAAGTTATCAAAATGTGATTCATGTTATAACTATGTTTAGACTACATGTTTATCCTGTTGGGACCCACCGAGGTCATTTCTGCTATTATGTTATCTGTTTTCATTGCATTACATACTCAGTCATACGCATTCATATGCATATCATATCTCAGTCTCTGTTGTTATTTATTGATATATTATATTATTATTTTCAGGCTATTTTCCCCATGAGAGAGAGACTAGAGAGATTGATGACTGAGTGGGGTCGAGGGCTTGATTGGTTCTGATATTGATACTGATTTTAGATAGCGCTTGGGCTAAAGGAGCCACTCCGGAGTATGTACACACCCCCAGTGAGCGCGGATGATATTATTGAGGGATGGATTTCCCTGGACATGGATTTGTCCGAAGTGCTTGATACCTGAAGATGGATTTCTCCACAGGGTTGGATTGCCATTTTTTCTCGTTACTGGGTGACTTATAGTCAGTGTTGTATATGTTCTGGGATGGATTTCCCTTGGCCGTATGGGCCATATACAGTACCGAGTGGTTGAGCATGATGAGTGGAAAGTGTGAGACAATAAGATTGAGTACTCTGAGAGTGTGAGTACATGACTCATCTCTGAGATACATTGCATTGCATGCACACATGACATACAGGCATGGAGATGCATTTTTTCTCATGTTGTACGATATCACGTCATTCATGAGTTTTTACACACATTGAGATGTGGTCATAGAGAGGTATTTCACACTTGCTATCTGGAAAGAAAACGAAACATCTTATTTATTGTGGAAAGGATGTTTTGGACAAATTTACGCTTTTTAAATTATCTCATATTTTATGACAATTTTGGTAAAGGATTTAACTTTTCACTGATATTCTTGGTAAGTGGAACTATTTTCGGAAAACTATGAAAAAGCTGAGCATTTTTATCGCTCAGTTACTTTCTTATTTATATGCCCTACGTTGTTATGAACTACTATTTGTTATTGGTATTGGACCCGACCTATGTTCTAGCTCGTCACTGCTTTCAACCTAAGGTTAGGTTTGTTACTTACTCAGTACATGGGGTCGGTTATACTGATACTACACTTCTGCACATTACATGCAGATGTTGGCTGTTGTTGTTGTTATGCTCGATGGTTGCCGGATTTGAAGATGTACCCGCGTTCCTATTGTAGCTGCCTCTTGTTCATGGCAGCCTTAGATTTATAAAAACTCTGTTTATGTACTTTTCAAACAGAAGATGTATTTACTTCATACCAGCTTTGTAAATTCTATTATTAGAAGCTCATGATTTGTACCCTTGGGGAATGTATAAGATTCAGATAATTCCTTTGTTAAATTGTCTAATTAAAAAGTTAATTGAAATTGGATAGTTATTAGTTGGCTTACCTAGCGGGCTGGGTTATTTACCTTCAAAACACTGATCTTAGTTTGTTTGCTCAAATTGTTGACCGACGTCAACTTAAGTGAGTTTTAATGCACAAATTCATATTTTTATCAAATTTTCACATAAAAGCTTTTTGAAAAGAATATACGGACTGTGCACGCAAGTCGAGAAAAGCTGAATGGTGTTATTTGAGGTCTCAGAACACATAAGTGAATATTAAATTTAAAGATGACCTTTCGGGGCATCACATTAGTACAATTTAGTTTTAATCACACAAATTTAATTTGTCGATCATCTTGGATAGCAATTAAATTAGAGCCTACAAAACACTATTTAAATCCAATCCTTGTGGATACGATATTATATTATACTATATTCGACTAGGGTGCATATTTAAGTGTGTGTTTCGCGCTCGTCAATTTACGTAGTCATGGTACACATGCTACACTTTTGTGCAGGTACATATATGTCTGGTGGTTTTTTAGGCGCAGAGGCGCGGCTATTGCGGGCACTTTACCGTGAGCTGCATTTCATGATACGATCCGCAACCTATAGAGTCTCCATCAGAGTTATTTATATTCTCCTGTCTAATTTTTATTCCAAATAGATGTAGTTTATTATAAATCCTAGTTGATGCTCATGTACTTGTGACACCGGATTTTGGGGGTTCCTAGGGGTTGTTCATTATTGTAGTTCGTGTAAATAATACACTCTACCCTATAAATTCTATTTCATACTATTTAATGAAAATCAGGATTTCAAAATACTAAAAATGAGTAATTATGTGATCAATCACCGTTGTCTTGCCTGACGGCAGTGTTAGGCGCCCTCACGACCTTTAGTGGATTTTGGGTCGTGATAATATTTTTAGTATAACCGACAAGTAAAAGTGAACGAATAGAGTAATATGTTACATAAATAGAAATATTCAAAACCACGATACATCCACTCTAAAACATAAGATTTAGGCATGTTTCCAACATGATCTTGGACTTGTTCAAGACACATGGTGCTAGAGCAGTCTTGTTATTGAGTTCTCGTATTTTTTTAGGATCTTTATATAAATAGCCACCGGATTCTCTATTTACTTTTGTTAGCGGGAAGGTATACATAGATTATATAATAAGTATGCACGGTTATACATATACAGAGGTGTACCTATATGTTATAGTAATGGGTCACCGCACCGCACCCCGTAAGTTTCAGCAAAAATTTTATATATGTGTGTGTATATATACACATATATACAAAAATTTTGCCGAAGCTTACGGAGTTTAGGGTTTAAGGGGTGTGTGTGTGTGTGTGTGTGTATATATATATATATATATATATATATACACACCCCATCTTGACGCGTCCAAAATCAGTCCAATCCGCTAATTTAATTATAAAAGGAGAAAATAACAAAAGGAAAGCTAGCAAAATGGATAATTTAAACAAATTAAAGACCATAGAAGGTCATTTTCACTAAAAGTACACAAATTCACTTAGTGCATTTGTCACGATCCAAAATCTCACCCGTCGTGATGGCACGTATCTTTTAAGTTTAAAATCATAATGATTAAATTCAGAAGAAATTTCACAAGTACAAATATAAATACTCTGAAAACCTAGTGTCACTGAGTACATATGCATCTAATATGAATAAAAATCTGGAAAATACAGTCTATAATAGTCTAAGAGAAAACAATACAGTAAACAAGGAGATATAGAAGGAGAGACAAGATCTGCAAAATACGGCAGCTACCTCTGAATCTCCGAAAAGTCAACTGTGCGAGAGAATCAACACCCCTTATGACCGGGAACACCTGGATCTACACACGAAGTGCAGGATGTAGTATGAGTACAACCAACTCAGTAAGTAATAATAATAAATAAATAACTGAAAATAGTGACGAGCTACACAGTTATGATTCATTTCCAGTAATTCCAGCAAAGAATAGACATGCTTTCCAATCCGGTAGTTTAAGTCAAATCAATTTTTATAAAGTTCAAGTTCATGTAATCCGTATATAAAATCTTTCAGAGATTTCACAACAATAACAAATAGCAACTAAGTGCAACAACAAATGAAAAGTAAGTACAACCTCTCAGGACAACAATCACTCACTGGACTCCCAGCCCTCATTACTCATACTCAATGGGTACCCATGCTCACTGGAGGGTGTACAGACTCCGGAGGGGGTCCTACAGCCCAAGCGCCATAATCCGCACGGACAACTCTCGTTCTATAATAAAGCCTATAAGGCCTGATGCAGGCGGACAACACCGATCCACATAATAATAATAATGTATATAAAGCCAATATGGCCGGATGCGGCGTGGAGCCCGATCCCATAATTATCCTCACAATCAGGCCCTCGGCCTCACTCAGTCATCAATCTCTCCAGTCTCTCGGGCTTACAGAGTCATGAAAATAGCCCAAAAATGATGATATGTAATGAAAGGAATATGACTGAACATAAATTTTAAATTTAAACAAATAATTCACAGCAATATGACCTATGTGGGTCCCAATAATACTGGCACATAGCCTCAACATTAGTTTTAAAATAATTTACAGTCAAATTTCTTCAACACATAGAGAGCATATAGCTAACAACAAGCTATTCAACTTTCCAATTTTATGGGACGGACCAAGTCACAATCCCCTAGGTGCATGCCCATACGCCCGTCACCTAGCATATGCGTCACCTCCAAAACAATCACATGATACAAAAATTTGGGGTTTCTTTTAGCCTGCAATGTCTTTCCTCGTGAATTGGCCTTAAACGACTCGAATCTATCCACAAATAATTCGATTCAGTCAATAAAATTTATTTGAATTAATTCAATACGAAAATACTAATTTTTCATAAAAATCTGAAATTTAGCTCAAAAATTACCCGTGGGGCCCACCCCTCGGAACCTGACAAAAGTTACGAAATCCGAAAGACCATTCAACCACGAGTCTAACCATATTAATTTTACCAAAATCCATCCTCAACTCGACCCTCAAATCATCAATTTAAACATAGAGGGTTTTCTAAATTTTTCAACTTAGTTCACCCATTAAATGATGGATTCAAAAATATAATCATGAAAATTAATCAAAACTGGATAAGAATCACTTACCCCAAACACCCACGCAAGAATCTCTCCAAAAATCGCCTTCTACCGAGCTCCCAATTTGATTTTATGTTATGAACTCAAAACCCCCATTATGGAACTTTATTCTGCCCAGAAATTCCTTCATCGCATTCGCGACCATAGTTTCGTGTTCGCAAACCACAAAAAAATGTGCTGCCAAGATTCCTTCTTCGCGTTGGCGATATCCTCATCGCGTTCGTGATGCCTTCCTACCTCTGCCCTTCGCGTTCGCGAGACACGAGCCGGGTTCGCGTAGGCTTTCCCCAGCTCCCTTCTTCGCATTCGCGTCTTCTTCATCGCGTTCGCGATGGGCAAATCCCAGCCATCCAAAATCCTTCTTCGCGAATGTGTGAGACCCTTCGCGTTCGCGAAGAACAATACCGGATATCAGTTCGAGCACTTGCAAAATAAGGAAAAATGATCTGAAACCGTCCCGGAACTCACCCGAGACATTCACCAAATATACCAACAAGTCATAAAATATCATACGAACTTAGTCGAGTCTTGAAATCACATCTGACAACACTAAAAACACGAATCACAAATAGATGCAACCCTAATGAACTTTGAAACTTTCAATTTCTACAAACGACGCCGAAACCTATAAAATCACGTCCGATTGACCTTAAATTTTGCACACAAGTCATAAATGACATAACAGACCTACTAAAATTTTCGGAAACAGATTTCGACCCTGATATCAAAAAGTCATCCCCCCTGTCAAACTTCCCAAAATTTAAGTTTCGGCATTTCAAGCCTAATTCTACTACGGACCTCCAAATACTTTTTCGGACACGCTCCTAAGTCCAAGTCCAACATACAGAGCTATTGGAATCATCAAAATTAAATTCCGAGACTGTTTACACATAAGTCAATATACGGTCAACTATTTCAACTTAAGCTTCCAACATGAAAATTCATCCTTCCAAGCTAACTCCAAAATACCTTAAAACCAAAATCGACAATTCACACAAGTCATAATACCTCGTAGAAAGTTATTCAATACTTCAAATAGTTGAAAGGAGCATAAATGCTCAAAACGACCGGTCGGGTCGATACAACAATATTATTGTACAAAGGATTGAAGTGCCACACTTATTTAAAGTGTAACAAAAGGCTGCTAAAAGCGAGTTAGAGCACAACATTAGCTACACTTTTAAGAAAGGCAACAACTTTATTATGTGCGACACTGAATTAAACCTTTCCTATAATCTCTAATTAGTTATCCATTATCTCTTCTTCAAGCAAAGTTGCAGCCAAAGTTTTTGCTTCCTCAGCCAAATCTTCAGCTCCAGATTATTCATCTTCTCATCAAATACACATGGCTTATAGCCAACGCACCTTCTGAGGATTTTGCTACATTTTCCATCAGTAAATCACTCACTGATACATGCTTTTCTGCATGGTGGTTTGGTAATGCATATTCCATGGAATGTATTGCTTTCTGCTTTGCAAGTAATCTGAGCTTGCACCTCTAAAATCATTCAAATAGCGCTTATAAGTACATCAAACAGAAAGACCACACTTGAAAAATTTACTATGTATTTAACTCATACACACTAACATTAATAATTTACAGTATTAGCTCTCTCCCAAAAGATAGTTA
Organism: Nicotiana tabacum; assembly: GCF_000715075.1. Lineage (NCBI taxonomy): Eukaryota > Viridiplantae > Streptophyta > Magnoliopsida > Solanales > Solanaceae > Nicotiana > Nicotiana tabacum. The sequence goes on along the minus strand of NC_134097.1, from coordinate 5,873,772 downwards.
TAGGTAACGCTCCATAAAAAATGATAAAATAAGGCGAGCGGAATATTATCACATATAACAGAGACATGATAATGTAAAGAAATATGATAATTATATCATTAGGTCTCTCCCAAAATATATATACAGGTAACGCTCCATAAAAATTAAATAAATAAGGCAAGTGGGAATTAACCACATATAACAGGGACATGATAGTGTAAAGAAATATTACACTATTAGTACACTAGCGGAGTGTATAAGTTAAACTTGTCAAACAAATTTAACTTGGAAAACTGATAAGAAAATTACAATTTTTAATACATTTGATAATATAAACCATCCTCAACATGATTTTTAATATGATTTACAGTCAAATTTTTTCAACACATAGATAGCATATAACTAACAACAAGTTATTCAACTCTCCAATTTTATGGGACGGACCAAGTCACAATCACCTAGGTGCATGCCCACACGCCCGTCACCCAACATATGCGTCATCTCCAAAATAATCACATTATACAAAAATTCGGGGTTTCATACCCTCAGGACCAGATTTAAAACTATTACTTACCTTAAACCATGAAATTCTTTTACCCTGCAATGTCTTTCCTCGTGAATTGGCCTCCAAACGCCTCGAATCTATCCACAAATAATTCGATTCAGTCAATAAAATTTATTGGAATTAATTCCATAAGAAAATACTATTTTTCCATAAAATTCCGAAATATAGCTCAAAACTCACCTGTGGGGCCCAAGCCTCAGAACCCGACAAAAATTATAAAATCTGACATCCCATTCAATCACGAGTCTAACCATACCAATTTTACAAAAATCCGGCCTCAACTCGACCCTCAAATCTTCAATTTAAACCAAGAGGGTTTTCTAAATTTTTCAACCTAGTTCACCCATTAAATGATGAATTCAAAAACATAATCATGGAAATTAATCAAAACTGGATAAGAATCACTTACCCCAAACACCCACGCAAGAATCTCTCCAAAAATCGCCTTCTACCGAGCTCCCAATTTGATTTTGTGTTATGAACTCAAAACCCCCATTTTGGAACTTTTAATTCTGCCCAGAAATTCTTTCATCGCGTTCGCGACCATAGCTTTGCGTTCGCGAAGCACAAAAAATGTGCTGCCAAGATTCCTTCTTCGTGTTCGCGATATCCTCATCGCGTTCATGATGCCTTCCTACCTTTGCCCTTCGCGTTCGCGAGACACGAGCCGCATTCGCGTAGGCTTAACGCCAGGCAGGCCTCCAACTCCCTTTCCTCTTCGCGTTCGCGTCTGTCCACTCACACTCGCGTAGGCTTTCCCCAGTTTCCTTCTTCGCGTTCGCGTCTTCTTCATCGCGTTCGCGATGGGCAAATCCCAGCCATCCAAAATCCTTTTGCGCGAACACGTGAGAACCTTTGCATTCGCCAAGAACAATACCGTATATCAGTTCCAGCAGTTGCAAAACAAGGCAAAATGATCTGAAACCGTCCCGAAACTCACCTGACACCTCAACCAAATATACCAACAAGTCCTAAAACATCATACAAATTTAGACGCGTCTTCAAATCACGTCTGACAATACTAAAAACATGAATCACAAATAGATGCAACCCTAATGAACTTTGAAACTTCCAATTTCTACAAACGACGCCGAAACCTATCAAATCACGTCCGATTGACCTTAAATTTTGCACACAAGTCATAAATGACATAACAGACCTATTAAAATTTTCAGAAATAGATTTCGACCCTGATATCAAAAAGTCATCCCCCCTGTCAAACTTCAAAAAATTTAAGTTTCGCCATTTCAAGCCTAATTCCACTACGGACCTCCAAATAATTTTTCGGACACGCTCCTAAGTCCAAATCCAACATACAGAGCTATTGGAATCATCAGAATTAAATTCGGAGACCGTTTACACATAAATCAATATACGGTCAACTATTTCAACTTAAGCTTCCAATATGAAAATTCATCCTTCCAAGCTAACTCCAAAATACCTTAAAACCAAAATCGACAATTCACACAAGTCATAATACCTCGTAAAAGTTATTCAATACTTCAAATAGTTGAAAGGAGCATAAATGCTCAAAACGACCGGTCGGGTCGATACAGCAATATTATTGCACAAAGGATTGAAGTGCCACACTTATTTAAAGTGAAACAAAAGGCTGCTAAAAGCGAGTTAGAGCACAACATTAGCTACACTTTTAAGAAAGGCAACAACTTTATTATGTGCGACACTGAATTAAACCTTTCCTCTAATCTCTAATTAGTTATCCATTATCTCTTCTTCAAGCAAAGTTGCAGCCAAAGTTTTTGCTTCCTCAGCCAAATCTTCAGCTCCAGATTATTCATCTTCTCATCAAATACACATGGCTTATAGCCAACGCACCATCTGAGGATTTTGCTTCATTTTCCATCAGTAAATCCCTCACTGATACATGCTTTTCTGCATGGTGGGTTGGTAATGCATATTCCATGGAATGTATTGCTTTCTGCTTTGCAAATAATCTGAGCTTGCACCTCTAAAATCATTCAAATAGCGCTTATAAGTACATCTAACAGAAAGACCACACTTGAAAAATTTATGATGTATTTAACTCATACACACTAACAGTAATAATTTACAGTATTAGCTCTCTCCCAAAAGATATTTATAGGTAACGCTCCATAAAAAATGATAAAATAAGGCGAGCGGAATGTTATCACATATAACAGAGACATAATAATGTAAAGAAATATGATAATTATAGTATTAGGTCTCTCCCAAAAGATATATTCAGGTAACGCTCCATAAAAATTAAAATAAATAAGGCAAGTGGAATATTACCACATATAACAGGGACATGATAGTGTAAAGAAATATTACACTATTAGTACACTAGCGGAGTGTATAAGTTAAACTTGTCAAACAAATTTAACTTGGAAAACTGATAAGAAAATTATAATTTTTAATACATTTGATAATATAAACCAGCCTCAACATGATTTTTAATATGATTTACAGTCAAATGTTTTCAACACATAGAGAACATATAACTAACAACAAGTTATTCAACTTTCCAGTTTTATGGGACGGACCAAGTCGCAATCCCCTAGGTGCATGCCCATATGCCCTTCACCCAACATATGCGTCATCTCCAAAATAATCACATTATACAAAAATTCGGGGTTTCATACCCTCAGGACCAGATTTAAAACTATTACTTACCTTAAACCGTGAAATTCTTTTACCCTGCAATGTCTTTCCTCGTGAATTGGCCTCCAAACGCCTCGAATCTATCCACAAATAATTCGATTCAGTCAATAAAATTTATTGGAATTAATTCCATAAGAAAATACTAATTTTCCATAAAATTCCGAAATATAGCTCAAAACTCACCTGTGGGGCCCAAGCCTCAGAACCCAACAAAAATTATAAAATTCAACAGCTCATTCAATTACGAGTCTAACCATACCAATTTTACAAAAATCCGGCCTCAACTCGACCCTCAAATCTTCAATTTAAACCAAGAGGGTTTTATAAATTTTTTAACTTAGTTCACCCATTAAATGATAGATTCAAAAACATAATCATGGAAATTAATCAAATCTGGATAAGAATCACTTACCCCAAACACCCACGCAAGAATCTCTCCAAAAATCGCCTTCTACCGAGCTCCCAATTTGATTTTGTGTTATGAACTCAAAACCCCCGTTTTGGAACTTTTAATTCTGCCCAGAAATTCTTTCATCGCGTTCGCGACCATAGCTTTGCGTTCGCGAAGCACAAAAAAATATGCTGCCAAGATTCCTTCTTCGTGTTCGCGATATCCTCATCGCGTTCATGATGCCTTCCTACCTTTGCCCTTCGCGTTCGCGAGACACGAGCCGCATTCGCGTAGGCTTAACGCCAGGCAGGCCTCCAACTCCCTTTCCTCTTCGCGTTCGCGTCTGTCCACTCACGCTCGCGTAGGCTTTCCCCAGTTCCCTTCTTCGCGTTCGCGTCTTCTTCATCGCGTTCGCGATGGGCAAATCCCAGCCATCCAAAATCCTTCTGCGCGAACACATGAGAACCTTTGCATTCGCAAAGAACAATACCGTATATCAGTTCCAGCAGTTGCAAAACAAGGCAAAATGATCTGAAACTGTCTCGAAACTCACCTGACACCTCAACCAAATATACCAACAAGTCCTAAAACATCATACAAACTTAGACGCGTCTTCAAATCACGTCCGACAATACTAAAAATATGAATCAAAAATAGATGCAACCCTAATAAACTTTGAAACTTCCAATTTCTACAACCGACGCCGAAACCTATCAAATCACGTCCGATTGACCTCAGATTTTGCACACAAGGTATAAATGACATAACGGACCTATTAAAATTTTTAGAATCAGATTTCAACCCTGATATCAAAAAGTCATCCCCCCCGTCAAAACTCACCCGTGGGACCCATGCCTCGAAACCCGACAAAAGTTACAAAATTCGAAAGCCCATTCAACCACGAGTCTAACCATACCAATTTTACAAAAATCCGGCCTCAACTCGACCCTCAAATCTTCAATTTAAACCAATAAGGTTTTCTAAATTTTTCAACTTAGTTCACCCATTAAATGATGAATTCAAACACATAATTATGGAAATTAATCAAAACTGGATAAGAATCACTTACCCCAAACACCCACGCAAGTATCTCTCCAAAAATCGCCTTCTACCGAGCTCCCAATTTGATTTTGTGTTATGAACTCAAAACCCCCGTTTTGAAACTTTTAATTCTGCCCAGAAATTCCTTCATCGCGTTCGCGACCATAGCTTCACGTTCGCGAAGCACAAAAAAATGTGCTGCCAAGACGCATCCGCGAAGGCTTAACGCCAGGCAGGCCTCCAACTCCCTTTCCTCTTTGCGTTCGCATCTGTCCACTCATGCTAGCATAGGCTTTCCCCAGCTTCCTTCTTCGCGTTCGCGTCTTCTTTATCGCATTCGCGGTAGGCAAATCCTAGCCATCCAAAATCCTTCTTCGCGAACGCGTGAGACCCTTTGCGTTCGCAAAGAACAATACCAGATATCAGTTCCAGCAATTGCAAAACAAGGAAAAATGATCTGAAACCGTCCCGGAACTCAGCCGACACCTCAACCAAATATACCAACAAGTCCTAAAACATCATACGAACTTAGTCGGGTTTCAAAATCACGTCCGACAACACTAAAAACACGAATCACAAATAAATGTAACCCTAATGAACTTTGAAACTTCCAATTTCTACAAATGACGCCGAAACCTATCAAATCACGTCCGATTGACCTCAAATTTTGCACACAAGTCATAAATGACATAACAGACCTATTAAAATTTTCAGAATCAGATTTCAACCCTGATATCAAAAAGTCATCCCCCCCGTCAAACTTTCCAAAGTTTAACTTTCGGCATTTCAAGCCTAATTCCACTACGGACCTCCAAATAATTTTTCGGACACACTCCTAGGTCCAAAACCGCCATACAGAGTTATTGAAATCATCAGAATTAAATTCCGAGATCGTTTACACATAAGTCAATATGCGGTCAACTATTTCAACTTAAGCTTCCAACATGAAAATTCATCCTTCCAAGCTAACTCCAAAATATCTTAAAACCAAAACCGACAATTCACACAAGTCATAATACCTCGTAGAAAGTTATTCAAAACTTCAAATAGTTGAAAGGAGCATAAATGCTCTAAACGACTGGTCGGATCGTTACACACAAAGGATTGAAGTGCCACACTTATTTAAAGTGTAACAAAAGGCTACTAAAAGAGAGTTAGAGCACAACATTAGCTACACTTTTAAGAAAGGCAACAACTTTATTATGTGCAACACTGAATTAATCCTTTCCTCTAATCTCTAATTAGTTATCCATTATCTCTTCTTCAAGCAAAGTTGCAGCCAAAGTTTTTGCTTCCTCAGCCAAAGTTTCAGCTCCAGTTTAGTCATCTTCTCATCAAATACACATGGCTTATAGCCAATGCACCTTCTGAGGATTTTGCTACATTTTCCATCAGTAAATGCCTCGCTGATACATGCTTTTCTGCATGGTGGTTTGGTAATGCATATTCCAGGGAATGTATTGCTTTCTGCTTTGCAAGTACTCTGAGCTTGCACCTCTACAATCATTCAAATAGCGCTTATAAGTACATCTAACAGAAAGACCACACTTGAAATATTTATGAGTTATTTAACTCATACACACTAACAGTAATAATTTACAGTATTAGCTCTCTCCCAAAAGATATTTACAGTTAACGCTCCATAAAAAATGAAAAAAATAAGGCGAGCGGAATGTTATCACATATAACAGTGACATGATAATGTAAAGAAATATGATAATTATAGTATTAGATCTCTCCCAAAAGATATATTCAGGTAACGCTCCATAAAAATTAAAATAAATAAGGCAAGTGGAATATTACCACATATAACAGAGAGACATGATAGTGTAAAGAAATATTACACTGTTAGTACACTAGCGGAGTGTATAAGTTAAACTTGTCAAACAAATTTAACTTGGAAAACTGATAAGAAAATTATAATTTTTAATTCATTTGATAAAATAAACCAGCCTCAACATGATTTTTAATATGATTTACAATCAAATTTCTTCAACACATAGAGAGCATATAGCTAACAACAAGTTATTTAACTTTTCAGTTTTATGGGACGGACCAAGTCACAATCCCCTAGGTGCATGCACACACGCCCGTCACCCAGCATATGCGTCACCTCCAAAACAATCACATTATACAAAAATCCGGGGTGTCATACCCTTAGGACCAGATTTAAAACTATAACTTACCTTAAACCGTGAAATTCTTTTACCCTGCAATGTCTTTCCTCGTGAATTGGCCTCCAAACGCCTCGAATCTATCCACAAATAATTCGATTCAGTCAATAAAATTTATTAAAATTAATTACATATGGAAATACTAATTTTCCATAAATATTCGAAATTTAGCTCCAAACTCACCCGTGGGGCCCACGCCTCGGAACCCGACAAAAGTTATAAAATCCGAAATCCCATTCAACCACGAGTCTAACCATACCAAGTTTACAAAAATCCGGCCTCAACTCGACCCTCAAATCTTCAATTTAAACCAAGATGGTTTTCTAAATTTTTCAACCTAGTTCACCCATTAAATGATGAATTCAAAAACATAATCATGGAAATTAATCAAAACTAGATAAGAATCACTTACCCCAAACACCCACGCAAGAATCTCTCCAAAAATCGCCTTCTACCGAGCTCCCAATTTGATTTTGTGTTATGAACTCAAAAACCCCGTTTTGGAACTTTTAATTCTGCCCAGAAATTCCTTCATCGCGTTCGCGACCATAGCTTCGCGTTCGCGAAGCACAAAAAAATGTGCTGCCAAGATTCCTTCTTCGTGTTCGCGATATCCTCATCGCGTTCGTGATGCCTTCCTACCTCTGCCCTTCGCGTTCGCGAGACACGAGCCGCATTCGCGAAGGCTTAACGCCAGGCAGGCCTCCAACTCCCTTTCCTCTTCACGTTCGCTTCTGTCCACTCGCGCTCGCGTAGTCTTTCCCCAGCTCCCTTCTTCGCGTTCGCGTCTTCTTCATCGCGTTCGCGATGAGAAAATCCCAGCCATCCAAAAACCTTCTTCGCGAACGCGTGATACCCTTCGCGTTCGCAAAGAACAATACCAGATATCAGTTCCAGCAGTTGCAAAACAAGGAAAAATGATCTGAAACAGTCACGGAACTCACCCGACACCTCAACCAAATATACCAACAAGTCCTAAAACATCATATGAACTTAGTCGAGTTTTCAAATCACGTCCGACAACATTAAAAACACGAATCACAAATAGATGCAACCCTAATGAACTTTGAAACTTCCAATCTCTACAAACGACGCTGAAACCTATCAAATCACGTCCGATTGACCTCAAATTTTGCACACAAGTCATAAATGACATAACGAACCTATTAAAATTTTCAGAATCAGATTTCAACCCTGATATCAAAAAGTCATCCCCCCTTCAAACTTCCCAAAATTTTAGTTTCGGCATTTCAAGCCCAATTCCACTACGGACTTCCAAATAATTTTTCGGACACGCTCCTAAGTTCATAACCACCATACAGAGCTATTGAAATCATCAGAATTAAATTCCGAGATCGTTTACACATAAGTCAATATGCGGTCAACTATTTCAACTTAAGCTTCCAACATGAAAATTCATCCTTCCAAGCTAACTCCAAAATATCTTAAAACCAAAACCGACAATTCACACAAGCCATAATACCTCGTAGAAAGTTATTCAAAACTTCAAATAGTTGAAAGGAGCATAAATGCTCAAAACGACTGGTCGGGTCGTTACACACAAAGGATTAAAGTGCCACACTTATTTAAAGTGTAACAAAAGGCTACTAAAAGCGAGTTAGAGCACAAAATTAGCTACACTTTTAAGAAAGGCAACAACTTTATTATGTGCGACACTGAATTAATCCTTTCCTCTATTCTCTAATTAGTTATCCATTATCTCTTCTTCAAGCAAAGTTGCAGCCAAAGTTTTTGCTTCCTCAGCCAAAGTTTCAGCTCCAGTTTAGTCATCTTCTCATCAAATACACATGGCTTATAGCCAATGCACCTTCTGAGGATTTTGCTACATTTTCCATCAGTAAATGCCTCGCTGATACATGCTTTTCTGCATGGTGGTTTGGTAATGCATATTCCAGGGAATGTATTGCTTTCTGCTTTGCAAGTACTCTGAGCTTGCACCTCTACAATCATTCAAATAGCGCTTATAAGTACATCTAACAGAAAGACCACACTTGAAATATTTATGAGTTATTTAACTCATACACACTAACAGTAATAATTTACAGTATTAGCTCTCTCCCAAAAGATATTTATAGGTAACGCTCCATAAAAAATGAAAAAAATAAGGCGAGCGGAATGTTATCACATATAACAGAGACAAGATAATGTAAAGAAATATGATAATTATAGTATTAGGTCTCTCCCAAAAGATATATTCAGGTAACGCTCCATAAAAATTAAAATAAATAAGGCAAGTGGAATATTACCACATATAACAGAGACATGATAGTGTAAAGAAATATTACACTGTTAGTACACTAGCGGAGTGTATAAGTTAAACTTGTCAAACAAATTTAACTTGGAAAACTGATAAGAAAATTATAATTTTTAATTCATTTGATAAAATAAACCAGCCTCAACATGATTTGTAATATGATTTACAGTCAAATTTCTTCAACTCATAGAGAGCATATAGCTAACAACAAGTTATTCAACTTTTCAGTTTTATGGGACGGACCAAGTCACAATCCCCTAGGTGCATGCACACACGCCCGTCACCCAGCATATGCGTCACCTCCAAAACAATCACATTATACAAAAATTCGGGGTGTCATACCCTTAGGACCAGATTTAAAACTATAACTTACCTTAAACCGTGAAATTCTTTTACCCTGCAATGTCTTTCCTCGTGAATTGGCCTCCAAATGCCTCGAATCTATCCACAAATAATTCGATTCAGTCAATAAAATTTATTGAAATTAATTACATAAGAAAATACTAATTTTCCATAAATATTCGAAATTTAGCTCAAAACTCACCCGTGGGGCCCACGCCTCGGAACCCGACAAAAGTTATAAAATCCGAAATCTCATTCAACCACGAGTCTAACCATACCAAGTTTACAAAAATCCGGCCTCAACTCGACTCTCAAATCTTCAATTTAAACCAAGATGGTTTTCTAAATTTTTCAACCTAGTTCACCCATTAAATGATGAATTCAAAAACATAATCATGGAAATTAATCAAAACTGGATAAGAATCACTTACCCCAAACACCCACGCAAGAATCTCTCCAAAAATCGCCTTCTACCGAGCTCCCAATTTGATTTTGTGTTATGAACTCAAAAACCCCGTTTTGGAACTTTTAATTCTGCCTAGAAATTCCTTCATCGCGTTCGCGACCATAGCTTCGCGTTCGCGAAGCACAAAAAAATGTGCTGCCAAGATTCCTTCTTCGTGTTCGCGATATCCTCATCGCGTTCGTGATGCCTTCCTACCTCTGCCCTTCGCGTTCGTGAGACACGAGCCGCATTCGCGAAGGCTTAACGCCAGGCAGGCCTCCAACTCCCTTTCCTCTTCACGTTCGCTTCTGTCCACTCGCGCTCGCGTAGTCTTTCCCCAGCTCCCTTCTTCGCGTTCGCGTCTTCTTCATCGCATTCGCGATGGGAAAATCCCAGCCATCCAAAATCCTTCTTCGCGAACGCGTGATACCCTTCGCGTTCGCAAAGAACAATACCAGATATCAGTTCCAGCAGTTGCAGAACAAGGAAAAATGATCTGAAACCGTCACGGAACTCTCCCAACACCTCAACCAAATATACCAACAAGTCCTAAAACATCATATGAACTTAGTCGAGTTTTCAAATCACGTCCGACAACATTAAAAACACGAATCACAAATAGATGCAACCCTAATGAACTTTGAAACTTCCAATCTCTACAAACGACGCTGAAACCTATCAAATCACGTCCGATTGACCTCAAATTTTGCACACAAGTCATAAATGACATAACGAACCTATTAAAATTTTCAGAATCAGATTTCAACCCTGATATCAAAAAGTCATCCCCCCGTCAAACTTCCCAAAATTTTAGTTTCGGCATTTCAAGCCCAATTCCACTACGGACTTCCAAATAATTTTTCGGACACGCTCCTAAGTTCATAACCACCATACAGAGCTATTGAAATCATCAGAATTAAATTCCGAGATCGTTTACACATAAGTCAATATGCGGTCAACTATTTCAACTTAAGCTTCCAACATGAAAATTCATCCTTCCAAGCTGACTCCAAAATACCTTAAACCCAAAACCGACAATTCACACAAGTCATAATACCTCGTAGGACGTTATTCAAGATTTCAAATAGTTGAAAGGAGCATAAATGCTCCAAACGACCAGTCGGGTCGTTACACACAAAGGATTAAAGTGCCACACTTATTTAAAGTGTAACAAAAGGCTACTAAAAGCGAGTTAGAGCACAACATTAGCTACACTTTTAAGAAAGGCAACAACTTTATTATGTGCGACACTGAATTAATCCTTTCCTCTATTCTCTAATTAGTTATCCATTATCTCTTCTTCAAGCAAAGTTGCAGCCAAAGTTTTTGCTTCCTCAGCCAAAGTTTCAGCTCCAGTTTAGTCATCTTCTCATCAAATACACATGGCTTATAGCCAATGCACCTTCTGAGGATTTTGCTACATTTTCCATCAGTAAATGCCTCGCTGATACATGCTTTTCTGCATGGTGGTTTGGTAATGCATATTCCAGGGAATGTATTGCTTTCTGCTTTGCAAGTACTCTGAGCTTGCACCTCTACAATCATTCAAATAGCGCTTATAAGTACATCTAACAGAAAGACCACACTTGAAATATTTATGAGTTATTTAACTCATACACACTAACAGTAATAATTTACAGTATTAGCTCTCTCCCAAAAGATATTTATAGGTAACGCTCCATAAAAAATGAAAAAAATAAGGCGAGCGGAATGTTATCACATATAACAGAGACATGATAATGTAAAGAAATATGATAATTATAGTATTAGGTCTCTCCCAAAAGATATATTCAGGTAACGCTCCATAAAAATTAAAATACATAAGGCAAGTGGAATATTACCACATATAACAGAGACATGATAGTGTAAAGAAATATTACACTGTTAGTACACTAGCGGAGTGTATAAGTTAAACTTGTCAAACAAATTTAACTTGGAAAACTGATAAGAAATTTATAATTTTTAATTCATTTGATAATATAAACCAGCCTCAACATGATTTTTAATATGATTTACAGTCAAATTTCTTCAACACATAGAGAGCATATAGCTAACAACAAGTTATTCAACTTTTTAGTTTTATGGGACGGACCAAATCACAATCCCCTAGGTGCATGCCCACACGCCCGTCACCCAGCATATGCATCACCTCCAAAACAATCACATTATACAAAAATTCGGGGTGCCATACCCTTAGGACCAGATTTAAAACTATAACTTACCTTAAACCATGAAATTTTTTTACCCTGCAATGTCTTTCCTCGTGAATTGGCCTCCAAACGCCTCGAATCTATCCACAAATAATTTGATTCAGTCAATAAAATTTATTGAAATTAATTCCATAAGAAAATACTAATTTTCCATAAATATTCGAAATTTAGCTCAAAACTCACCTGTGGGGCCCATGCCTCGGAACCCGACAAAAGTTATAAAATCCGAAATCCCATTCAACCACGAGTCTAACCATACCAAGTTTACAAAAATCCGGCCTCAACTCGACCCTCAAATCTTCAATTTAAACCAAGAGGGTTTTCTAAATTTTTCAACCTAGTTCACCCATTAAATGATGAATTCAAAAACATAATCATGGAAATTAATCAAAACTGGATAAGAATCACTTACCCCAAACACCCACGCAAGAATCTCTCCAAAAATCGCCTTCTACCGAGCTCCCAATTTGATTTTGTGTTATGAACTCAAAAATCCCGTTTTGGAACTTTTAATTCTGCCCAGAAATTCCTTCATCGCGTTCGCGACCATAGCTTCGCGTTCGCGAAGCACAAAAAAATGTGCTGCCAAGATTCCTTCTTCGTGTTCGCGATATCCTCATCGCGTTCGTGATGCCTTCCTACCTCTGCCCTTCGCGTTCGCGAGACACGAGCCGCATTCGCGAAGGCTTAACGCCAGGCAGGCCTCCAACTCCCTTTCCTCTTCACGTTCGCTTCTGTCCACTCGCGCTCGCGTAGTCTTTCCCCAGCTCCCTTCTTCGCGTTCGCGTCTTCTTCATCGCGTTCGCGATGGGAAAATCCCAGCCATCCAAAATCCTTCTTCGCGAACGCGTGATACCCTTCGCGTTCGCAAAGAACAATACCAGATATCAGTTCCAGCAGTTGCAAAACAAGGAAAAATGATCTGAAACAGTCACGGAACTCACCCGACACCTCAACCAAATATACCAACAAGTCCTAAAACATCATATGAACTTAGTCAAGTTTTCAAATCACGTCCGACAATATTAAAAACACGAATCACAAATAGATGCAACCCTAATGAACTTTGAAACTTCCAATCTCTACAAACGACGCTGAAACCTATCAAATCACGTCCGATTGACCTCAAATTTTGCACACAAGTCATAAATGACATAACGAACCTATTAAAATTTTCAGAATCAGATTTCAACCCTGATATCAAAAAGTCATCCCCCCGTCAAACTTCCCAAAATTTTAGTTTCGGCATTTCAAGCCCAATTCCACTACGGACTTCCAAATAATTTTTCGGACACGCTCCTAAGTTCATAACCACCATACAGAGCTATTGAAATCATCAGAATTAAATTCCGAGATCGTTTACACATAAGTCAATATGCGGTCAACTATTTCAACTTAAGCTTCCAACATGAAAATTCATCCTTCCAAGCTAACTCCAAAAAATCTTAAAACCAAAACCGACAATTCACACAAGCCATAATACCTCGTAGAAAGTTATTCAAAACTTCAAATAGTTGAAAGGAGCATAAATGCTCAAAACGACTGGTCGGGTCGTTACACACAAAGGATTAAAGTGCCACACTTATTTAAAGTGTAACAAAAGGCTACTAAAAGCGAGTTAGAGCACAACATTAGCTACACTTTTAAGAAAGGCAACAACTTTATTATGTGCGACACTGAATTAATCCTTTCCTCTATTCTCTAATTAGTTATCCATTATCTCTTCTTCAAGCAAAGTTGCAGCCAAAGTTTTTGCTTCCTCAGTCAAAGTTTCAGCTCCAGTTTAGTCATCTTCTCATCAAATACACATGGCTTATAGCCAATGCACCTTCTGAGGATTTTGCTACATTTTCCATCAGTAAATGCCTCGCTGATACATGCTTTTCTGCATGGTGGTTTGGTAATGCATATTCCAGGGAATGTATTGCTTTCTGCTTTGCAAGTACTCTGAGCTTGCACCTCTACAATCATTCAAATAGCGCTTATAAGTACATCTAACAGAAAGACCACACTTGAAATATTTATGAGTTATTTAACTCATACACACTAACAGTAATAATTTACAGTATTAGCTCTCTCCCAAAAGATATTTATAGGTAACGCTCCATAAAAAATGAAAAAAATAAGGCGAGCGGAATGTTATCACATATAACAGAGACAAGATAATGTAAAGAAATATGATAATTATAGTATTAGGTCTCTCCCAAAAGATATATTCAGGTAACGCTCCATAAAAATTAAAATAAATAAGGCAAGTGGAATATTACCACATATAACAGAGACATGATAGTGTAAAGAAATATTACACTGTTAGTACACTAGCGGAGTGTATAAGTTAAACTTGTCAAACAAATTTAACTTGGAAAACTGATAAGAAAATTATAATTTTTAATTCATTTGATAAAATAAACCAGCCTCAACATGATTTGTAATATGATTTACAGTCAAATTTCTTCAACTCATAGAGAGCATATAGCTAACAACAAGTTATTCAACTTTTCAGTTTTATGGGACGGACCAAGTCACAATCCCCTAGGTGCATGCACACACGCCCGTCACCCAGCATATGCGTCACCTCCAAAACAATCACATTATACAAAAATTCGGGGTGTCATACCCTTAAGAGCAGATTTAAAACTATAACTTACCTTAAACCGTGAAATTCTTTTACCCTGCAATGTCTTTCCTCGTGAATTGGCCTCCAAATGCCTCGAATCTATCCACAAATAATTCGATTCAGTCAATAAAATTTATTGAAATTAATTACATAAGAAAATACTAATTTTCCATAAATATTCGAAATTTAGCTCAAAACTCACCCGTGGGGCCCACGCCTCGGAACCCGACAAAAGTTATAAAATCCGAAATCTCATTCAACCACGAGTCTAACCATACCAAGTTTACAAAAATCCGGCCTCAACTCGACTCTCAAATCTTCAATTTAAACCAAGATGGTTTTCTAAATTTTTCAACCTAGTTCACCCATTAAATGATGAATTCAAAAACATAATCATGGAAATTAATCAAAACTGGATAAGAATCACTTACCCCAAACACCCACGCAAGAATCTCTCCAAAAATCGCCTTCTACCGAGCTCCCAATTTGATTTTGTGTTATGAACTCAAAAACCCCGTTTTGGAACTTTTAATTCTGCCTAGAAATTCCTTCATCGCGTTCGCGACCATAGCTTCGCGTTCGCGAAGCACAAAAAAATGTGCTGCCAAGATTCCTTCTTCGTGTTCGCGATATCCTCATCGCGTTCGTGATGCCTTCCTACCTCTGCCCTTCGCGTTCGTGAGACACGAGCCACATTCGCGAAGGCTTAACGCCAGGCAGGCCTCCAACTCCCTTTCCTCTTCACGTTCGCTTCTGTCCACTCGCGCTCGCGTAGTCTTTCCCCAGCTCCCTTCTTCGCGTTCGCGTCTTCTTCATCGCATTTGCGATGGGAAAATCCCAGCCATCCAAAATCCTTCTTCGCGAACGCGTGATACCCTTCGCGTTCGCAAAGAACAATACCAGATATCAGTTCCAGCAGTTGCAGAACAAGGAAAAATGATCTGAAACCGTCACGGAACTCTCCCAACACCTCAACCAAATATACCAACAAGTCCTAAAACATCATATGAACTTAGTCGAGTTTTCAAATCACGTCCGACAACATTAAAAACACGAATCACAAATAGATGCAACCCTAATGAACTTTGAAACTTCCAATCTCTACAAACGACGCTGAAACCTATCAAATCACGTCCGATTGACCTCAAATTTTGCACACAAGTCATAAATGACATAACGAACCTATTAAAATTTTCAGAATCAGATTTCAACCCTGATATCAAAAAGTCATCCCCCCGTCAAACTTCCCAAAATTTTAGTTTCGGCATTTCAAGCCCAATTCCACTACGGACTTCCAAATAATTTTTCGGACACGCTCCTAAGTTCATAACCACCATACAGAGCTATTGAAATCATCAGAATTAAATTCCGACATCGTTTACACATAAGTCAATATGCGGTCAACTATTTCAACTTAAGCTTCCAACATGAAAATTCATCCTTCCAAGCTGACTCCAAAATACCTTAAACCCAAAACCGACAATTCACACAAGTCATAATACCTCGTAGGACGTTATTCAAGATTTCAAATAGTTGAAAGGAGCATAAATGCTCCAAACGACCAGTCGGGTCGTTACACACAAAGGATTAAAGTGCCACACTTATTTAAAGTGTAACAAAAGGCTACTAAAAGCGAGTTAGAGCACAACATTAGCTACACTTTTAAGAAAGGCAACAACTTTATTATGTGCGACACTGAATTAATCCTTTCCTCTATTCTCTAATTAGTTATCCATTATCTCTTCTTCAAGCAAAGTTGCAGCCAAAGTTTTTGCTTCCTCAGCCAAAGTTTCAGCTCCAGTTTAGTCATCTTCTCATCAAATACACATGGCTTATAGCCAATGCACCTTCTGAGGATTTTGCTACATTTTCCATCAGTAAATGCCTCGCTGATACATGCTTTTCTGCATGGTGGTTTGGTAATGCATATTCCAGGGAATGTATTGCTTTCTGCTTTGCAAGTACTCTGAGCTTGCACCTCTACAATCATTCAAATAGCGCTTATAAGTACATCTAACAGAAAGACCACACTTGAAATATTTATGAGTTATTTAACTCATACACACTAACAGTAATAATTTACAGTATTAGCTCTCTCCCAAAAGATATTTATAGGTAACGCTCCATAAAAAATGAAAAAAATAAGGCGAGCGGAATGTTATCACATATAACAGAGACATGATAATGTAAAGAAATATGATAATTATAGTATTAGGTCTCTCCCAAAAGATATATTCAGGTAACGCTCCATAAAAATTAAAATACATAAGGCAAGTGGAATATTACCACATATAACAGAGACATGATAGTGTAAAGAAATATTACACTGTTAGTACACTAGCGGAGTGTATAAGTTAAACTTGTCAAACAAATTTAACTTGGAAAACTGATAAGAAATTTATAATTTTTAATTCATTTGATAATATAAACCAGCCTCAACATGATTTTTAATATGATTTACAGTCAAATTTCTTCAACACATAGAGAGCATATAGCTAACAACAAGTTATTCAACTTTTTAGTTTTATGGGACGGACCAAATCACAATCCCCTAGGTGTATGCCCACACGCCCGTCACCCAGCATATGCATCACCTCCAAAACAATCACATTATACAAAAATTCGGGGTGCCATACCCTTAGGACCAGATTTAAAACTATAACTTACCTTAAACCATGAAATTTTTTTACCCTGCAATGTCTTTCCTCGTGAATTGGCCTCCAAACGCCTCGAATCTATCCACAAATAATTTGATTCAGTCAATAAAATTTATTGAAATTAATTCCATAAGAAAATACTAATTTTCCATAAATATTCGAAATTTAGCTCAAAACTCACCTGTGGGGCCCATGCCTCGGAACCCGACAAAAGTTATAAAATCCGAAATCCCATTCAACCACGAGTCTAACCATACCAAGTTTACAAAAATCCGGCCTCAACTCGACCCTCAAATCTTCAATTTAAACCAAGAGGGTTTTCTAAATTTTTCAACCTAGTTCACCCATTAAATGATGAATTCAAAAACATAATCATGGAAATTAATCAAAACTGGATAAGAATCACTTACCCCAAACACCCACGCAAGAATCTCTCCAAAAATCGCCTTCTACCGAGCTCCCAATTTGATTTTGTGTTATGAACTCAAAAACCCCGTTTTGGAACTTTTAATTCTGCCCAGAAATTCCTTCATCGCGTTCGCGACCATAGCTTCGCGTTCGCGAAGCACAAAAAAATGTGCTGCCAAGATTCCTTCTTCGTGTTCGCGATATCCTCATCGCGTTCGTGATGCCTTCCTACCTCTGCCCTTCGCGTTCGCGAGACACGAGCCGCATTCGCGAAGGCTTAACGCCAGGCAGGCCTCCAACTCCCTTTCCTCTTCACGTTCGCTTCTGTCCACTCGCGCTCGCGTAGTCTTTCCCCAGCTCCCTTCTTCGCGTTCACGTCTTCTTCATCGCGTTCGCGATGGGAAAATCCCAGCCATCCAAAATCCTTCTTCGCGAACGCGTGATACCCTTCGCGTTCGCAAAGAACAATACCAGATATCAGTTCCAGCAGTTGCAAAACAAGGAAAAATGATCTGAAACAGTCACGGAACTCACCCGACACCTCAACCAAATATACCAACAAGTCCTAAAACATCATATGAACTTAGTCAAGTTTTCAAATCACGTCCGACAACATTAAAAACACGAATCACAATTAGATGCAACCCTAATGAACTTTGAAACTTCCAATCTCTACAAACGACGCTGAAACCTATCAAATCACGTCCGATTGACCTCAAATTTTGCACACAAGTCATAAATGACATAATGAACCTATTAAAATTTTCAGAATCAGATTTCAACCCTGATATCAAAAAGTCATCCCCCCGTCAAACTTCCCAAAATTTTAGTTTCGGCATTTCAAGCCCAATTCCACTACGGACTTCCAAATAATTTTTCGGACACGCTCCTAAGTTCATAACCACCATACAGAGCTATTGAAATCATCAGAATTAAATTTCGAGATCGTTTACACATAAGTCAATATGCGGTCAACTATTTCAACTTAAGCTTCCAACATGAAAATTCATCCTTCCAAGCTAACTCCAAAATATCTTAAAACCAAAACCGACAATTCACACAAGCCATAATACCTCGTAGAAAGTTATTCAAAACTTCAAATAGTTGAAAGGAGCATAAATGCTCAAAACGACTGGTCGGGTCGTTACACACAAAGGATTAAAGTGCCACACTTATTTAAAGTGTAACAAAAGGCTACTAAAAGCGAGTTAGAGCACAACATTAGCTACACTTTTAAGAAAGGCAACAACTTTATTATGTGCGACACTGAATTAATCCTTTCCTCTATTCTCTAATTAGTTATCCATTATCTCTTCTTCAAGCAAAGTTGCAGCCAAAGTTTTTGCTTCCTCAGCCAAAGTTTCAGCTCCAGTTTAGTCATCTTCTCATCAAATACACATGGCTTATAGCCAATGCACCTTCTGAGGATTTTGCTACATTTTCCATCAGTAAATGCCTCGCTGATACATGCTTTTCTGCATGGTGGTTTGGTAATGCATATTCCAGGGAATGTATTGCTTTCTGCTTTGCAAGTACTCTGAGCTTGCACCTCTACAATCATTCAAATAGCGCTTATAAGTACATCTAACAGAAAGACCACACTTGAAATATTTATGAGTTATTTAACTCATACACACTAACAGTAATAATTTACAGTATTAGCTCTCTCCCAAAAGATATTTATAGGTAACGCTCCATAAAAAATGAAAAAAATAAGGCGAGCGGAATGTTATCACATATAACAGAGACAAGATAATGTAAAGAAATATGATAATTATAGTATTAGGTCTCTCCCAAAAGATATATTCAGGTAACGCTCCATAAAAATTAAAATAAATAAGGCAAGTGGAATATTACCACATATGACAGAGACATGATCGTGTAAAGAAATATTACACTGTTAGTACACTAGCGGAGTGTATAAGTTAAACTTGTCAAACAAATTTAACTTGGAAAACTGATAAGAAAATTATAATTTTTAATTCATTTGATAAAATAAACCAGCCTCAACATGATTTGTAATATGATTTACAGTCAAATTTCTTCAACACATAGAGAGCATATAGCTAACAACAAGTTATTCAACTTTTCAGTTTTATGGGACGGACCAAGTCACAATCCCCTAGGTGCATGCACAGACGCCCGTCACCCAGCATATGCGTCACCTCCAAAACAATCACATTATACAAAAATTCGGGGTGTCATACCCTTAGGACCAGATTTAAAACTATAACTTACCTTAAACCGTGAAATTCTTTTACCCTGCAATGTCTTTCCTCGTGAATTGGCCTCCAAATGCCTCGAATCTATCCACAAATAATTCGATTCAGTCAATAAAATTTATTGAAATTAATTACATAAGAAAATACTAATTTACCATAAATATTCGAAATTTAGCTCAAAACTCACCCGTGGGGCCCACGCCTCGGAACCCGACAAAAGTTATAAAATCCGAAATCTCATTCAACCACGAGTCTAACCATACCAAGTTTACAAAAATCCGGCCTCAACTCGACTCTCAAATCTTCAATTTAAACCAAGATGGTTTTCTAAATTTTTCAACCTAGTTCACCCATTAAATGATGAATTCAAAAACATAATCATGGAAATTAATCAAAACTGGATAAGAATCACTTACCCCAAACACCCACGCAAGAATCTCTCCAAAAATCGCCTTCTACCGAGCTCCCAATTTGATTTTGTGTTATGAACTCAAAAACCCCGTTTTGGAACTTTTAATTCTGCCTAGAAATTCCTTCATCGCGTTCGCGACCATAGCTTCGCGTTCGCGAAGCACAAAAAAATGTGCTGCCAAGATTCCTTCTTCGTGTTCGCGATATCCTCATCGCGTTCGTGATGCCTTCCTACCTCTGCCCTTCGCGTTCGCGAGACACGAGCCGCATTCGCGAAGGCTTAACGCCAGGCAGGCCTCCAACTCCCTTTCCTCTTCACGTTCGCTTCTGTCCACTCGCGCTCGCGTAGTCTTTCCCCAGCTCCCTTCTTCGCGTTCGCGTCTTCTTCATCGCGTTCGCGATGGGAAAATCCCAGCCATCCAAAATCCTTCTTCGCGAACGCGTGATACCCTTCGCGTTCGCAAAGAACAATACCAGATATCAGTTCCAGCAGTTGCAAAACAAGGAAAAATGATCTGAAACCGTCACGGAACTCACCCGACACCTCAACCAAATATACCAACAAGTCCTAAAACATCATATGAACTTAGTCGAGTTTTCAAATCACGTCCGACAATATTAAAAACACGAATCACAAATAGATGCAACCCTAATGAACTTTGAAACTTCCAATCTCTACAAATGACGCTGAAACCTATCAAATCACGTCCGATTGACCTCAAATTTTGCACACAAGTCATAAATGACATAACGAACCTATTAAAATTTTCAGAATCAGATTTCAACCCTGATATCAAAAAGTCATCCCCCCGTCAAACTTCCCAAAATTTTAGTTTCGGCATTTCAAGCCCAATTCCACTACGGACTTCCAAATAATTTTTCGGACACGCTCCTAAGTTCATAACCACCATACAGAGCTATTGAAATCATCAGAATTAAATTCCGAGATCGCTTACACATAAGTCAATATGCGGTCAACTATTTCAACTTAAGCTTCCAACATGAAAATTCATCCTTCCAAGCTAACTCCAAAATATCTTAAAACCAAAACCGACAATTCACACAAGCCATAATACCTCGTAGAAAGTTATTCAAAACTTCAAATAGTTGAAAGGAGCATAAATGCTCCAAACGACTGGTCGGGTCGTTACACACAAAGGATTAAAGTGCCACACTTATTTAAAGTGTAACAAAAGGCTACTAAAAGCGAGTTAGAGCACAACATTAGCTACACTTTTAAGAAAGGCAACAACTTTATTATGTGCGACACTGAATTAATCCTTTCCTCTATTCTCTAATTAGTTATCCATTATCTCTTCTTCAAGCAAAGTTGCAGCCAAAGTTTTTGCTTCCTCAGCCAAAGTTTCAGCTCCAGTTTAGTCATCTTCTCATCAAATACACATGGCTTATAGCCAATGCACCTTCTGAGGATTTTGCTACATTTTCCATCAGTAAATGCCTCGCTGATACATGCTTTTCTACATGGTGGTTTGGTAATGCATATTCCAGGGAATGTATTGCTTTCTGCTTTGCAAGTACTCTGAGCTTGCACCTCTACAATCATTCAAATAGCGCTTATAAGTACATCTAACAGAAAGACCACACTTGAAATATTTATGAGTTATTTAACTCATACACACTAACAGTAATAATTTACAGTATTAGCTCTCTCCCAAAAGATATTTATAGGTAACGCTCCATAAAAAATGAAAAAAATAAGGCGAGCGGAATGTTATCACATATAACAGAGACATGATAATGTAAAGAAATATGATAATTATAGTATTAGGTCTCTCCCAAAAGATATATTCAGGTAACGCTCCATAAAAATTAAAATAAATAAGGCAAGTGGAATATTACCACATATAACAGAGACATGATAGTGTAAAGAAATATTACACTGTTAGTACACTAGCGGAGTGTATAAGTTAAACTTGTCAAACAAATTTAACTTGGAAAACTGATAAGAAAATTATAATTTTTAATTCATTTGATAAAATAAACCAGCCTCAACATGATTTGTAATATGATTTACAGTCAAATTTCTTCAACACATAGAGAGCATATAGCTAACAACAAGTTATTCAACTTTTCAGTTTTATGGGACGGACCAAGTCACAATCCCCTAGGTGCATGCACACACGCCCGTCACCCAGCATATGCATCACCTCCAAAACAATCACATTATACAAAAATTCGGGGTGCCATACCCTTAGGACCAGATTTAAAACTATAACTTACCTTAAACCGTGAAATTCTTTTACCCTGCAATGTCTTTCCTCGTGAATTGGCCTCCAAACGCCTCGAATCTATCCACAAATAATTTAATTCAGTCAATAAAATTTATTGAAATTAATTCCATAAGAAAATACTAATTTTCCATAAATATTCGAAATTTAGCTCAAAACTCACCTGTGGGGCCCACGCCTCGGAACCCGACAAAAGTTATAAAATCCGAAATCCCATTCAACCACGAGTCTAACCATACCAAGTTTACAAAAATCCGGCATCAACTCGACCCTCAAATCTTCAATTTAAACCAAGAGGGTTTTCTAAATTTTTCAACCTAGTTCACCCATTAAATGATGAATTCAAAAACATAATCACGGAAATTAATCAAAACTGGATAAGAATCACTTACCCCAAACACCCACGCAAGAATCTCTCCAAAAATCGCCTTCTACCGAGCTCCCAATTTGATTTTGTGTTATGAACTCAAAAACCCCGTTTTGGAACTTTTAATTCTGCCCAGAAATTCCTTCATCGCGTTCGCGACCATAGCTTCGCGTTCGCGAAGCACAAAAAAATGTGCTACCAAGATTCCTTCTTCGTGTTTGCGATATCCTCATCGCGTTCGTGATGCCTTCCTACCTTTGCCCTTCGCGTTCGCGAGACACGAGCCGCATTCGCGAAGGCTTAACGCCAGGCAGGCCTCCAACTCCCTTTCCTCTTCACGTTCGCTTCTGTCCACTCGCGCTCCGTAGTCTTTCCCCAGCTCCCTTCTTCGCGAACGCGTGATACCCTTCGCGTTCGCAAAGAACAATACCAGATATCAGTTCCAGCAGTTGCAAAACAAGGAAAAATGATCTGAAACCGTCACGGAACTCACCCCACACCTCAACCAAATATACCTACAAGTCCTGAAACATCATATGAACTTAGTCGAGTTTTCAAATCACGTCCGACAACATTAAAAACACTAATCACAAATAGATGCAACCCTAATGAACTTTGAAACTTTCAATCTCTACAAACGACGCCGAAACCTATCAAATCACGTCCGATTGACCTCAAATTTTGCACACAAGTCATAAATGACATAACGAACCTATTAAAATTTTCAGAATCAGATTTCAACCCTGATATCAAAAAGTCATCCCCCCGTCAAACTTCCCAAAATTTTAGTTTCGGCATTTCAAGCCCAATTCCACTACGGACTTCCAAATAATTTTTCGGACACGCTCCTAAGTTCATAACCACCATACAGAGCTATTGAAATCATCAGAATTAAATTCCGAGATCGTTTACACATAAGTCAATATGCGGTCAACTATTTCAACTTAAGCTTCCAACATGAAAATTCATCCTTCCAAGCTAACTCCAAAATACCTTAAACCCAAAACCGACAATTCACACAAGTCATAATACCTTGTAGGAAATTATTCAAGATTTCAAATAGTTGAAAGGAGCATAAATGCTCCAAACGACCAGTTGGGTCGTTACACACAAAGGATTAAAGTGCCACACTTATTTAAAGTGTAACAAAAGGCTACTAAAAGCGAGTTAGAGCAAAACATTAGCTACACTTTTAAGAAAGGCAACAACTTTATTATGTGCGACACTGAATTAATCCTTTCCTCTATTCTCTAATTAGTTATCCATTATCTCTTCTTCAAGCAAAGTTGCAGCCAAAGTTTTTGCTTCCTCAGCCAAAGTTTCAGCTCCAGTTTAGTCATCTTCTCATCAAATACACATGGCTTATAGCCAATGCACCTTCTGAGGATTTTGCTACATTTTCCATCAGTAAATGCCTCGCTGATACATGCTTTTCTGCATGGTGGTTTGGTAATGCATATTCCAGGGAATGTATTGCTTTCTGCTTTGCAAGTACTCTGAGCTTGCACCTCTACAATCATTCAAATAGCGCTTATAAGTACATCTAACAGAAAGACCACACTTGAAATATTTATGAGTTATTTAAATCATACACACTAACAGTAATAATTTACAGTATTAGCTCTCTCCCAAAAGATATTTATAGGTAACGCTCCATAAAAAATGAAAAAAATAAGGCGAGCGGAATGTTATCACATATAACAGAGACATGATAATGTAAAGAAATATGATAATTATAGTATTAGGTCTCTCCCAAAAGATATATTCAGGTAACGCTCCATAAAAATTAAAATAAATAAGGCAAGTGGAATATTACCACATATAACAAAGACATGATAGTGTAAAGAAATATTACACTGTTAGTACACTAGCGGAGTGTATAAGTTAAACTTGTCAAACAAATTTAACTTGGAAAACTGATAAGAAAATTATAATTTTTAATTCATTTGATAATATAAACCCGTCTCAACATGATTTTTAATATGATTTACAGTCAAATTTCTTCAACACATAGAGAGCATATAGCTAACAACAAGTTATTCAACTTTTCAGTTTTATGGGACGGACCAAGTCACAATCCCCTAGGTGCATGCACACACGCCCGTCACCCAGCATATGCGTCACCTCCAAAACAATCACATTATACAAAAATTCGGGGTGTCATACCCTTAGGAACAGATTTAAAACTATAACATACCTTAAACCGTGAAATTCTTTTACCCTGCAATGTCTTTCCTCGTGAATTGGCCTCCAAACGCCTCGAATCTATCCACAAATAATTCGATTCAGTCAATAAAATTTATTGAAATTAATTACATAAGAAAATACTAATTTTCCATAAATATTCGAAATTTAGCTCAAAACTCACCCGTGGGGACGCCTCGGAACCCGACAAAAGTTATAAAATCCGAAATCCCATTCAACCACGAGTCTAACCATACCAAGTTTACAAAAATCCGGTCTCAACTCGACCCTCAAATCTTCAATTTAAACCAAGATGGTTTTCTAAATTTTTCAACCTAGTTCACCCATTAAATGATGAATTCAAAAACATAATCATGGAAATTAATCAAAACTGGATAAGAATCACTTACCCCAAACACCCACGCAAGAATCTCTCCAAAAATCGCCTTCTACCGAGCTCCCAATTTGATTTTGTGTTATGAACTCAAAAACCCCGTTTTGGAACTTTTAATTCTGCCCAGAAATTCCTTCATCGCGTTCGCGACCATAGCTTCGCGTTCGCGAAGCACAAAAAAATGTGCTGCCAAGATTCCTTCTTCGTGTTCGCGATATCCTCATCGCGTTCGTGATGCCTTCCTACCTCTGCCCTTCGCGTTCGCGAGACACGAGCCGCATTCGCGAAGGCTTAACGCCAGGCAGGCCTCCAATTCCCTTTCCTCTTCACGTTCGCTTCTGTCCACTCGCGCTCGCGTAGTCTTTCCCCAGCTCCCTTCTTCGCGTTCGCGTCTTCTTCATCGCGTTCGCGATGGGAAAATCCCAGCCATCCAAAATCCTTCTTCGCGAACGCGTGATACCCTTCGCGTTCGCAAAGAACAATACCATATATCAGTTCCAGCAGTTGCAAAACAAGGAAAAATGATCTGAAACCGTCACGGAACTCACCCAACACCTCAACCAAATACACCAACAAGTCCTAAAATATCATATAAACTTAGTCGAGTTTTCAAATCACGTCCGACAACATTAAAAACACGAATCACAAATAGATGCAACCCTAATGAACTTTGAAACTTCCAATCTCTACAAACGACGCTGAAACCTATCAAATCACGTCCGATTGACCTCAAATTTTGCACACAAGTCATAAATGACATAACGAACCTATTAAAATTTTCAGAATCAGATTTCAACCCTGATATCAAAAAGTCATCCCCCCGTCAAACTTCCCAAAATTTTAGTTTCGGCATTTCAAGCCCAATTCCACTACGGACTTCCAAATAATTTTTCGGACACGCTCCTAAGTTCATAACCACCATACAGAGCTATTGAAATCATCAGAATTAAATTCCGAGATCGTTTACACATAAGTCAATATGCGGTCAACTATTTCAACTTAAGCTTCCAACATGAAAATTCATCCTTCCAAGCTAACTCCAAAATACCTTAAACCCAAAACCGACAATTCACACAAGTCATAATACCTCGTAGGAAGTTATTCAAGATTTCAAATAGTTGAAAGGAGCATAAATGCTCCAAACGACCAGTCGGGTCGTTACACACAAAGGATTAAAGTGCCACACTTATTTAAAGTGTAACAAAAGGCTACTAAAAGCGAGTTAGAGCACAACATTAGCTACACTTTTAAGAAAGGCAACAACTTTATTATGTGCGACACTGAATTAATCCTTTCCTCTATTCTCTAATTAGTTATCCATTATCTCTTCTTCAAGCAAAGTTGCAGCCAAAGTTTTTGCTTCCTCAGCCAAAGTTTCAGCTCCAGTTTAGTCATCTTCTCATCAAATACACATGGCTTATAGCCAATGCACCTTCTGAGGATTTTGCTACATTTTCCATCAGTAAATGCCTCGCTGATACATGCTTTTCTGCATGGTGGTTTGGTAATGCATATTCCAGGGAATGTATTGCTTTCTGCTTTGCAAGTACTCTGAGCTTGCACCTCTACAATCATTCAAATAGCGCTTATAAGTACATCTAACAGAAAGACCACACTTGAAATATTTATGAGTTATTTAACTCATACACACTAACAGTAATAATTTACAGTATTAGCTCTCTCCCAAAAGATATTTATAGGTAACGCTCCATAAAAAATGAAAAAAATAAGGTGAGCGGAATGTTATCACATATAACAGAGACATGATAATGTAAAGAAATATGATAATTATAGTATTAGGTCTCTCCCAGAAGATATATTCAAGTAACGCTCCATAAAAATTAAAATAAATAAGGCAAGTGGAATATTACCACATATAACAGAGACATGATAGTGTAAAGAAATATTACACTATTAGTACACTAGCGGAGTGTATAAGTTAAACTTGTCAAACAAATTTAACTTGGAAAACTGATAAGAAAATTATAATTTTTAATTCATTTGATAATATAAACCAGCCTCAACATGATTTTTAATATGATTTACAGTCAAATTTCTTCAACACATAGAGAGCATATAGCTAACAACACGTTATTCAACTTTTCAGTTTTATGGGACGGACCAAGTCACAATCCCCTAGGTGCATGCACACACCCCCGTCACCCAGCATATGCGTCACCTCCAAAACAATCACATTATACAAAAATTCGGGGTGTCATACCCTTAGGACCAGATTTAAAACTATAACTTACCTTAAACCGTGAAATTCTTTTACCCTGCAATGTCTTTCCTCGTGAATTGGCCTCCAAACGCCTCGAATCTATCCACAAATAATTTGATTCAGTCAATAAAATTTATTGAAATTAATTACATAAGAAAATACTAATTTTCCATAAATATTCGAAATTTAGCTCAAAACTCACCCTTGGGGCCCACGACTCGAAACCCGACAAAAGTTATAAAATCCGAAATCCTATTCAACCACGAGTCTAACCATACCAAGTTTACAAAAATCCGGCCTCAACTCGACCCTCAAATCTTCAATTTAAACCAAGATGGTTTTCTAAATTTTTCAACCTAGTTCACCCATTAAATGATGAATTCAAAAACATAATCATGGAAATTAATCAAAACTGGATAAGAATCACTTACCCCAAACACCCACGCAAGAATCTCTCCAAAAATCGCCTTCTACCGAGCTCCCAATTTGATTTTGTGTTATGAACTCAAAAACCCCGTTTTGGAACTTTTAATTCTGCCCAGAAATTCCTTCATCGCGTTCGCGACCATAGCTTCGCGTTCGCGAAGCACAAAAAAATGTGCTGCCAAGATTCCTTCTTCGTGTTCGCGATATCCTCATCGCGTTCGTGATGCCTTCCTACCTCCGCCCTTCGCGTTCGCGAGACACGAGCCGCATTCGCGAAGGCTTAACGCCAGGCAGGCCTCCAACTCCCTTTCCTCTTCACGTTCGCTTCTGTCCACTCGCGCTCCGTAGTCTTTCCCCAGCTCCCTTCTTCGCGTTCGCGTCTTCTTCATCGCGTTCGCGATGGGAAAATCCCAGCCATCCAAAATCCTTCTTCGCGAACGCGTGATACCCTTCGCGTTCGCAAAGAACAATACCAGATATCAGTTCCAGCAGTTGCAAAACAAGGAAAAATGATCTGAAACCGTCACGGAACTCACCCGACACCTCAACCAAATATACCTACAAGTCCTAAAACATCATATGAACTTAGTCGAGTTTTCAAATCACGTCCGACAACATTAAAAACACTAATCACAAATAGATGCAACCCTAATGAACTTTGAAACTTCCAATCTCTACAAATGACGCTGAAACCTATCAAATCACGTCCGATTGACCTCAAATTTTGCACACAAGTCATAAATGACATAACGAACCTATTAAAATTTTCAGAATCAGATTTCAACCCTGATATCAAAAAGTCATCCCCCCGTCAAACTTCCAAAAATTTTAGTTTCGGCATTTCAAGCCCAATTCCACTACGGACTTCCAAATAATTTTTCGGACACGCTCCTAAGTTCATAACCACCATACAGAGCTATTGAAATCATCAGAATTAAATTCCGAGATCGTTTACACATAAGTCAATATGCGGTCAACTATTTCAACTTAAGCTTCCAACATGAAAATTCATCCTTCCAAGCTAACTCCAAAATACCTTAAACCCAAAACCGACAATTCACACAAGTCATAATACCTCGTAGGAAGTTATTCAAGATTTCAAATAGTTGAAAGGAGCATAAATGCTCCAAACGACCAGTCGGGTCGTTACACACAAAGGATTAAAGTGCCACACTTATTTAAAGTGTAACAAAAGGCTACTAAAAGCGAGTTAGAGCACAACATTAGCTACACTTTTAAGAAAGGCAACAACTTTATTATGTGCGACACTGAATTAATCCTTTCCTCTATTCTCTAATTAGTTATCCATTATCTCTTCTTCAAGCAAAGTTGCAGCCAAAGTTTTTGCTTCCTCAGCCAAAGTTTCAGCTCCAGTTTAGTCATCTTCTCATCAAATACACATGGCTTATAGCCAATGCACCTTCTGAGGATTTTGCTACATTTTCCATCAGTAAATGCCTCGCTGATACATGCTTTTCTGCATGGTGGTTTGGTAATGCATATTCCAGGGAATGTATTGCTTTCTGCTTTGCAAGTACTCTGAGCTTGCACCTCTACAATCATTCAAATAGCGCTTATAAGTACATCTAACAGAAAGACCACACTTGAAATATTTATGAGTTATTTAAATCATACACACTAACAGTAATAATTTACAGTATTAGCTCTCTCCCAAAAGATATTTATAGGTAACGTTCCATAAAAAATGAAAAAAATAAGGCGAGCGGAATGTTATCACATATAACAGAGACATGATAATGTAAAGAAATATGATAATTATAGTATTAGGTCTCTCCCAAAAGATATATTCAGGTAACGCTCCATAAAAATTAAAATAAATAAGGCAAGTGGAATATTACCACATATAACAGAGACATGATAGTGTAAAGAAATATTACACTGTTAGTACACTAGCGGAGTGTATAAGTTAAACTTGTCAAAAAAATTTAACTTGGAAAACTGATAAGAAAATTATAATTTTTAATTCATTTGATAAAATAAATCAGCCTCAACATGATTTGTAATATGATTTACAGTCAAATTTCTTCAACACATAGAGAGCATATAGCTAACAACAAGTTATTCAACTTTTCAGTTTTATGGGACGGACC
Source organism: Nicotiana tabacum (assembly GCF_000715075.1). Classification (NCBI taxonomy): domain Eukaryota; kingdom Viridiplantae; phylum Streptophyta; class Magnoliopsida; order Solanales; family Solanaceae; genus Nicotiana; species Nicotiana tabacum. The sequence continues at coordinate 5,843,440 of NC_134097.1, read as the reverse complement.
AAGTCACAATCCCCTAGGTGCATGCACACACGCCCGTCACCCAGCATATGCATCACCTCCAAAACAATCACATTATACAAAAATTCGGGGTGCCATACCCTTAGGACCAGATTTAAAACTATAACTTACCTTAAACCGTGAAATTCTTTTACCCTGCAATGTCTTTCCTCGTGAATTGGCCTCCAAACGCCTCGAATCTATCCACAAATAATTCGATTCAGTCAATAAAATTTATTGAAATTAATTACATAAGAAAATACTAATTTTCCATAAATATTCGAAATTTAGCTCAAAACTCACCCGTGGGGCCCACGCCTCGAAACCCGACAAAAATTATAAAATCCGAAATCCCATTCAACCACGAGTCTAACCATACCAAGTTTACAAAAATCTGGCCTCAACTCGACCCTCAAATCTTCAATTTAAACCAAGATGGTTTTCTAAATTTTTCAACCTAGTTCACCCATTAAATGATGAATTCAAAAACATAATCATGGAAATTAATCAAAACTGGATAAGAATCACTTACCCCAAACACCCACGCAAGAATCTCTCCAAAAATCGCCTTCTACCGAGCTCCCAATTTGATTTTGTGTTATGAACTCAAAAACCTCGTTTTGGAACTTTTAATTCTGCCCAGAAATTCCTTCATCGCGTTCGCGACCATAGCTTCGCGTTCGCGAAGCACAAAAATATGTGCTGCCAAGATTCCTTCTTCGTGTTCGCGATATCCTCATCGCGTTCGTGATGCCTTCCTACCTCTGCCCTTCGCGTTCGCGAGACACGAGCCGCATTCGCGAAGGCTTAACGCCAGGCAGGCCTCCAACTCCCTTTCCTCTTCACGTTCGCTTCTGTCCACTCGCGCTCGCGTAGTCTTTCCCCAGCTCCCTTCTTCGCGTTCGCGTCTTCTTCATCGCGTTCGCGATGGGAAAATCCCAGCCATCCAAAATCCTTCTTCGCGAACGCGTGATACCCTTCGCGTTCGCAAAGAACAATACCAGATATCAGTTCCAGCAGTTGCAAAACAAGGAAAAATGATCTGAAACCGTCACGGAACTCACCCAACACCTCAACCAAATACACCAACAAGTCCTAAAACATCATATGAACTTAGTCGAGTTTTCAAATCACGTCCGACAACATTAAAAACACGAATCACAAATAGATGCAACCCTAATGAACTTTGAAACTTCCAATCTCTACAAACGGCGCTGAAACTTATCAAATCACGTCCGATTGACCTCAAATTTTGCACACAAGTCATAAATGACATAACGAACCTATTAAAATTTTCAGAATCAGATTTCAACCCTGATATCAAAAAGTCATCCCCCCGTCAAACTTCCCAAAATTTTAGTTTCGGCATTTCAAGCCCAATTCCACTACGGACTTCCAAATAATTTTTCGGACACGCTCCTAAGTTCATAACCACCATACAGAGCTATTGAAATCATCAGAATTAAATTCCGAGATCGTTTACACATAAGTCAATATGCGGTCAACTATTTCAACTTAAGCTTCCAACATGAAAATTCATCCTTCCAAGCTAACTCCAAAAGACCTTAAACCCAAAACCGATAATTCACACAAGTCATAATACCTCGTAGGAAATTATTCAAGATTTCAAATAGTTGAAAGGAGCATAAATGCTCCAAAACGACCAGTCGGGTCGTTACACACAAAGGATTAAAGTGCCACACTTATTTAAAGTGTAACAAAAGGCTACTAAAAGCGAGTTAGAGCACAACATTAGCTACACTTTTAAGAAAGGCAACAACTTTATTATGTGCGACACTGAATTAATCCTTTCCTCTATTCTCTAATTAGTTATCCATTATCTCTTCTTCAAGCAAAGTTGCAGCCAAAGTTTTTGCTTCCTCAGCCAAAGTTTCAGCTCCAGTTTAGTCATCTTCTCATCAAATACACATGGCTTATAGCCAATGCACCTTCTGAGGATTTTGCTACATTTTCCATCAGTAAATGCCTCGCTGAACATGCTTTTCTGCATGGTGGTTTGGTAATGCATACTCCAGGGAATGTATTGCTTTCTGCTTTGCAAGTACTCTGAGCTTGCACCTCTACAATCATTCAAATAGCGCTTATAAGTACATCTAACAGAAAGACCACACTTGAAATATTTATGAGTTATTTAACTCATACACACTAACAGTAATAATTTACATTATTAGCTCTCTCCCAAAAGATATTTATAGGCAACGCTCCATAAAAAATAAAAAAAATAAGGCGAGCGAAATGTTATCACATATAACAGAGACATGATAATGTAAAAAAATATGATAATTATAGTATTAGGTCTCTCCCAAAAGATATATTCAGGTAACGCTCCATAAAAATTAAAATAAATAAGGCAAGTGGAATATTACCACATATAACAGAGACATGATAGTGTAAAGAAATATTACACTATTAGTACACTAGCGGAGTGTATAAGTTAAACTTGTCAAACAAATTTAACTTGGAAAACTGATAAGAAAATTATAATTTTTAATTCATTTGATAATATAAACCAGCCTCAACATGATTTTTAATATGATTTACAGTCAAATTTCTTCAACACATAGAGAGCATATAGCTAACAACAAGTTATTCAACTTTTTAGTTTTATGGGACGGACCAAATCACAATCCCCTAGGTGCATGCCCACACGCCCGTCACCCAGCATATGCATCACCTCCAAAACAATCACATTATACAAAAATTCGGGGTGCCATACCCTTAGGACCAGATTTAAAACTATAACTTACCTTAAACCGTGAAATTCTTTTACCCTGCAATGTCTTTCCTCGTGAATTGGCCTCCAAACGCCTCGAATCTATCCACAAATAATTTGATTCAGTCAATAAAATTTATTGAAATTAATTCCATAAGAAAATACTAATTTTCCATAAATATTCGAAATTTAGCTCAAAACTCACCTGTGGGGCCCACGCCTCGGAACCCGACAAAAGTTATAAAATCCGAAATCCCATTCAACCACGAGTCTAACCATACCAAGTTTACAAAAATCCGGCCTCAACTCTACCCTCAAATCTTCAATTTAAACCAAGAGGGTTTTCTAAATTTTTCAACCTAGTTCACCCATTAAATGATGAATTCAAAAACATAATCATGGAAATTAATCAAAACTGGATAAGAATCACTTACTCCAAACACCCACGCAAGAATCTCTCCAAAAATCGCCTTCTACCGAGCTCCCAATTTGATTTTGTGTTATGAACTCAAAAACCCCGTTTTGGAACTTTTAATTCTGCCCAGAAATTCCTTCATCGCGTTCGCGACCATAGCTTCGCGTTCGCGAAGCACAAAAAAATGTGCTGCCAAGATTCCTTCTTCGTGTTCGCGATATCCTCATCGCGTTCGTGATGCCTTCCTACCTCTGCCCTCCGCGTTCGCGAGACACGAGCCGCATTCGCGAAGGCTTAACGCCAGGCAGGCCTCCAACTCCCTTTCCTCTTCACGTTCGCTTCTGTCCACTCGCGCTCCGTAGTCTTTCCCCAGCTCCCTTCTTCGCGTTCGCGTCTTCTTCATCGCGTTCGCGATGAGAAAATCCCAGCCATCCAAAATCCTTCTTCGCGAACGCGTGATACCCTTCGCGTTCGCAAAGAACAATACCAGATATCAGTTCCAGCAGTTGCAAAACAAGGAAAAATGATCTGAAACAGTCACGGAACTCACCCGACACCTCAACCAAATATACCAACAAGTCCTAAAACATCATATGAACTTAGTCGAGTTTTCAAATCACGTCCGACAACATTAAAAACACGAATCACAAATAGATGCAACCCTAATGAACTTTGAAACTTCCAATCTCTACAAACGACGCTGAAACCTATCAAATCACGTCCGATTGACCTCAAATTTTGCACACAAGTCATAAATGACATAACGAACCTATTAAAATTTTCAGAATCAGATTTCAACCCTGATATCAAAAAGTCATCCCCCCGTCAAACTTCCCAATATTTTAGTTTCGGCATTTCAAGCCCAATTCCACTACGGACTTCCAAATAATTTTTCGGACACGCTCCTAAGTTCATAACCACCATACAGAGCTATTGAAATCATCAGAATTAAATTTCGAGATCGTTTACACATAAGTCAATATGCGGTCAACTATTTCAACTTAAGCTTCCAACATGAAAATTCATCCTTCCAAGCTAACTCCAAAATATCTTAAAACCAAAACCGACAATTCACACAAGCCATAATACCTCGTAGAAAGTTATTCAAAACTTCAAATAGTTGAAAGGAGCATAAATGCTCAAAACGACTGGTCGGGTCGTTACACACAAAGGATTAAAGTGCCACACTTATTTAAAGTGTAACAAAAGGCTACTAAAAGCGAGTTAGAGCACAACATTAGCTACACTTTTAAGAAAGGCAACAACTTTATTATGTGCGACACTGAATTAATCCTTTCCTCTATTCTCTAATTAGTTATCCATTATCTCTTCTTCAAGCAAAGTTGCAGCCAAAGTTTTTGCTTCCTCAGCCAAAGTTTCAGCTCCAGTTTAGTCATCTTCTCATCAAATACACATGGCTTATAGCCAATGCACCTTCTGAGGATTTTGCTACATTTTCCATCAGTAAATGCCTCGCTGATACATGCTTTTCTGCATGGTGGTTTGGTAATGCATATTCCAGGGAATGTATTGCTTTCTGCTTTGCAAGTACTCTGAGCTTGCACCTCTACAATCATTCAAATAGCGCTTATAAGTACATCTAACAGAAAGACCACACTTGAAATATTTATGAGTTATTTAAATCATACACACTAACAGTAATAATTTACAGTATTAGCTCTCTCCCAAAAGATATTTATAGGTAACGTTCCATAAAAAATGAAAAAAATAAGGCGAGCGGAATGTTATCACATATAACAGAGACATGATAATGTAAAGAAATATGATAATTATAGTATTAGGTCTCTCCCAAAAGATATATTCAGGTAACGCTCCATAAAAATTAAAATAAATAAGGCAAGTGGAATATGACCACATATAACAGAGACATGATAGTGTAAAGAAATATTACACTGTTAGTACACTAGCGGAGTGTATAAGTTAAACTTGTCAAAAAAATTTAACTTGGAAAACTGATAAGAAAATTATAATTTTTAATTCATTTGATAAAATAAATCAGCCTCAACATGATTTGTAATATGATTTACAGTCAAATTTCTTCAACACATAGAGAGCATATAGCTAACAACAAGTTATTCAACTTTTCAGTTTTATGGGACGGACCAAGTCACAATCCCCTAGGTGCATGCACACACGCCCGTCACCCAGCATATGCATCACCTCCAAAACAATCACATTATACAAAAATTCGGGGTGCCATACCCTTAGGACCAGATTTAAAACTATAACTTACCTTAAACCGTGAAATTCTTTTACCCTGCAATGTCTTTCCTCGTGAATTGGCCTCCAAACGCCTCGAATCTATCCACAAATAATTCGATTCAGTCAATAAAATTTATTAAAATTAATTACATAAGAAAATACTAATTTTCCATAAATATTCGAAATTTAGCTCAAAACTCACCCGTGGGGCCCACGCCTCGAAACCCGACAAAAATTATAAAATCCGAAATCCCATTCAACCACGAGTCTAACCATACCAAGTTTACAAAAATCTGGCCTCAACTCGACCCTCAAATCTTCAATTTAAACCAAGATGGTTTTCTAAATTTTTCAACCTAGTTCACCCATTAAATGATGAATTCAAAAACATAATCATGGAAATTAATCAAAACTGGATAAGAATCACTTACCCCAAACACCCACGCAAGAATCTCTCCAAAAATCGCCTTCTACCGAGCTCCCAATTTGATTTTGTGTTATGAACTCAAAAACCTCGTTTTGGAACTTTTAATTCTGCCCAGAAATTCCTTCATCGCGTTCGCGACCATAGCTTCGCGTTCGCGAAGCACAAAAATATGTGCTGCCAAGATTCCTTCTTCGTGTTCGCGATATCCTCATCGCGTTCGTGATGCCTTCCTACCTCTGCCCTTCGCGTTCGCGAGACACGAGCCGCATTCGCGAAGGCTTAACGCCAGGCAGGCCTCCAACTCCCTTTCCTCTTCACGTTCGCTTCTGTCCACTCGCGCTCGCGTAGTCTTTCCCCAGCTCCCTTCTTCGCGTTCGCGTCTTCTTCATCGCGTTCGCGATGGGAAAATCCCAGCCATCCAAAATCCTTCTTCGCGAACGCGTGATACCCTTCGCGTTCGCAAAGAACAATACCAGATATCAGTTCCAGCAGTTGCAAAACAAGGAAAAATGATCTGAAACCGTCACGGAACTCACCCAACACCTCAACCAAATACACCAACAAGTCCTAAAACATCATATGAACTTAGTCGAGTTTTCAAATCACGTCCGACAACATTAAAAACACGAATCACAAATAGATGCAACCCTAATGAACTTTGAAACTTCCAATCTCTACAAACGGCGCTGAAACTTATCAAATCACGTCCGATTGACCTCAAATTTTGCACACAAGTCATAAATGACATAACGAACCTATTAAAATTTTCAGAATCAGATTTCAACCCTGATATCAAAAAGTCATCCCCCCGTCAAACTTCCCAAAATTTTAGTTTCGGCATTTCAAGCCCAATTCCACTACGGACTTCCAAATAATTTTTCGGACACGCTCCTAAGTTCATAACCACCATACAGAGCTATTGAAATCATCAGAATTAAATTCCGAGATCGTTTACACATAAGTCAATATGCGGTCAACTATTTCAACTTAAGCTTCCAACATGAAAATTCATCCTTCCAAGCTAACTCCAAAAGACCTTAAACCCAAAACCGATAATTCACACAAGTCATAATACCTCGTAGGAAATTATTCAAGATTTCAAATAGTTGAAAGGAGCATAAATGCTCCAAAACGACCAGTCGGGTCGTTACACACAAAGGATTAAAGTGCCACACTTATTTAAAGTGTAACAAAAGGCTACTAAAAGCGAGTTAGAGCACAACATTAGCTACACTTTTAAGAAAGGCAACAACTTTATTATGTGCGACACTGAATTAATCCTTTCCTCTATTCTCTAATTAGTTATCCATTATCTCTTCTTCAAGCAAAGTTGCAGCCAAAGTTTTTGCTTCCTCAGCCAAAGTTTCAGCTCCAGTTTAGTCATCTTCTCATCAAATACACATGGCTTATAGCCAATGCACCTTCTGAGGATTTAGCTACATTTTCCATCAGTAAATGCCTCGCTGAACATGCTTTTCTGCATGGTGGTTTGGTAATGCATACTCCAGGGAATGTATTGCTTTCTGCTTTGCAAGTACTCTGAGCTTGCACCTCTACAATCATTCAAATAGCGCTTATAAGTACATCTAACAGAAAGACCACACTTGAAATATTTATGAGTTATTTAACTCATACACACTAACAGTAATAATTTACAGTATTAGCTCTCTCCCAAAAGATATTTATAGGTAACGCTCCATAAAAAATGAAAAAAATAAGGCGAGCGGAATGTTATCACATATAACAGAGACATGATAATGTAAAGAAATATGATAATTATAGTATTAGGTCTCTCCCAAAAGATATATTCAGGTAACGCTCCATAAAAATTAAAATAAATAAGGCAAGTGGAATATTACCACATATAACAGAGACATGATAGTGTAAAGAAATATTACACTGTTAGTACACTAGCGGAGTGTATAAGTTAAACTTGTCAAACAAATTTAACTTGGAAAACTGATAAGAAAATTATAATTTTTAATTCAGTTGATAATATAAACCAGAGTTAGGTCTCGAAATCTGATTTTGGGGCTGTGGAGGAGTTTGTACCTCAGGAGTTTTCTGCTGCATATTTGGGGGAATCACAGTTTGATCATCAATTTTTGGGGCTGGTTCTTGCAGATTCTTCCGACGATCACTTTCCCGAGAATCAAGTGAAGCTTGGGGGTTGCTTGGTTCACCTAACTAGTTATCAGAAGTGGCTTTGGTATTTTGTCGAACTGTTGGTGAGCTTAATTGCACTAAGTCACCTTTTTGCAATGCTGTGGAAATTGGCTCGATGTTTTTTTGGTTTGATAGGTGGGAGACAATCTCCTGATTGCTAGGGGTCGTTTGGTATTATTTTTGTGGCAGCTGATTTACCAGAGCACTATGCCCGACCAGTTGTTGGAGGACTGGAGTGTGCAACTGAACATGGTGATCAATTGCTATGTTAGACTGGTTTGAAACTTGACTTACCTGTTCTTTATGTGTCGTAGAAGAGTTTTCCATCAGAGATGGTGTAAACTTTGGCCCAGAAGTGGAGACTTCATTTCGTCGAACACTTGGAGGGTTCAAACTGTCTGTGGACTTTGATTGCAAAATTGAAGCAGTTGGTTGGCATCCATGAGCAATTGGAACTTCCAACGTGATCTCCTCTTCGATTCTAGCTAAATGATACCGATTGTTTTCATTTTGGATGGCTAGAGTTCCGTCTCCGTCCACTTCAATGTCATCGGCGTTTCGCAGAAGGTCGGAGGTGATGATTTTGACGGTGGAATTGGCTGAATTTTGGTGAGTATTTGCGTCTTGAGGTGTAGAAAAAACTCTTTGGTGTGGAATTTCGTTTTTGGTATTATTACCCACACGATGTGCAGACATAATCCATGTCAAACAATGATTTAAATTATTTGAATTATGTGCAAATAACCTTAAAATTAAACCTTCTATATAAAAATTATAAATAATTAATTAATATTAATTAAGAAGCACGACATAAAACCATTTTTCAAATCTCATATTGCGTAATATATTTTATTTTTATATATCCGTAATAACCCAACCCTAAATTTTTGACACTTGTATTATATTTTACGGTAAATATTAAGGAATACTAAACAAGTAACGTTGTGATCTGTCTTGTTTGAATACGTTAAATTATATTATTTTTAACAAAATTATTACTACGAATTTATTTTTGTATCTCAAAGTCTTATCCTTCTACATTTTTAGACATATATTTTTTCTCTTTATTGTTCATTTTTCTCTTTACTTAATATTGTTATACTGTAATGTGATCTTTTATTCGCTTATAAATTGACTTAATGTCTTGCTTATTACCCTTTTAAAAAAACCTATGGGTGGATCAATATATAGATAACAATATAGATATAGCTACAAATATACTTATAAATATAAATATAAATATAGATATACAAATTAGATTTGTCTGAGATCTATTTAGATTATGTATAAGATTTATTCAACTACTTCCATTAATTATGTTTCCATTTATAATTTTTAATTATTAATGTTATCTTAAAATTGCCAAGTGGCTTCATTTTAGCTTGCAACTTGGGTTAACCACAATGTATACTACCTGCCTTTTAATATAATAAAGATAGATATAGATAGATAGTTGACAAATAAGGTTAGATACCTATAGTAATGTATATGATACCTATATTAATGTATATTGTTCACAAATAAGGTCAGATACAAAGCTTGTACTAAATATAGAATTATTATTTCAGCTGAAAATTAACGTGTAAGATACAAAACAAAATTTTGATTGATTCTTTCTCAAAACGGATACCTACTAGAACTGAATTATACACAAAATTTATATTATGCACAAATTTTAATTAAAGATACATATAGTTATAGTATATTGGTTTGCTTAACGAAAATGGCGTCTTTTTTTTTTGTATACGTCCAAAAGATTCTACTTTGGTCATTAAAAACAGAACATTTTTAGTTTAAATCATTAACTAATTGCCTTCGATTAATTAAAGAATGAAATCCAACTTACAGAAAATCTTGGACTACTACTTCCATTAATTATGTTTTCATTTATAATTTAAATTTTCAATGTTGTTTTAAAAGTGCCAAGTGGCTTCATTTTAGCTTGCCACTTGACTTAACCACATGCTTCACTACTCTCTTTTTAATATAATATAGAATATAGATTTTAATTTATCTTTAGAAATCCAAAAGTCACAACATAATTAAATGGTTCCCATGCGTTACCAAAAGTCAACCGTCCCTATTAATAATTAGAAACACCAAAAGACTCATCATTTTTGTGTTGTCGGGTAGATATAAGAATAGCGCAGAGATGAAATAAAAACGCAGAGATGAAATAAAAACTCAATGATTAAGAGTGTTTGGGTTCGAGTAGGGTAAAAGGAACATGGCGAGGAAGGGGAGTGGAAGATGGCTACAACAAAGAATGTTTTCTTTTACCATGCACATGTCATATTTATTCTTCTCTTAATTTCTTTTTCCCGTTCTGACTTTCTCCTTTAATTTGGTAGCATGAAGCAACAACGAATTCAAAGGTTTATTTATTTATCTCCAATTTACATTATTTATTTTATTGTTCATTTATTAATCAGATGTAATAATCCAATTATTGCCTTTTTATAATTATTTCTGCGTCCAATGTATACTATTTTGTTTTTCTAACTATGGATAAAGTAGTAGTAGTTTGGATTCTTTATTGTTGCTAGATACCTTTACTGCTCTATAAATCTATGACCATCTCTATTTTTAGCTTTTCATTGTCTGTTCTATGTGATAATTTATGAGGGAGTGCGACGATGTTTTGAAAAAGTCGGAGAAACTATTTGTATACGGTCGAAATCGAATTCGGCCTTCGTACGACTGATCGAGATGGGAACATAATGGACCGAAGAAAGTCTTCGTAATATCAAGATGAGATCCGAAGAAGGTACACACAAGCTTCTTCGAATTTTAGGAACCGGTCAAATACCGAACTCGAAGTCATTGTCGAACTTGGGTCCAAACCGAACTATGATGAGAAGCGGTGGAATCGAGCTTAAGGGCCAAAGGACAACCAATACCGGCCTAATACTGGGCCCCGAGTCAACATCGATCTCGAACCTACATCGAGCTCTAAAGTTGGAAACCGACAGATACCGAGTCCGGTCAGGATCGAACTCATAGACAAGAGCCGTTATAACTGCACTAAGGGAAAGAATCTCGGCGGGAATTAAGAAAAAACTGATTTATCATGGGTTCCCCACTATGTATTTTTAATTATATCTAAAGTAGGATCCTTCTACTATAAGAGGGATGACTATATTTTGGTAAAGGACAAGTTTTGACATACATTGTAACTGAGATATCATACACTCTTATATTGAAGAGTTTTCCCTTTTTAGCTTCATAGATCGATTCATCCTGCTTAAACCACAAATCATCTTCTTTCCAACTTTGCTTATTTTTCATTCTTTGCAATCAATATTCGATATTTTCATTTTACTCTTACGATTTTTGTCAAGTTATACCACATACCCTTAGAACTACGTATTAATTTAACTCTATCCTTTTTTCGGGTAAACGGTTTGGCGCCCACCGTGGGGCTAAGGATAATAGTGGTTATTTGATACGAATCTGCAACACACACCATTTTACGATTGTCTTTTGAACGTGTCTTTGATTTCGGATTAGCAATGACAAACTCTCAATTAATGGCCTTATCTATCGATGTTAATTCGCATGTGGTGTCACAACTCAATTTCGTTGTTGGGGAACGTTTACAAGACGTTAATTCGCATGTGGTGTCACAACCCAATTTCCACTCAAAACTCAGATTTTTGGTTGGAGAACGTTTCCCCCAATTCCCCAATTTCCTCACTCAAAATCCCTAATTTATTGAAGAAAACAAGTAGGGATAAATGACATATGATCAAAATAGGATTAGGAATCGTTACCCAATGATTTCCTCTGAAAAACCATCGAACAACCGCCTTCCTCCGAGCTCTCAATCAAATTTTATGTTATGAAATTTTAACCCTCGAATCTGCCCTTTTCTGCCCAGCGATTATTGCACCTGCGGGCCAAGGATCGCATCTGCGGTTCCGCACGTACGGAACAGGTATGACTTTTTACTTAAAGTACCTCATCTGCATCTGCGATCAAGAGGTCGCACCTGCGTGTGCGCACATGCGGACCTTTTTACGCTTCTAGGGTACCAGACCGCTCCTGCGGTTCCTTTACTCCCACATGCGGGCATCGTAGATGTAGAACACCCCTCGTACCTATGATCCCAAACCTCCTTCCCATTGTCGCTTCTGCGGTTCTATAGCCGCTCCTGCGGCCCAAAGTGCGCAGGTGCGGTGACACCAGATACAACAACACCAGAAGTTTCACCTAAGTCCAAATCAACCCGTTAAGCACCCGAAACACACCCGAGGACCTGAGACACCATACGAACTTAGTCGAGCCCTCAAATCACATCAAACTACCCTAAATTCATGAATGACCCTGCAATTTAAACTTAAACAACTTTAAATTTCAAAATTCGATAACCGATGATGAAACCAACCAAACCACGTCCGATTGACCCCAAATTTTGCACATAAGTCATATTCAATATTACGGACCTACTCTAACTTCCGGAATCAGAATCCGAACATGATATCAAAAAGTCCACTACCGGTCAAAATCTCCAAAAATTCGACTTTCGCCATTTCAAGCCTAGATAAGCTACGGACCTCCAAAACACAATCCGGACACGCCCCTAAGTCCAAAATCACCTAACAGAGCTAACGAAACTGACATAATTCCATTTAGGAGTCGTCTTCACACAGTTCCGACTACGGTCCAAATCCTAAGGCTTAAGCTTTCGTTTAGGGACTAAGTGTCCCAAATCACTCCAAAAACCGAAACGAAACCTCCCGGCAAGTCACAATAGCAGAAATAGATATGGGAGAGGCACTTATTAGGGGATCGAGAATATAACTCTAAAAATGACCGTCTGGGTCGTTACATCCTCCCACTCTTAAAACAATCGTTCATCCTCGAACGAGTATAGAGACATACCTAAAGTGGTGAAAAGATGAGGATAACGGTTGCGCATATCCTGCTTGGTCTCCCAAGTCGCCTCCTCGGCCGGCTGTCCCCTCCACTGAACCTTCATGGAAGCAATGTTCTTTGACCTTAACTTTCTGACCTGCCTGTCTAAAATAGCCACTGGCTCTTCAACATAAGATAGATCCTTGTCCAATTGGACTGAGCTGAAATCCAATACATAAGCCGAATCACCGTGATACGTACGAAGCATCAAAACATGAAATATCAGATGAACTCCTGCTAGGCTGGGAGGTAAGGCAATCTCTGAAGCAACCTCCCCAACACGCCGCAACACCTCAAAAGGACCAATGAATCATGGGCTCAGCTTGCCCTGCTTTACGAATCTCATAACACCCTTCATAGGCGAGACCCGGAGCAAGACCCGCTCTCCAACCATGAATGCAACATCACGAACATTTTGGTCTCCGTAACTCTTCTTTCTGGACTGGGCTGTGCGAAGTCTATCCTGAATCACCTTAACCTTTTCCAAGGCATCCTGAACTAAGTCCGTACCCAATAATCTAGCCTCGCCTGGCTCGAACCAACCGACTGGGTACCGATACCCCCTATCATATAGAGCTTCATACGGTGCCATCTGAATGCTAAACTGATAAATGTTGTTGTAAGCAAACTCCGCAAGTGGCAAGAACTGATCCCAAGTACCCCCAAAATCTATCACACAAGCACGGAGCATATCCTCCAGTTTCTGAATAATGCGCTCAGACTGTCCATCTATCTAAGGGTGAAATGTTATGCTCAACTCAACACGAGTACCCAACTCATGTTGTACAGCCCTCCAGAACTGTGATATAAACTTCGTTCCTCGGCTAGAGATGATAGATACCGGTACGCCATGAAGCCTGACGAACTTGCGGATATAAATTCGAGCCAACTGCTCGGAAGAATAGGTAGTCATCACAAGAATGAAATCAGCTGACTTGTTTAGCCTATTCACAATCACCCAAACTGCATCAAACCTCCGCTGAGTCCGTGGGAGTCCAACAATGAAATCCATAGTGATCCACTCCCATTTCCACTCCGAAATCTCTAACTTCTGAAGCAATCCACTGGTCGTTGATACTTATATTTTACCTGCTGGCAATTCATACATCGAGCCACATACTCTACTATGTCCTTCTTCATTTTCCTCCACCAGTAATGCTGTCTCAAGTCCTGATACATCTTTGTGGCACTCAGATGAATAGAGTACTGCAAACTGTGATCCTCCTGGACAATCAACTCACGCAAACCATCTACATTGGGCACACATAGCCTTCCCTGCATCCTCAATATGCCTTCATCCCCAATAGTGACCTCCTTAGAAATACCGTGCTGAACCGTGTCCTTAAGGACAAGCAGATGGGGGTCATCACACTGACGCTCCCTGATAGGATCATAAAGAGAAGGCCGAGAGACCACACAAGCCAATACTCAACTCGACTCAAAAATATCCAATCTCACAAGCTGGCTGGCTAAGGCCTGAACATCCAATGCCATAGGCCTCTCTACTGCTGGTAGATATGCTAAACTCCCCAAACTCTTTGCCCGGCGACTCAAGGCATCGGCCACCACATTGGCCTTCCCAGGATGGTATAAAATGGTAATATTATAATCCTTAAATAGCTCTAACCACCTCCTCTGATGCAAATTAAGATCTTTCTACTTGAACAGATACTGCAAACTCCGGTGATCGGTGTAAATCTCATAAGGAACAACGTACAAATAATGCCATAAAATTTTCAAGGCATGAACAATAGCTGCTAGCTCAAGGTCGTAGACAAGATAGTTCTTTTCATGCACCTTCAGTTGTTTGGATGCGTAGGCAATCACCCTACGGTCCTGCATCAACACTGCACCGAGACCAATATGTGATGCATCATAATATACAGTATAATACTCTGAACCTGTAGGTAATACCAATACTAGGGCCTTAGTCAAAGCTGTCTTGAGCTTCTGAAAGCTCTCCTCACATTCCTCTGTCCACCTGAACAGAGCACCCTTCTGGGTCAGCCTGGTCATAGGTTCTTCAATGGATGAGAATCCCTCTACAAAACGGTGGTAATACCCCGCCAAACCAAGAAAACTCCGAATCTCCGTAGTTGAGGATGGTCTGGGCCAATTCTGCACTGCTTCAATCTTCTTCGGATCCACCTGGATCCCATCACTCGATACTATATGACCCAAGAAAGCCACTGAGTCTAGCCAAAACTCACACTTTAATAATTTTTCATATAACTTCTTTTCTCTCAAGATCTGAAGCACAGTCCTCAGGTGTTACTCATGATCTTCCCGAGTCCGGGAATACACTAGAATGTCATCAATGAATACGATGATGAAAGAATCAATATAGGGCCGGAACACACTGTGCATCAAGTGCATAAAGGCTGTTGGGGCATTGGTCATACCAAATGACATCACAAGGAGCTCATAATGGCCATACCGAGTCCTGAAAGCAGTTTTCGGGATATCTGGCTCCCGAATCTTCAACTGATGATAACCTGAACGAAAGTCAATCTTGGAAAATACTTTGGCACCCTTTAGCAGATCAAATAGGTCATCAATACGAGGTAATGAATACATGTTCTTCAATGTGACTTTGTTCAACTGACGATAATCAATGCACATGCGCATAGAACCATCCTTTTTCATCACAAACAGGATAGGAGCACCCCCAACGTGACACACTGGGCTGAATGAAGCTCTTATTAAGCAACTCCTGTAACTGCTCCTTTAACTCATTCAATTCAGGAGGAGCCATACGATATGAAGGAATAGAGATGGGCTGAGTGCCCGACAACAAATCAATGCCAAAATCAATATCTCTATCAGGCGGCATGCCCGGAAGATCAGCAGGAAACACATCTAGAAAGTCCCTCACTACTGGAACTGACTTAATTGTAGGGTATCAATACTGACATCTCTCACATAAGCTAGATACGCGTCACACCCCTTCTTCACCATTCGTTCAACTTTAAGAAATGAAATAACTCTGCTGGGATTATACTCTAAGATACCTCTCCACTCTAACCGCGGTAATCCTGGCATAGCCAGCATCACGGTTTTGGCATGACAATCAAGAATAACATAATGGGGCGACAACCAGTCTATGCCCAAAATAATATCAAAGTCCACCATGTTGAGCAATAATAAATCAGCTCTGGTCTCGAAACCACTAAGAGCAATCAAACACGACCGATACACGCGGTCCACAACAAGAGTATCTCCCACAGGAGTAGACACATAAATATGGGAACTCAAAGAATCCCGAGATACGCCCAACTACGGGTCAAAATAAGAGGACACATAGGAATATGTAGAGCCTGGGTCAAATAATACCGATGCATCTCTATGACAGACTGGAACAATACCTGTAATAATAGAATTAGAAGAAACTGCCTCTGTACGAGTAGGAGGGGCATAATATCTGGCCTGGCCTCCCCCTCTAAGGCGACCTCTAGCTCCCCAACCTCCACCTCGAGCTGGCTGAACAGGTGGGGTGGTAGCTAGTGCTGTAATCATAGCCTGAGGACCCGATGGAGCACGCTGTGGCTGAGAAGTCTGTGGAGGTGCACCCCTCCTAATCCTGTGGCAATCCGTCACCAGATGGCGAGTGTCGCCATACTCAAAAAAACTCTAGGAGGGCGTGGCTGTTGTGACTGGATCGGGCCAGGTCTACTGGACTGACCACTAGGAACACCCCGTACAGGCGGCACACTATATACTGGCGGTGCATAATAAGGCTCCTGGGGTCTAGGAGGAGCTGGAACACCGCTGGTGGCTGGAAGAGCTAAATGAACGGGGCGGCTCACATGACCCCTTCAATAGCAAGCTGCTGGGGCACGAGCCCTAGAATAATAACCAGCCTCTCGAGACCTCTTGGGCTCTCTCTCCTCTCTATCCCGAGCAAGCATGCCCTCCAATCTCCTGGCAATACTCATAACCTGCTGATAAGAAATATCCATCTCCAACTCTCTGGCCATACTAATCCGGATACTGGGGTGGAGTCCCTCAATAAACCGTTGAACCCTCTCTCGAACTGTGGCAACCTAGGCCGGTGCATGTCTGGCCAAATCACTTAAGCAAACTGCATACTCTGACATAGTTATAGATCCCTGGCGCAGCTGCTCAAACTCTGCGCTCCATGAGTCCTTGAGGCTCTGAGGGACATACTCTCTCAAAAACATGTTCGAGAACTGAGTCCATGTAAGTAAAGCTGCCTCAACCGGAGTACTCAACTCATAAGCACGCCACCACTAATAGGCTGCTCCTCTAAGCTGGAATGTAGTAAAAGAAACCCTGCTCGTCTCCGCTATGCCCATATTACGGAGAATACGATGACACTCCTCCAGAAAACCCTGAGAAGTATCTGTAGCCAATCCGCTGAAGGTAGGTGGGTGGTACTTCTTGTACCTCTCAAGTCTGATCTTCTCCTCCTCAGAAGCTACTGCCCTAACCTCGGGCTGAGCTGGAGCTACCGGTTGCGTTGGTACAATCTCTGGAACCTGGTCGACCTGAACCCGCTGCTCTGGAGTACCGGCGATGGGAGTCTGTGCTCCTCCCCCGGCCTGAGATGTGGCAGGAGCAAGTGGAATCAATCCAGCCTGAGCTAAGGTGCTGAACATGCTCAGAAACTGGGCTAGAGTCTCCTAGAGGGCTGGTGCAGCAACTGGTATCTCAGGTGTCTGCCCTCCAGCTTGAGCTACTGGGGCTCCTCTGTAGCAGCTCGTGCTGGTGCTCTGGCTGCACCACGTGGACTTCCTCGGCCTCTACCCGGGCCCCGACCTGTCACGGCTCTAGTAGGGGGCGCGGGTGCCTAGTTATCAGATCCGCTTGTACGTTTCCTCACCATCTGTGAGAGAATAGAATACACAAGTTTAGAATATTTTTTTTGAAGTCAACAATTTTCGCACGACAAGGAATCAAAGTAGTGAAATTCTGTATGCCAGAGATTCCCAAATATAACGGAACAACCGAACCCAACGAACACGTCACCTCTTACATATGTTTCCATCAAGGGTAACGATTTAGAAGATTATGAAATCGAATCTGTGTTGTTGAAATAATTCTGAGAGACCCTCTCGAAGGGAGCAATGATTTGGTATCACAACCTGCCACCAAATTCCATCGACTCATTTGCCATGTTAGCAGATTCTTTCGTAAAGGCACACGCCGGGGCCATAAAAGTCCCAACAAGGAAATCAGACCTTTTTAAGGTAAAACAAAGGGATAATGAAATGGTGAGGGAGTTCGTGTCCCAGTTTCAAATGGAACGCATGGAATTACCACCAGTCACTGATGAGCGAGTGAAGTTCGATAGCATTACGTCGGTTGAAACAAAATTTGATCGAGTATCCAGCTGTAACTTGGGCAGATGTGCACAATCGATATCAAGCAAAAATCAGGATCGAGGACGACCAATTAGGAGCTCTTTCCGGTTTAGTACATCCAAACAGGTCGGCAGTAAAAAACTAGAAGGACATCGACAGAGAGCCATGGTCGAACAGAGACAAATATCAACCATAATGGTTCGGGATGCAATCTCGCCCGGAACAACCGAAGAAGTCATCGAGGACAAAATTCTCGGGGACTTATGAGTAAAAGTGGTTTTGACAAATATGCCGATCCTATAGAGGCACCTCTGTTATCGAAATATAACTTTAGCATTGATGTATCCGGCATTGTATCGGCAATCGGAAGGATCAAAGATACTAGGTGGCCCAGACCCATTCAAACTGATCCTTCCCAAAGAAACCCAAATTTGATGTGCAAATATCATGGCACGCATGGCCACAGGACCGAGGATTGAAGACAATTAAGGGAGGAGGTAGCCCATCTATTCAATGAGGGCCACCTTCGAGAGTTCCTCAGCGATCGAGCCAAGAATCATTTCAGAGAAAGGGACGCCAATAGAAAACATGAACAAGAGGAACCCTAACATATCATTCATATGATCTTCGGTGGGGTCGACACTCCACAGGGACCCATACTCAAATGCACAAAGGTACCAATCGCTAGGGCAAAATAAACCCGAGATTATGTGCCCGAAGGCACTTTATCATTCAACAACGAAGAAACCGATGGCATTTCTCAGCCCCACAACGACACTCTAGTAATTTCTATCTTATTAAATAAAGTTCAAGTTAAGCATGTTTTAGTGGATCCAGGTAGCTCTGCGAATATCATCCAATCGGGGGTCGTGAAGTAGCTCGGTGTGCAAAATCAAGTCGTTCCCGCAACTCGGGTCTTAAACAACTTCAATATAGCCCGTGTAACAACTAAAAGGGAGATTATCCTACCGGTGAACGTGGATGGGACCATCCAAAATACCAAGTTCCACGTAATAGAGGGAGACATGAGGTACAATGCCCTACTCGAAAGTCCTTGGATCCACAGTATGAGGGCAGTACCTTCGACTCTCCACCAAATGATTAAATTCCCGATGTTGGACGGTGTTAAAATAGTGTACGGGGAGCAATATGCTGTGAAGGAAATATTTGCGGTCGATGAGGTAATACTGTTATCGACACCATCAACCTCAGAAAGGTCGAGCATCAAAGGTAAACGAGAAGTCAAACAGCAACCACAGCGGCCAGCCTCGACCGAATCGGGGAAGCAGGAAATAGAAGAAGAAGAGGAGGAGGATTTTCTGACCCCTCAAACTTTTATTATCCCCGAAGATTCTGATTCCACCAAATCAACAGTCGAAGAGCTGGAACATGTTATATTGATCGAGTATTTGCCCGAGAGAAAGGTATACCTAGGAACGGAATTGACCCCTAAACTCAGGAAAAGGCTTATTCAATTTCTTATTGATAACATAGATTGTTTTGCTTGGTCCTATTTAGATATGACAAGGATCCCACCGTCGATAATAACGCATCGGCTAAGTCTGGACCCTAGGTTTAAATCGGTGAAGCAAAAAAAAAAGACCTCAGTCCGAGGTAAAGCATGCATTCGTAAAGGAAGAGGTAACTAAACTTCTCAAAATAGGGTCGATTCGGGAAGTAAAATATCCCGAATGGTTAGCCAATGTAGTTGTAGTCCCTAAAAAAGGGAACAAACTTAGAATGTGTGTAGATTATAAGGATTTAAACAAAGTGTGCCCCAAAGATTCTTTTCCATTGCCTAACATCGATTGCATGATCGATGCCACGGCCGGCCACGAGATCCTTACTTTTCTCGATGCCTATTTCGGGTACAATCAAATCCAAATGAACCTGGAGGATAGAGAAAAGACTTCATTTATCACCATATATGGAACATATTGTTATAATGTAATTACCTTCGGGCTAAAAAATGCAGGAGCTACTCACCCTTCACGTAGTAAATAAAATGTAATGCCCTTCGCGTAGTAAATAAAATGTTCTAAGAACAAATAGGTAAGTCAATGGAAGTTTATATTGATGACATGCTAGTTAAGTCCCTGCGCGCAGAGGACCATTTGACTCATTTGCAGGAGACGTTCAAGATTTTAAGGAAATACAACATGAAGCTCAACCCCGAGAAATGTGCTTACGGGGTCGGTTCGTGTAAGTTCCTTGGCTTCATGGTATCGAATTGGGGGATCGAGATTAACCCCGATAAAATCAAGGCCATTGAAGACATCATCGTCGTGGACAGTGTAAAAGTCGTGCAGAAACTGACTATACGGATAGCTGCCTTAGACCAATTCATTTCGAGGTCGTCGGATCGAAGCCACAAATTCTTCTCTCTACTAAAAAAGAAGAACGTTTTCGCCTAGACCCCGGAATGCCAATAGGCCTTAGAAGAATTGAAACGATGCATATCGATCCCACCACTACTTCACACTCCGAAGGCAGATGAGAAACATTACTTATACATGGCAGTATCGGAAATCGCGGTAAGTGGTGTCCTAGTTCGAGAAGAACAAGGTACGCAATTTCCTGTTTATTATATAAGTCGAACTTTAGGAGAAGCAGAAACTAGATATACCCACTTGGAAAAATTGGCACTTGCACTGATAAGCGCCTCTAGAAAGTTAATACCATACTTTCAATGTCACCCCATATGCGTATTAAGCAATTATCCACTTCGAAATATTCTGCACAAGCCCAAACTATTGGGCCGATTGGCCAAATGGGACGTCGAACTCAGTGGGTACGATATCGAATATCAACCCTGTACGACCATCAAGTCTCAAATTTTAGCGTACTTCGTGGCCGATTTCACGCCAACCCTCGTACCCGAAGTTGAAAAAGAACTCTTGTTAAAGTCGGGTACATCATCGGGGGTTTGGACCCTCTTCACAGATGGTGCTTCGAATGTGAAGGGGTCCGGGCTAGGCATCATTTTGAAACCCACCACGGGTAGCATTATTAGGCAATCTATCAAAATGTCTAGATTGACTAACAATAAGACCGAGTACGAGGCCATGATTGCAGGTCTTGAGCTAGCTAA
Source organism: Nicotiana tabacum (assembly GCF_000715075.1). Taxonomy (NCBI): domain Eukaryota; kingdom Viridiplantae; phylum Streptophyta; class Magnoliopsida; order Solanales; family Solanaceae; genus Nicotiana; species Nicotiana tabacum. The sequence continues at coordinate 5,822,146 of NC_134097.1, read as the reverse complement.
AACCTTGGGAGTAGAAGTCATTGAAGCCAAATGTGAATCTTTACTGGTGGTGAACCATGTAAACAAAGCCTTCGATGTTCGAGAGGATAGACTGCAAAGATATTTGGATAAACTACAGGTAACTTTGCATCGTTTCAAGGAATGGACTTTACATCATGTGCCTCGAGAACAAAACAGTGAGGTCGATGCACTCGCAAATTTGGGGTCATCAGCCGAGGAGGACGAGATCGACTCGGGGAGTGTCGTTCAACTCTCGAGATTCGTGATCAAGGAAGGTCATGCCGAGATAAACTCTACAAGCTTAACCTGGGATTGGAGGAATAAGTATATTGGATACTTGAAGAATGGAAAGCTCCCATCGGACCCTAAATATTCGAGGGCCCTACGAACCAAAGCTACTCGATTCACATTGACTGCAGATGGAACATTATACCGAAGGACATTCGATGGACCATTGACAGTGTGCTTAGGGCCAGGAGACACCGACTACATCCTACGTGAGATTCACGAGGGTACTTGTGGAAATCATTACGGTGCAGATTCATTAGTCCAAAAAATAATCAGGGAAGGATATTATTGGATCGATATGGACAAAGATGCAAAGGAGTTTGTTCGAAAATGCGATAAATGTCAAAGGTTTGCACCAATGATCCATCAACTCGGAAAGCAACTTCACTCAGTCCTATCCCCATGGTCATTCATGAAATGGGGGATGGATATCGTCGGCCCTCTGCCATCGGCCCCAGTTAAAGCTAAGTTCATTTTATTTATGACTGAATATATCTCTAAATGGGTTGAAGCACAGGCGTTCGAGAAAGTAAGACAGAAAGAGGTGATATACTTCATCTGGTATCACATTGTATGTTGATTTGGGATACCCGCCGAAATAGTATGTGACAATGGAAAATAATTTGTCGGCAGCAAAGTGACAAAATTCCTCGAAGATCACAAAATAAAAAATATATTATCAACACCGTATCACCCTAGTGGAACGGACAAGCCGAATCAAAGAACAAAACTATCGTTAAAAACCTAAAGAAAAGGTTGAACGATGCTAAGGGGAAATGGAGAGAAATTCTACCTGAAGTCCTTTGGCATATCGAACAACATCAAAGTCCAGTACGGGGGCAACCCCATTCTCCTTAGTCTATGGCTCCGAAGCTTTGATTCTAGTTGAAGTAGGGAACCCAGTGCAAGGTTTTGACATACAACAGAAAAACCAAATCACGAGACAATGAATACTAGCCTCGAATTATTAGATGAAAAATGAGACACCGCTCTCGTCCGATCGGCCGCCCAAAAACACCGGATCAAAAGATACTATAATAGAAGAACCAATCTTTGCCATTTTAAAATCGGGGACTTAGTGCTAAGGAAAGTCACCCGCAACACCCGAAATCCAAATGAAGGAAAACTAGGTCCGAACTGGGAAGGACTGTATCAGGTACTCGAAATCGTCGGTAAAGGATCCTACAAGCTCGGTATCATAAATAGCGAACAACTACCAAGCAATTCGAACGTGTCACACCTAAAACTATATTACTGCTAAGGTACGACCCTCCCATGTTCATTTATATTTTCAAAACTAGCACCTGCCGGAGTTCAATCATCAACAATGATGGATTATTCAACACTAAGCCTTAGGCCTGAAAGCACGCGCTGCACTCTTTTTCCCTTAGACCGGTTTTATCCCAAATGGGTTTTTCGGCAAGGTTTTTAATGAGGCAACCATTGATCGTGCTAACTTAGAACAATTCAACAGCATCCAAGGTCTCTTTACAATCAACCTCGAATGGGGGGCATTACCCTCGGAATATATCAAGTAAGTTCAATTGATTATCAAGCTCAATGCAAGGAAGTTACGCCATAACAACAGGGTTTCGATAGGAAATATTGTAAGAGCCAAATGGTCAAAATGAACCATGTTCGTGTAGTCTGCTCGACCCCTAGTACAAAACATGAACACATACATAATGGTATAAAGAAAAATTTCTTCTTTGCCAATATCTCACGTCTCAAAATCCATCCTTTATTTTTAAGCCTACGGGCTACATTACTTCGAGTTCGAGCAATCAACTCACTCAACCATAAATCCTACGGGCTACCTTACTTCGATTTCGAGCAATCGCTCACTCGACCGTTAAGCCTACGGGCTACCTTACTTCGAGTTCGAGCAATCACTCACTCGACCGTTAAGCCTACAGGCTACCTTACATAGAGTTCGAGCAATCTCTCACTCGACCATTAAGCCTACGGGCTACCTTATTTCAAGTTCGAGCAATCACTCACTCGACCATTAATCCTACGGGCTACATTACTTCGAGTTCCAGCAATCAACTCACTCGACCATTAAGCCTACGGGCTACCTTATTTCGAGTTCGAGCAATCACTCACTCGACCATTAAGCCTACAGGCTACATTACTTCGAGTTCCAGCAATCAACTCACTCGACCATTAAGCCTACGGGCTACCTTATTTCGAGTTCGAGCAATCACTCACTCGACCATCAAGCCTACGGGCTACATTACTTCGAGTTCGATCAATCAACTCACTCGACCATTAAGCCTACGGGCTACCTTATTTCGAGTTTGAGAAATCACTCACTCGACCAT